>NW_024426119.1:14705038-14857396 GCF_017311325.1 Ursus maritimus | reverse complement strand
ATATATATATATATATATGGACATATTCTTTAAGATATTGGAACATAGTAAAAGTATTATTACAACAGGTTTGGATATTATTAATATAAGAAACTAGCAGACCCTCAGTGAATGTTTTTCTGCTTGAAAAGTTTATTACTCTGTAGCTAGCAGTTCTATTTGCTAGAACATGAGGTTAACCAGAGACTCATCCAAAGTAGAATTTCATCGAGAAATGAAATCCAGACAGTCTTTCTATTGCCAAGGTGATCATCAGAACATTGGAGTCATAATTTACTGAACTAATAATCATTTTACTATAAGTTCAAGGCAAAAGTGAATTCTCCATAAGAAAACAAGTTATCTCATATCATTTTAAAACTGTCAGTTTATTCACGGGTCAGTCATTAATATATGTGCCAATATACTAGAAATATAGATCTAATAAAACAGGGGGTTATAGGAAGTCATTAATTAAGACTGGCGGCTTTGGCAAACTGTCTGAATCAATTTTACAGACTCATGTCAAAGTGTTAATAGTAGTTGAAAGGGTTTTTTCAAAGGATAGCTCGCAAAATTAAAAAAAAGATCCATGACCAAAACCCATATATAAATATAAAAATGGGTATATTTAAATTTCTTCACTAAGTCCCCAGATCTGCCTTGTTGAGACGATTTCACCCAGTGTAAAGGGGAGGCTGAACACTCACGAAAGAGAATAAATGAAAAGTGGGTGCTCCTTGACCTCCAGCAGGTGCTTCAAGGTAGAGATGATGGGATGATACCAAAACAGCAGCCTATTATTGAGAGAGGGGAGAGCAGCGGGAGGTGAGGTCAGCGCCAACATTCGCTGAAGACTTACCACGAGCTGCATACTTGCCCAGTGCCCAAAACAGGTAACTGAGGGCACTGGTTGTGAGCATAAACAACGGAGCCAGTCTTCTTCTTGGGCTTTTATTTTGCTTCCGCCACTTATTTGCTGTGTGACCTCAGACAGGTTACTTAACCTCGCCATGCCTCAGTTCCTTTCTCCATAAAATAGGGAGAATATTAGTATCTACCTCAGAGGGTTGTTGTGAGGATTAAATGAGTTGATGTGTGCAAAAATACTTCAAACGGTATTTGGTACGATTTATTTATTTTAAAAAAACACAAGAAAAATAGGTTTACCTTAGTCTTCTCCAATTCCCTCAAAGCCTGCATGCAACGAAGTCCACCTCCTGATGCTACATGTGTGAAGATATCTTTTAAAACCACAAGCGAGCTTCAGTCAACCTCACTGCCTCCTGGATTGCATTCGAACTCCTTGGCCAAGTACAGAGACCTTTTACAACACCTTCTCTCTACTACTCCAGTTCCTGAATCTTATCTCCGATCAGTCCTACATTCCAGATGCACAACATAATATATTTGCTGTTCCCCAAATCTGGCAAGTTCCGTGCCTCTGAACTTCGCCCATGCTGGTCCTTCTACAGGAAATACTCTTTTCTCTTTGTCTAGTCGGTGAACTCTGTCAAGGCCTAGCGCAAGCACTTCCTCCTTTAAAAAGCCCTCCCTGACCATTCATTCCTCTTCGCCTGCCCCTCCTTCTCCTAGCATCGCCTCCCCCATGAGTTATTCTCTATCACCTCCATCCTCTCATTGACACTCTTATATGTCATTACATTAGATGTCGCACTAGAGCATAAATTTCTAGAGATCATCTGGTTCCCCAAACATCTGGTAACTAGTTATTGTATGGCAGTTTGCTATATAGTATTGCCTTTCAGTGCAGCCCCACCTGTCATCTCGAACTATTCCCCTCCTGGGTTTTGATTTCCTGGAGAAACCTAGGTTTTCTGGTGACATCTCTATCTGGGATCACATGAATTTGCCCAAGCTCCCACAGCCGGAGCCAGCTCTCACAACTCCTTCCCCATCATTAGGAGACTGGCTGGATGCCTGCCGTCGTCGCCTGCCACCACCACTGTCCCCCCCGCCACTTGTGCCGCATACAGACCACTGGGCTTCCTGCTCCTGCAAGCACTTCTCATTTGAAGAGGCCTGCTGCCTATTATGAACTTTATTTCTTTGGAAATGAAGAGGAATAAGCACAAATGACTGTATTTTGAATTTGAATATTTTATTTAAGCAATGTAGCTAAATAGAGATCACGAGAGCTGTCTCTGACACGTATATGAATCACGACCTCTCATTCCTTCTCTTTGTCTTAAGGAAAGGGAAGCTGGGAAGCAAGTGCTGTAAACGGCTCCTCCTTCACCACAGCTCTATGTGACGTTCATGATTAAATAAGCACCAGTATGATTCAGTGGTCACTTGTTTCATCATGGTGGGCTTCTCTTTCACACTGCTAACCAGCTGCCGTTGTGTTACATTGTATGGTATATCTGTGTTGGTATCAACATCTCATTTTCTTCACGTTTTAAAGGTTTTTCTAGGGGAAAATTGCTAATCATGACCATCTTGCTGTGAAAAGAATCCAGTTCTTTTTTTTTTAATTTTTTAAATTATATTATGTTAGTCACCATGCAGTACATCCTTGGTTTCTTCTTTTTTTTTTTTTTAAAGACTTTATTTATTTATTTGACAGAGAGACAGCCAGCCAGAGAGGGAACACAAGCAGGGGGAGTGGGAGAGGAAGAAGCAGGCTCCCACAGAGGAGCCTGATGTGGGGCTCAATCCCATAATGCCAGGATCACGCCCTGAGCCGAAGGCAGACGCTCAACGACTGCGCTACCCAGGTGCCCCACATCCCTGGTTTCAGATGTAAACTTCGATGATTCATTAGTTGTGTATAACACCCAGTGCACCATGCAATACGTGCCCTCCTTACTACCCATCACCAGCCTATTCCATTCCACCCCTCCCCTCTGAAGCCCTCAGTTTGTTTCTCAGAGTCCATACTCTCTCATGCTTCATTCCCCCTTCTGATTACCCCCTTTCTTTATCCCTTTCTTCCCCTACCAATCTTCCTAGTTCTTATGTTCCATAGATGAGAGAAATCATATGACAATTGTCTTTCTCTGCTTGACTTATTTCACTTAGCATTATCTCCTCCAGTGCCGTCCATGTTGCAGCAAATGTTGAGAATTCCTTCTTTCTGATAGCTTATTCCATTGTATATATGGGCCACAACTTCTTAATCCAGTCATCTGTTGAAGGGCATCTCGGCTCCTTCCACGATTTAGCTATTGTGGACATTGCTGCTATGAACATTGGGGTGCATATGGCCCTTCTCTTCACTATGTCTGTATCTTTGGGGTAAATACCCAGTAGTGCAATGGATGGATCATAGGGTAGCTCAATTTTTAACTTTTTAAGGGACCTCCACACTGTTTTCCAGAGTGGCTGTACCAGCTTGCATTCCCACCAACAATGTAGGAGGGATCCCCTTTCTCCACATCCTCTCCAGCAATTGATGTTTCGTGCCTTATTGATTTTTGCCATTCTAACTGGCATAAGGTGGTATCTCAGTGTGGTTTTGATTTGAATTTCCCTGATGGCTAATGATTTTGAACATTTTTTCATGTGTCTGTTAGCCATTTGTATGTCATCATTGGAAAAGTGTCTGTTCATATCTTCTGCCCATTTTATGATTTGTTTGTTTCCCATGAGAAGTTCTTTGTAGATCTTGGATACCAGTCTTTTACCTGTAGCATCATTTGCAAATATATTCTCTCATTCCATGGGCTGCCTCTTAGCTTTTTTGACTGTTTCCTTGGCTGTGCAGAAGCTTTTTATCTTGATGAAGTCGCACAAGTTCATTTTATCTGTTGTTTCTCCTGCCTTCGGAGATGTGTCATGAAAAGGTTTGCTGTGGCTGATGTCGTAGAGGTTGCTGCCTATGTTCTCCTCTAGGATTTTGATGGATTCCTGTCTCACATCGAGGTCTTTTGTCCATTTGGAGTTTGTGTGTGGTGTGAGTGGTCAAGTTTCATTCTTTTGCATGTAGCTGTCCAATTTTCCCAGCACCATTTATTGAAGAGACTGTCTTCTTTCCACCAGATGTTTTTTCCTGCTTTATCAAAGATTAGTTGCCCAAAGAGCTGAGGGTCCATTTCTGGGTTCTCTATTCTGTTCCATTGGTCTATGTGTCTGTTTTTGTGCCAGTACCATGCTGTCTTTGTGATCACAGCTTTGTAGTACAGCTCGAAATCCGGCATTGTGATGCCCCCAGCTTTGTTTTTCCTTTTCAACAGTTCCTTGGAGATTCGGGGCCTTTTCTGGTTCCATACAAATTTAAGGACTATTTGATCCAGTTCTTTGAAAAATGTCATCGGTATTTTGATCAGGATAGCACTGAAAGTGTAGATTGCTCTGGGTAGCATGGACATTTTAACTATGTTAATTCTTCTGATCCATGAGAATGGAATATTTTTCCATCTTTTTGTGTCTTCCTCAATGTCTTTCAAGAGTGATTTATAGTTTCTAGAATATAGATCCTTTACGTCTCTGGTTAAGTTAATTTCAAGGTAACGTATGGTTTTTGGTGCTATTGTAAATGGGATGGATTCCCTAATTTCTCTTTCTTCAGTCTCATTATTTGTGTATAGAAATGCAACTGATTTCTGAGCATTGATTTTGTATCCCGCCACATTACTGAATTGCTCTATAACTTCCAATAGTTTGGGAGTGGATTCTTTTGGGTTTTCCATATAGAGTATCATGTCATCTGCGAAGAGAGACAGTTTGACTTCTTCTTTGCCAATTTGGATACCTTTTATCCCTTTTTGTTGTCTGATTGCTGTTGCAAGGACTTCTAGTACTATGTTGAGTAATAGTGGCGAGAGTGGGCATCCTTGTCGTGTTCCTGATCTTAAGGGAAAGGCTTCCAGCTTTTCCCCATTGAGCATGATATTTGCTGTAGGCTTTTCATAGATGGTTTTTATGAGATTGAGGAAGGAATCCAGTTCTTAAGGGAGATTTCTTTTCAGTTCCATATTTTTATTTTTCTGGTTTTCATGAAACACGATTTTGGCCCAGTGGGGTTATGAGAATGTAAAGTACCACTAAGGCTTTTCTTTTTTTTTCTTTTGAGTCTCCGAATCTAATCAACTATCTTCAATCAGCAGAGACTCTGAGTAGTAGTCAAATAAAAAAATTTTTTAGAAGACATGTTTCTTGGACATGGAGACAGAAACTAATAAAGTACTGTGGGTGGTCAAAGAGTTTTGAACTCACAAGTAAGAACTACTTCTTTGGAAGGTAAATAAATGAGGGGTGCATATAATCTCATCGTTTGTAAAATGCCCCTCCCACTTTCTATTGCTAGGAATGAGGTGCAGGACAACAGACATCATTATGAGGATCGAGGAAAGAAAAGCAGCAGCTTAGGGGCCTCGATGATCGTTAGCACGAACACGTGACAATGCCCATTACATAGTTTTTGCAGAGGGGGTGTGTGAGTCAACCCATGTGAAAGGACCCAGTGTTCAATGCCTCTAGTTCTGAATGACTTTTATCTTAGGGTACATTCAACATGAACCTTATTAGGTATATTGTGTTTGTTTTAAATTAAAGGTAGGGTGCGTGTTCAAAGCATTCTGTAGTCATCGCCACCCTGGAGCAATGAAATGCAAATCGAAGGCCTCCAACCAGGTCATTTTGCCTCTCTTTAACCTATTTCATAGCTTGCCCTACAAATGCTGCTTTTAGCTATAAATTAGTTTTTTTTTTTTTAAAGAGGTGGGGGAGGGGCAGAGGGAGAAGGAGGGAAAATCTCAAGCAGACTCAACACTCAGTGTAGAGTCCGATGTGGGGCTTGATCTCAAGACCCTGAGATCATGACCTGAACTGAAACCAAGAGCTGGATGCTTAACCAACTGTGCCACCCAGATGCCCCACTAGACAATAGTTTTGTTGTGATAAATGTAGGTGTTTGAATTAGTTTACTAAAAAGTCTTACTTTAACATAATTTTTTTCCCCCAGTTGTGCTATAAAAAGAGAGAAGGCAGGGAACAACCACTTCACCCTGTACCCTGTTTCGTGAGATGCTCTTTCTCACACGAATCGAAAGGGGAGTATTGTTCTTTCTTTTCTCCATACAAGGAAAGCAAGTCTTGCGTGGTTACACAGCCCTAGGTGGGGGAGTGAGGGTTTAAACCCTCATCTGTCTACTTCACCAGCCCTTCCTCTAGACCAGGCCGGGGCACACTATGACTCACAGCCTGCCTCCTGTTTCTGTCAAGGTTTTTTTTAAAGATTTATTTATTTATTTTAGAGAGAGAGAGAAAGAGAGAGAGAGAGAGCATGAGCGGGGTGGAGGGGTTAGAGGGAGAGGGAAAGAGAATCTCAAGCAGACTCCACGCTGAGGGCTCGATCCCAGGACCCTGAGATAATGACCTGCGCCAAAACCAAGAGTCGGACACTTAAGTGACTGCACCACCCAGGTGCGCTGTTCCTGTAAAGCTTTACTGGGACACAGACACGTGCATCCATTTACCTGTTGCCTATGGATGCTTTCGTGCTAGTGTGACAAAATCAAATGGTTACAAAAATCTACGCACAGCCCACAGGCCTAAAATACTTACTACCTGGCTCTTTACAGAGAAAGTTGACTGATTCTTGATCACCCACTATTTCTAAGGACCTGTCATTTGTACATTTTCCAAATAACATATAGGGTAAGAAATTAGTGAGGTTTTCTTTTTTCCAAAGTTGCTTCCCCCCCATTTCAATATTTAAAAAAAATTTCAGAACACAAGTAGATAATAAAGAAGAGGGTAATGATGACTTATAATCCTGCTATCCAGAGATAACTATGGATGGCCATCCTTCAAAACTTTTTCCTATGGATACGTGAATGCATGTGATTTTTTCCTCCACGATGAAATAATATTATATATACTGCTTTGCTATTTGTCTTTTTTACTTGATATAGTTGGGACATCTTCTCATGCCAACAAACATTCATATCATTTTAATGGTTGCATAGTATTTGATTTTATGGTTTTGCCATATTCATTTAGCTTTTTTCCCCCTTTTGGTAGAAAGGAGGAGAAACTCAACAAATTGCTTAGTGCTAGAGTAAGTTAGGACTAAAATCCACTATCCAAAATCCTAAAGATTTTTTAATTACAGTAAAATTATAGGTGTATTTGTAATTCGATTTCGTGCTGGGCTCATCTGAGTGCAGACAAGTCTTGAGGAATGTACAGTATTTTACCCTATAGCCTAGGATCTGTGAGGGCTATTCGACTACTTCCCAGTGACCCGTGTTAAAGTGAGCATTTTATATCTGAGACCAGCACTGTTGATATATCGCTGGTTCCACGCCTGGATGTTTTACTTCCCTTGTTATGTTAAAAGGGAGGCAAGCATGCTGTTTGATAACATGGCATAATTAGATTGTTATACCAAATAATAGCCACGTCTACACGAGCGTTTTGGCCTGGAATATAAGAGAGTACCTACTGTGGAGTAGGGGATGTGAGAAACTGTTACACACCAGCTCTTCATTTTGTCAATTAGGAAATGGGGCTCAGAGAGCTGACTTCATGAACAGCGCCCTTTTAACTATTAAGTGTCTTTGTTCTTTTCATGATTAAGTTTTAAAAAGAGCCAGTTCTCCTTTTTGAATGAGCTCTTACTGGGAGCACCAATACCTAACAGGTCAAAGGAGAGCTGCTCTGGCTGAACGAGGGTGGAGGGGCGTGGGCACCTCGTGGGCCTTCTCTTTGGCCCCAGATGTGGCCCCCTAGGTTCAAGACTATATACCCTGGTACTTGCTGGGGTGCTTGAACCCGAAGTTGGGCCATTTCATGTCTCTCCTTTGTGCTGTCCTTTCCTAAGTTAAGAATAGTTTTCAGGGTGCCTGAGTGGCTCAGTTGATTAAGTGTCCGCCTTCAGCTCAGGTCATGATCCCAGGTCATGGGTTCGAGTCTTGCACTGGGCTCCTTGCTCAGCGGGGAGCCCAATTCTCCCTCTTCCTCTGCCTCTCCCCCTGCGTGCGCGTGCGTGTGCACGTGCTCTCTCTCGCTCTATCTCAAGTAAATAAATAAAATCTTTTAAAAAAAAGAAGAGTCTTCTATCCGAGAGGCATTTCCTTGGGACTTATTTTCTCCCTTGTCTGTCAATCATGTCTAACTAGGATGGGAAGAATAATATTTGGGGCTAAATGCATAAAAGCATTTGTTTCATGTAGACTTAAGGGTCAGAAAGAAAGATATTTTTCCCTTGATACTCTTTCAACTTCAGAACAGTGTTCTGGCGATGAATATTATGTTATTAATGGTCAAATGTATTGGACGAAACATTCATTTTTGCTACTCAGTGGCACTTGGCCACAGAACTGATCAAGGTAAGCAGATCACAAAAAATTTACTGTAATTTTAGGGACCTTTTTATTCCAACCTCTTATGAAAGGTGAACCATTCTATTACCTAATCCAGTGACATAAATAAGAATTATTAAAACCCATCTAGATTATTACTTTATTGATGTTTCTCACCTGCACATCCTATAATATACAATGTTTATCTTGGAAAGACAATACCTTGCAGCACAAAAAGAAAATTGAAAGCTAGATCTTCTCTAAGAGAAAAAGCAAGATCATTATGTAAACAGCAGCCGGGTCTCATCCAGAATATGTCACATAAATATCACACCACGAAACAAGAAATGTAAATTATTGTACATACGCTGTAATGGAAAATTGTATTATACATTAGTGGAGTCACCCATTTATCTAATCACAATCAGTTCCCATAAAATCTCATTTAGGAAAGTTGAATGCAATTCAGGGGAGGTGGCTATGGGAATTTCAATCACGGGAATCTAAGGTTGGATAGAAATCTTACCAAGGTCTGCGAGGCAGTTTTTACTGCTTTCAAATACCTTTCAAATTTCTGGAGTTATCTATATCTGAACTGACCAGCCCAGCCTCTCACCTGGGGAGAAGACCTGAGAAGACTTGAGACAGCCAGCTTACATGGCCTTTATTTCTAAATCCTGGTGCAAAGACCACGTTCAAGGCACAGCACCATCTCAATGTGGTCTGGGCCTTCTCACCTCTCTCTGACCAGAATGTGGTCACTTATACGCATTCATTTGTTCCTAGATTCTCTTATTCAAGAAATACATACTAAACGCCTTCTATGCCTCGATTTTGTGCTGTGAGGTGTAGATGCAAAGAGACTGAAATACTGTCCTAGACGTTAAGGTGCTGCCATGTAGTGGGGCTAACAGAAGCCATTGAACAATCACCCTAACGTGTGTAATTTCAATGATGGATGCAAAAAAAGGAAAGACGGGGTGCTGTGGGAATGGAGAACAGAGCTGGTTTGTGGATGTTATTACCAGGAGTGGGCACAGATGGGGAACAGAGGGAACACTGAATGTGTAGGTGTGGAGGGAAGAAGGAGCTCAGAGCATAAGAAATACTGGGACGGGGTTGGTGTCACTGGAGCCCAGTGCCCTGGGCAGGGAGGCGTGCCACATGAGGCTAGGACACTGAGGAGGTGGGAAGCCCACAGCCAACAAGGCACTAAGGGTTTTGGATTGTATTGTACAGGCAATCAGAAGCCACGGAAGCAATTTTTCAGTTTTGGGGGTTGGGGAGAAGAGAGCAGAGAAATACACCATTCAATCGGCATTTTAAAAGGTCCCTCAGGTCACAGGGGAAGCGCAGAGCAGGGAGGCTGGTCTGCAGTTGCAAGGCAGGGGAAATGACGGTAGCTCGGGAAGGACGGCTATTGAAGGGCCTGGAGAGAAGTGAAAGGATTGGAGAGAGATTTAAAAGTGAAAGTCAACAGGGTTAGGGATGGATTGGGTAGTGGGGTGTGGTAAGGGAGAGAAGGTATCAGGGACCCCTTCTAGGTTTGTGGCTTGAGGATCCGGATGTCTGACATCGCCAAGCCCTGAGACGGGACGGGAAGGAGGACCAGAAGCCTTACTGCGCCAGCCTGTCTGCCTTCTTTGCTGGACTCACGACCACAAACAAACGATACGCCGTGGACCATAGCTCTTCCCTATAATGAAGACAAGCGAAGGGGTGCAAGCTGCTTCCCAGCAGTCTCTGGGAGAGCAGCCGTGAATTCCCTTTCTGGATTTATCAAGACCAGATGCATTAACGGATATTAATATTAGGTCACAGTGAATGTGAATTCAGTTGTATTTGGATCTATCGCCAACTTCTGGAAGAACCTCGCTGCCATTCTCTTCGATTTTCAGTGGATAAAACACAAAGGCTTTAAAAATGTTCCTGTACGCAATGTCTTGATTCTGAGTTCTGATGAAAGTATATATTTTGAACCATTGTGAACAATGATAATCATAATACATTAGAATTTATGGACAATCCATGGCTGAAGGCCTCTCGGCGTTTTAACAGAAAACAACTAAGAGAGTCACTTGATAATCAAACAGGCAATATGCCCAAATAAATAAATCCCAGATTTGGTTCATAAATAAACTTCTATACCCAGGACTCAACATGAAAGAAATGTTATATATGAAATTGGTAAAGACTGGTCAAAATGCGTCTTCTCACCTGGAAGTACACTGCAGTCATGCAGGCTAAGTACTAGGATAGAGCCTGGACCCTCAGCTCTTTTGTGGACATTATCGTCCTCCGTAGCCAACACCTATCAGATCGAAGGCTGCCTATCATCTTTTGCTAGCCTCACCAGGACAAGCATCAATATGCCAATTCCCGGCTTACCTGGCAAGCAGGATGCAGGCCTAAAAACTAGGCTCCACCAACAGATGCACATGTAGGACCGACTCCTCTGCGCCAACCGAGAAAACTACAGCGTGCAGCGTTTCCTTATTTGCTGGTGCGGTGCGGGGCGCAGGTGCTCCGCGTCTGCTGCAGCAGAGGCAACGGGGCATTTACCCACGTGGTTTTCAGAGCAAATTCCTGGTGCAGGAGTGGGGGCAGATGGAAGCACTGTGCTCTGGTGGTTAGGGAGGCACCATCAGCGATGGCGCGTTCACCTGGCCAGCTGCATCAGGTGAGTTAGGCCTTGCTCCGGGAGGCTCAGCCTCACGCTCTTGGTCTCCCTCTCATCACCGGTATCCTCCACCCCTCTCTGAAGAACGCCCGCATGACCTCCATCTAGCTTCAACAACCAGTTGCCTTTTACGATATTTGCTTTATCCCTTTCTCCGCCGTGTATGTAGTTTCTGGTTCTTATTTTTGCTCTACCACTTGAATGCTGTCTGCCTGAAAGCGGTCCACTTCCCGACACTTTACTCCTAAATACTTTTGAGCACATCTCCTAAGCATAAGTATCGTTTCCCACAGAACCACAATACTGTTAACAAACCCCCCAAAATTAGTATTAATTTCATAATACTATCTGGAATACAGTCTGTATTTAAATTCCTCCAGCTGGAGAATATCTTTTATGACTATTTTTTTTCCAAAACAGGATGCAATATTTTAACTGGTGGTTACGTCTCTTTAGTCTCTTTTAGTCTACAGTACTTCTAACTTGTAAAAGTTTTTCCATGAGGCCGATTTTTTTTTTTAAGAGAGCAAGGGGAGCGGCAGAGGGAGAGGGAGAAGGAGAATCCTAAGCAGGCTCCACGCCCAGCACAGAGCCCGACTCGGGGCTCGATCTCACCACCCTGAGATCATGACCTGAACCAAAATTAAGAGTCCGACGCTTAACCAACTGAGCCACCCAGGTGCCCCTGACATTGATGTTTACATTTTTTGGCAAGTATATTTCATCAGTAGGGCTGTGTGTATCATTGATAGAGTGTCCCACCATCTGTGATACTAAATTTGATCACTTGGTTAGGACGATCACTGCCAGATCTCCCCATTTTAAATGTATGTCTTTTCCTTTTGCAAGTAATCTTGTAGTAAGAAATCGACTTATCTCTTGTGACTACCTCTTCTTGAAAAACTTTCACCTTAATGATTTAGTGTCTATTGATAATTCTTGCCTGGCAATATCTTTCTTAAAAACTTTAAAAAAAGATTTATTTATTCACTTGAGGGACAGAAAGCTCGACTGCGTGTGCCCATGGGGTGGGGGGGGGGAGCAGAGGGAGAGGGAGAGAAGCAGACTCCCTGCTGAGCGAGGAGCTAGATGCCAGGCGGCTCTATCTCAAGATCCTGAGATCACAACCTGAGCCAAAATCAAGAGTTGGTCACCCAACCGACTGAGCCACCCAGGCGCCCCTCTTAAAAACTCTTTTTCTCCTTTATCAGACAAAATTAGTCTCTCTTACTTACAACTAAGCGCCCGATCCTGAGATCACAACCTGAGCCAAAATCAAGAGTTGGTCACCCAACCTACTGAGCCACCCAGGCGCCCCTCTTAAAAACTCTTCCTCTCCTTTAGGAACAACATGGCACTGGAAGTACTTACAACTAAGCGCCCTGATCTAGTAAGCCACCCCTATTAGTAAGGAACAACATGGCACTGGAAGTACTTACAACTAAGCGCCCTGATCTAGTAAGCCACCCCTATTAGTAAGGAACAACATGGCACTGGAAGACCAGAGAGCCAGTACCGGCTCATTAAAGGCGGTGTCACTTTGAGCACAGACTTCGTCCTGGGCGCGGCTCTGATAATCCCAGTCCCAGAGTACTGTTCTGGATCTAGCCCATTTTTAACTGCTCCCCACTATGTTCCATGACTCTTCCCATTTATGTCCTTTTCTTCTGCTCCATTTTCATCTTCAGGGAGCAGTGGGGCAATGGGAAAGGGCAAGGGGACTGAGATGGGATAAGGGCTGAGGAATTGCACTACACCCTACGTGAGGCTGGTCCAGGCAAGCCTTAGAAATCTGATAGCTCCAGTTCACAGGCTCCAGCTGCCTCACGGGATTCAGAGAACAATGCAGCGCCAGCCTTCTCTTTGGGGCGCTCACGGCTTGGCGGGCTATAATGTGGGTCGCTTTTGTTGGATGCCTCCATGTGGGTTTCTCACTTCCAACTCAACTTGTCTTCTCTTCCTCACTATGAATCTCCTTGAAAGAAGTGAAGCATTGATGCATTGTGGACACATTTAATGTCATGGTGTGGATGATGAATAAACACCAACGTCTACAAACATAATCCCCCAGAAATATACACCTTTCTTGACTACACACACACACACACACACACACACACACAAAAGACAATGTTTTGAATGGGTGATACCCTACAGGCTACAGAAAAAATTGAGACACCTAGCAGCCAACTCCGTTGCCTCAATTTCTAGTTAGTCAATGGCAGAGGTAGAAGCAAGTCTCTAATTACTGGATCATTTCTCTTCATCATAACTAAGTTCTGTGAAAAAGCACCATCCAGAAGAAGCATGTATCAGGCACAGCTCATTCAGAGCTTAGAATCTCCATTCAGACCACTGCCCACATGAAGCGTATCTTACACTGTAGCCACTTGGCCACCTCCAAGCCATGGCACCCCGTTGCTGGACCAATAAATATCAGAGCACCCAAGCCTCATCAGGCTGGATGGAGGTGACCCTGAAAGTCCTGCACCTGATTACCAATTCCCGTAGACGCCCTCAGTTTTTAGTGTAATTGATGTGTCATAGACTTCATCCTGTGATTTGTTATGGCCTCATTGATTAACGGGGGGCTGACAGAGCCCAGGGTTTTCCTGCTGTTCTCTCTGGCAGGGATGTTTGTTCAGCAAACAAGAAGGATGGGGGGAGGGATGAAAGCTTAGGGACTCTGCTTCCCCTCATGTCTCTTCTCCCTTTGGGGTGTCACAGAATTAGCCAGGGTTCAGTTAATCTGACAGGGGCTTGAGGATGTGGGTGCCATTCCCACTCGCTCCTGTAGCTTCCTAGGGGAAACTGCAGTGGCCTCCTTCGGTTTTATAAGTAACTGGAGGCTTACAAGAATTTATGAAAAGTTACTGACTGGTTTTCTTAGGAAAAAACAAAATATAACGCAGCCTGCTGGCAAAATGAATTGACAGTGATCAAAGAACAGCTTCCTCTAGAGATGTGTAGTAACAGGGAAAGGCAGGAATAAACCTGGAATGATGGGAAGATTTTAGTCCTTGATCTGGGTGGTGGTTACACAGGTATATACACGTGTGTGTGTACGTGAGTGTAAGAGAAAGAGAATTCATTGAGACGTACACTTAAGATTTATGCACTTCACTCTGCATATGCTACCATCTTATTCATTTTCTTATTAAAATACAGCCTGCTGTGATGGAAAGAGCACTGTATCCAGGTCCCTCTCCTCTCATTGTTTACATCTTGGCCGTCTTCACTTCTCCAGCAAGGCCTTCAGTGCCCGGAGCCAGAGTGGCCCACCCTCTCCCCTGCACTCTATCCAGTTACCTGGTTAATTTTCTTCATTGCACTTATTATCGTCTAGTTTATGTATTAATGTACTCATTGGCCATTTCTCACCACTAGAATATGGATCCTGTGATAGCAGTACTTTGGATTGTCTTGTTTCTTGTGGACTCCCCAAGCACGAAATACATGTCGTTTGACTGACCGAGGTAGAGATACTCGGGGTGATGTTAGGACTCTGTTACGGGATGAGTGTTACCAAAATAAGGTCAGGAGATCAAATGACGCTCATGGTTAAGACTCAGGACCATGGCCAAAGACAGGTTAGAGTTCTTCAGGCCAAGGTCCAACATCCGGGCTAGAAAACAAAGTCATGGTCCCAAGTAAGGCACGAGGGGTCATCAGGCCAGCTACAAGGGCAACTCGGATGTGCTGGCCCAACAGGGCATATTCCAGTCTATAAATAGCTACTAGGCAGACGAAGTGGAGGAGATACTGGGAACTCAGCTTAAAATGTGTACAAATAACTGTGACCTACCACTCTAGGAGGCAAAGGCCACGGACCTTCCAGAGGGCAAAAATCTATCTATCCATAAGCGTTCCACCTATACTCTCTTCTATAAAAGGTTTTATTTTCTATCTCTAAGCATTCTATCCATATTCTCTTCTATAAAATATTTTATTTTGTGGCTCTTTCTACACAAGCACTGGCAGACCAGTGTTTAAACATATTTTACAGTTGGTACTCAGGAATGTAAAACCTAAAATCAGTTGGAGTTTTCCTCACTGGCTGAGCACCTAGCTACTGGCAGTTCTGTCTGACAACCAGTCCTTCTTGGGCTCCAGGCCAATTTCTTTAATGAATCTCTCTAATTTAATTCATATTTCCCCACCTCTCTCTTAAGTACCACCCAGGCTCATCGAGCCTAATATTTGAACGAAACACATTTAATGACCATCCCTTCATTAAACGTTACAAGCTCTTCAAGGCCTTGGCAGGCAGGTGCCCCGTTCGATAATCTGGCGCCCCGGCAAAGTCAACAGCCAGGGCCAAGTTCACCCCTTTGCTTCCCATCTTACAGCTGGGGCCGGAGCCTCGTGGGCGAGACAGGCTTTATCACTGGGGAAGCATAAGTTTTCAGGCCAATGGATTCAGCACTCTGGCTATATCTCATGCCTTGACACTAGATGTCAGCGAAGGGTAATTGTTGTCTCAATTTAGAGGCCAGCTCAGGTAGCTGCTGGCACCCTTGGTTCATGTTTTATAGCAAAGGTGAAGTATGGCTCCGTTCCCACTGCACACATATATTACAATAAAAGGGGATATCAGCGCCTAGTGTTTTTAAAGGCTAGTCATAAAAGATGAATAACGAGGCAGTTTAAAGCTAAAAGACAGCTGCCAAGCTCAATGGCCATGATGGATGCCGAACACCCAGTGTGGAGAAAACCCATTCCTCCGAGACCACCATCCAAAAAATTAATTACTACAATTCAGCATCTTTAAATGTGCCACTTAATATACTGCTACCATAATTAAATTTCCAGCCCTGTGACCTTGAGACCATTTCCTGAGATAATAAATGAGATCAAGGTTTAATTGATGCGGATGCAAGTAGAAACTGTCCAAGGATGCAAAGAGCCTCCACACTGTGAGTCAAGGTTGGGGGGCGGGGCTGGGGTGGTTGAGGTGGGGCAGAGTTCGGCTACGGTGTTGAGCTCATCCCTCTGTGATGGGGGTGGGGGGAGTCTCTTAAAGTTTCTGTGTTCACCACCAGAATAGCACAGTGAGGTGGCGACAGCCCTGAACTGGGAATCAGGAAGCTAGCGCTGGGGTCAGGGACGTGTTGCCAGGATTCTGGTTTGCCTTGGACCAGTCACTTCTTCCTGGGCCCTGGAGGCTGCTGTTCTCTGTAGGAAGGAGGGCTAGACAACACACTTTCCACAGTTTCTTCTAGCCCTCATGTTCTAGAATTCTTTTTGGTAAGCTGTTGGAGAGACATGATAGCTGCCTCACCCACCAGCTACCCTTTAGAAACCGTACACTAAGCCATCAGGTTTCTCTATTAACTACCCGGGGGTTATGAGTGCTGACCGTGGGTGAAAGGGGTTGCTGCTATCTCCCCCTACAGAATGTCACTGTCTCAATAGTCAAGTTCCTTGGAGGGCTATGGATGCCCTTGTCCTGCTAACTTGGGGCATACTTAGGACATACTTAAGGCACGAATCTGGTTAAGATGAAAGCAGAAACAGGTAAAAGAGGGGAGCCCCATTCAGTCAGAGAGCTGTGAGTGGGAGGAAGAGTGGGTGATCTCAACCTCCTGCATTGGGCCTCAGGTAGTTTCAATTAAAAATTACCGAACACCTCAATGTGTGCATAGCATTTTAGGGAAATGAGAATGAATTAATTTGCAATAGTGTCCTAGCATAACAACACAGATATGTATAAGGCACTGCCGATCTGGGTGGGGACTTCTTGGCTTTGCCTTTTTTTCTTCCCCCATTTCCAGCAGCCTTTCTGAATACCTGCCAGTTGACTGGTCTTTGCAGCAGCGCCCTCTCCCCAATATAAACAAGAAACTACAAGCCTTCATTCACCATAGCCTTAGAAGGGTCTATGTTAGCTTTTTCCTCCCTAAATCAATGCTGAATAAATCCCCCAGCCTCTCTTCCTCTACACATACACAGCGTATGTCCAAGGCAGTGAGTTTTGTACCCGAGGGGATGTTTGGCAATGTCCAAAAACACTGGGGCGGGGACCACAGCTAGGGTGGCGATAGCTACTGGCACCTAGTGCGGAGAGGTCAGAGATGCTGCTAAACACCTCACAACGCACAGCCCAGCCACGCACCCCCCAAAATCCTGGTCTAAGGCAGTTTAACTTCAACTCAGTCAGCTGAAGAGTATTAAAATCAATGCCACATCTATTGTGACTTTGGTTTTGGCACATCAAAATAACTGGATTCACCGATTTTCTTTACTCACCGACATGAATTGGTGAGGGCACAGCGTAAGATGCTGACAGCTGGTTGAAGCAGGTGTCGAGTGTTCCCAGAATCCTGAGCCTCACACCGAGCAGGGGTCATGGCAGCGGAAAGCAGGCATCAGAAGGCACGGGGATTATAATGGTGGACTTCTTGAAAAGGGAAACTGACACAAGGACTGAGCCCGGGAGCACTTGACACGTGGAGTGAGGAGGATAAGGAAGAATAGCAGAGAAGCCTGAGAAGGAGTGATCAGACCCAAAGACTGGAAGGAACACCGAGAAAGAGGGGGGAGCCCCGGAGAGAAAGCAAAACAAGGATTTTGATGGTGCCTAATGCCTCTGAGAGGTCAACCAGACAGAAACACTGGATTTTAGTACTGAGATCACTGGAAGCGCTGACAAGATCTTGTTCTGTGGAGTGGAGGGACAAGTGATTTGAGGGGGGTTCGGTAGAGGGTGAAAAAAAGAAAACAGAGACACAGGGTATACACTCTTTTGAGGAATTCTGCTATAAAGGGAAACAGAGAAATGGGGCTGTAGCGGGAAGGGGTGAGATTGAGAGATGTATGTGTTTGCATTTAGATGGGAGATTTTATAACATGGTGGCATGCTGATGGGAATGCTCCACTACAGAGGAAAATATCAGGGATGCGGGAGTGAAAGGGGACACTTGGCTTGAACCATTTTTCTGGGTTAGTGAGAAGGGATGGGGCTTAGAGCACAAAGTTGGCCTAAGATGGCAGCAGGGACAGTTCATCTGTAATATGTCAGTTATCTATTGCTGTGTAACAAATTGCCCCAAAATTTAGTGGCTTAAAAGAACATGAAAACCCACGTCTATTATCTCACACAATTTCCTTCAGTTAGGAACTTAACAGCATCTAGGCTGGGTGGTTCTGGCTCAAAGTGCATCATGAGATTATAGTCAAGATGTTGACCAAGGCTGGAGTCATGGGAAGGTTCGACTGCGGGCTGAAGAGCTCCTTCCAAGGTGATTCACTCATATGATCGGCAAGTTCATGTTGGCTGCTGACAGGAAGCCTCTGTTCTTCACCAGATGGACCTCCCCATAAGGCTGCTTGAGTATACTCACAACGTGGCAGTGATCCAGGCAAGGACAAGGCAGAAGCCTTCATGATTTTATAATCTCGTTCGGAAGTTATACACCCTGTGTCTCCACGTTCTGCTTATTAGAAATGAGTCATTAAGTCCTAGTCAAGGGGAGGGAATTTAGACTCCACTTTTTGAAAATTCTTTGTCAAAGAATTTGTGGATATATTTTTAAACCACCACATATAGTAACAGGAAGGAAGTCGGCAGATGCAGGCACAGATGTGGTGAGGGAGAATTGGTAGATGTTCTTTTCGGAGTACTTCTATGTTTTTATTGAAATGGTAAGCAAGGAATCAGCTGAGAGTGGGCCTAGGGAGAAGGGCTGGGAAGCTGGAGGAGAGACAGAACATAGGATATAGGAAACAGTTGATGAGGAGGTCAGGAGAGTGAATGGACTGGTAGGACTTCCAGGTGAACTGAGTCCCAGAGAGGAGTGATCACGAACTTGAAGGGTAGCCACTGAGCAGTTTGGTGTCTTGTTCCAACCATGGAAATCTGAAGATTTATTGTAAGTAAAGAAACCCTGATCTCCAGGATGTAAGACCATGGTTTTTGTCGTTTTTTTTTTCCTTTTAATTTAATTTTACAGGACTTGTTTGTATTAATAAAATATTTGTTTGTTTGCTTGCTTCTCTCTTACAATTTATTTCATTCTTTCTAGTTTTCCAAAATTAACCAAATGCAGGATTTCTCCTCCCTAATTTAACATGAGCAAATGTACGTCGGTGTGAATCGGAGTCTCCTTGTGCCCAGAGCTGGTCAGGCCCCGTGGCGAGTACTGTTTTCAGGATGGACTCAGCATTTTGAGAGTTTAAGTTTATACTTGGTAAACTGGGACGTCTCAAGAGGAATGCAGCCAGCATGGCAAGGTTTCTCCATCTTATCATGGGGAAATGATAGAAGGAGCTGCAGTGTCTTGGAAGATACTTGGTCACTCTCTTCAAACACCTGAGAGATGGTGCAGGGTTGCTGCCTCTGGCTATGCTTCAGTTTCTCAAGGATATCCCTCTCACGAGAGCTCCTCAGGGGTGATCATCCAGGGACAGGATGCTAACCACAGGTCGATGGACAGAAGGCGTCACTTTTGATATTCATCCAGAGTTGCTTTTCTGAGGGTATCAGGCCAATCTCCCCAGCGGGCTATAACTCAGCTCCCTCCTTAACAGGACAGACGGTGGGAACTTGGGGTAGGTTGGGGCAGTGGGGGGGCGGTGAGGCCCCATCTCAGGGCATGCTCTGGCTACACCAGATTGAAGTTGGAGGACACTAAAAGACCCCGCTACCTTCCCTGCAGACCTCCTGCACGGGTGCTATGTGGCAAAGGCCGTGGCTGCATTATATTGCTGAGGGCCAAGCAGGAACTGATGGTAGAAGTCCCAGCAGGACAGATTTCTGTTCTTGTGAGGAAAATGCCCCAGTAGGTGGAAATACTTAACCATGAAAAGGACTCCCTACAATTGGTGAGCTCACTCCCCCTTTCGGGAAGCATCTGCCAGGCCCATTTGGAAAGAATGCCTGCACCAGGTGGGAGGTCGGACGGGCTGACTTCACTTCCAAGGCCTCCTCCAACTCTCCAAGGCTGTGATCTGGTCACGTGGGGTCTTCTCATTGAACAAATGTTTATTGAGCTCCTGCAGTGTGACACCCTGTGCACCGAACACTGCTTGTACTCACTTCAGGCGTCCTCAGACTTTGGGCCTCTCGTGCGACCACGGCCGTGGTGTCGGCATTCTGCAGACGGCCATGGGGTATTTGGAAGGACCCATAACGTCCTTCAGAGGTACCTGTATCAGATCATCTCTGGTAAAACTTTACATGACAAACTAGCATTGCCATTTATAGCTCATCATCAGGGACTCCGAGCCACGGAAACGCGAACCAGCTTGTTGAGGTCGGTATGTATTTGGTGTGGAATTTGACTTAAGAAATTGAGAATATGTTTTCCAGAGTCCTTTTCAGCTCGAAGGGTCTGATGTGAGGTTTGTGAGTTGCTTTAAATTCTTTCTTTATATACTTTTTTGAGGGGTATTTTCAGTATGTGGGTTTGTTTTGTTTTGTTTTTAAGGGGGCTCCATGCCCAGTGTGGAGCCCAATGCAGGGTTTCAACCCACAATCCTGAATCCAGACCTGAGCTAAGGTCAAGAGTCAGATGCTTAACCAGTCAACTGAGCCACCCCGGTGCCCCAGTATGTGGTTATTTGATACTAATTTGTTGGTTTGGAAGTTTTTTGGGGGGCATCAAATGTAGTGTTACTAATTTTCTCATAAAATATAACTTTTTGTAATTTGATTTTTTGATATGTAACATATTCACACAATTCAAGCTTTCCTCTCCTGCCCCACAGCTCACCGTCTCCTCGTGATGTAACCAATTACTAGTTTCTTATTTATTCTTCCAGAGGATTTTTATGCATACTCAAGCCAATACACACATATGTATTTTTCTTCTTGTTTTAATTGTTATTTTTACATGATAGCATACTCTGTACGTTTTATGCATCTTGCTTTTTTCTCTTTATATATATCTTTGAGATCTTTTCATTCTAACATATAAATAAATTCATCATTCACATTTATATTTGGATAGAATTCCATTGTGTGTATACTGCAATAGGCAATTTATACAAATGTCACATATACGTGGGCAAGTAGATCTGTAGAATAAATTTTCAAGAAGAGGAAATGCTGCATCTAAAGTCACATACATGTGTGGTTTTTTTTTTTTAAGATTTTATTTATCCATTTGAGAGAGAGAGAACACGAGCATGGTGAGGGGCAAAGAGTGCAGCAGACTCCCCGCTGAGCAGGGAGCCCGATGCAGGACTCAATCCCAGGACTCTGGGATCATGACCTGAGCCAAAGGCAGATGCTTAACTGACTGAGCCACCCAGGGGCCCCGTGTTTGTAGTTTTGATTACATTTACATATGGCCCTCCATTGGCCTTGTAGCAATGTATCAGAGTGCCTGTTTAGGCACTAAAATAATTTTTTTTTACCATCTAAAAATTAATAAATGACTTAGAATGGTTTTAAGTGAAGGTTAAGTGAGTGAGATCAACCTTTATCTACTTGAAACATATTTTCAAGAGAGAAAAATTGTAATCACTATTACTCTAAAACAGGTCTACAAGAGAACATTTTATGACATGAGCCCTGAGGTTCAATTTCTACTCCCATGACCCATAGGTTCAGAGGTTTCTTTTCCAAAGACTGAATGCCCAGGCTTCTGCTATCTTTCTGGCAGTCAGGGAGGTTCTCTCTGTTGCACATCACAATGGGTTGCGATGACAATATACACAAGGAGCCCTGTCCTCTCTCTCTCCTAGTAGGCTCCTTGAACTGATTGCTTTCTCCTGGGACTTTATCTCTGCCTGGGCGCATTCCTATCAGTAACCAGTCCCTTTGTCAATTCTTTCTCATTTTCTTCCCGTAATTAGTAGACTCTTGAAGCTGCTTTAACCTGCATTCCCTGTTGCTCTAAAGAGTTCTAACCCTTGCTCTTGTCATTTATGCTGAATTTTGCAAGTCAACCTAGCAGTTGTTGCTGAATAGAGATTTTAGTACAGTTGACCCTTGAACAACGTGGGTCCATTTACATGTGGGTTTTTTTTTTTTTGATAAACAGTACAGTACTGTAGATGGATTTTCTCTTCCTTTATGACTTTCTTAATAATTTTTAAAGTTTAATTTGACGTAAGAATACAGTGGCTAGTACCTATAATGTGCTAATCGACTCTTTATTTCTCAGAAAGGCTTCCGGTCAACAGTAGGCTATTAGTAGTTAAGCTCAAGTCACTACTATAAGTAGTTAAGTCAAAAGCTATATATATTTTCAACACAGGAGGTCAATGCCCCTAACCCCCACATTGCTCAAGGGTCAACCGTGTATCTCAACAACCATATTTACATGTGGTCATTCTTTCTCCAACCAGGAGTGACATACACACATGTTCAGAAGGGGGCTCCCTCCTTCCAAGGGAGTATGGGCTTGTAGTGGTCGGTGCCCAAGGACAGGAGCCCCACAGAACTAACTGGGGTAACCGGCCTATTGGACTTTGGAATTCACTAGCAGGAGCTGCTATTTTTGCAGAGCAAGGGTCATTTGCCAGGCACTTCACATTCCCTGGCTCCTTTAACTCGGATCATAAACTCATGAAGAAGCTACTGTTAATAATCCTATTTTACAGATGGGGAATCAGAGGCTTACAAAGGTAAAGTTACTTACCCAAGGTCACAGTCCGCACCAAGCCCAAACGCAACATCCAGTCCCACCCCACTGCTGGGGACTCAAGGGGAAACCTTGAACATGCAACAGAAGTTTCTTACCCCCTCACTTTCTCAACATCCTTTGTCCCTTCCACACTTGGTTAAAAAAAAAAATCCTCATAATTTTTCTTTCTTCCTTTGTATTTAAATAACTATCATATTGTTCTTTGTAGTAGGAAAGGCAAAGGAACAAGCAATCAGCACTTGCCTGGTCTGATGCTCAACTTCCTCTTTTGCATCCTCGCCGCCATGTCTCACAGGCTCAGTCACAAAACTCACTTCCGAACTTGGGGGGAGATCGTAAGAGTACGTGCTGAAACCTGAAGGCAAAGGAAAAGCAAAGAAGTCGTACCTTTCAGATGCACGCTGCTGGGTTCCACAAATGCCTATCAATCCCTAGCTCCATGCCAGAGAGCTAATTGCATCCATCCTTATTTTAAGGAATTTTTAAAAACCTATTGAAGTTGGGGGGAGATAGTCGTATGAGTGACTAGGACAGAAGGCACAATGTAAACAAGTGTTTACATCTCGCAAAGCTCTTTGTCACCCTGTATTGTGTCTCTTATGCATAGAATATCATAGACAACCTTATTCAAAGCAAGATTTCCCTTGAAACAGCAAGAACTGGTGAAGAAAGGAAACATACTAAACTGGTTCCAAATTACTTGCTAGTGGATTCTTTGCAATTTTGACTGCATTTACTTCTCTTGAGTAAATCAGGGTGAGATACAGAAAGATTAATGAAGGTTGCCAACCAAAGTATATTGTCTTCTCCACTATCTTTAAAAAAAAATCAAACTATGAGGGCAATATCATGCAAGTAAGACTATAAAGGTGTCTATGAATGAATAAAGTTCATCTTCACCAAGGAACCTTATTTCTCTCTGGCACATGTATTGAAGGTTCGGAGCTAGTTCTTTAAGCCATAAGCCCTCAGCCTCCCAAAATAAAACAAACAAAAGCCTGAGAAATTCTGTCACCAGTTCCTTTTAATATATCCTGAGATAAGAAGAAAAGATGGGTGAGAATCAAAGCTATCATATGACGCCCCCAAACTGCAAGTCATCCCGTCAAGCAGGTCACAACTAGGTCGGACTGCAAGAGCTGCCAGGTCGGCAAAAGCTGAGCACGGTCTAGCTAGAAGCCAAATAGGGGAAGCCCCGAACCCCAAGGTCATGGATTAGTCTGACTTTAAAATTGTACATTGTTTAATTATAGGGTTCCAACAGTTAAATGCAGTCAACCAGAAAAAGCCCTTAAGGATCTAAGTACATTGCTGTTGTGACACCGACCCACCTCTAAGAACACCCCCCCCCCATCTTCTGCTTAGGCATCCTGTGCTGTCCGCGGAAACCCCAAGATGGCATTCTTGCCTTATTTTTCTAAATGACCCCTTTGGTTAAAAAACAAAACAAAACCCTCTAAAATCCTCACAAGTTTGGGTGACTAGATTTGGGAGGGGGGGGTGACATTCTACTGTTTAATCATCAGTTTTGAGTGGGTCAAAAAGGCGGTCGCCTACTGGCTATGATTTTAGGTGTGCTATAGGAAAAGCTCCTTGCTCACAATGCTCTCTGCCTGCTGGTCAGCATGCTGCATGCCACGGAATTTTGAGACCCTCTTTCTACCTGTTACCACTGAGGTTATAAGGAGCCCCCCCCCCTTGACATATAGGAGCGTTAGCACAGTAAGTCATTATCAGACACAGATAAGAAAACAGGGGGTGTTAATTATCTAGCAGGGACCTGAAGGAAGAGGATGTAGAAAAGATAAACTTTGGCTGAACCAGAGATGGAGGGGAAATAATCATTGGTAACTCTTAATTTGATTTTATAGGTTAAAGCTTCTGTTCACCTGTTATCTTATTTTAATCTTCCTAACAATCCTGCAGGAGGCAGCAATGTCAGTCACCAGCCCCAGTGTATACACAACGCAGTTCAGGGAGATGCTCTCAATGGTCTAAGGTTGTGCAGAATAACCCAAAACAGTTAGGCCATGGGGATGATGTGGCAGAGAGTCAGAATGAGAGTCACCTCTTCTCGCTTGTATGTGGCCCTTCCTTCCCAAGCAGCTGCTCTCATTCACATTTAAACATCCTCAAACCTCTGCCATCCCTTGCTCTGCTGTGAAATCCAACGTGCATGTTTGAGTCTCAATTCTCTTGATCCCTAAGGAGAAACTATCGCTATTGATCATTCTCTTCTGCTTAAAACTCTTCCCCCCGCCCCCCAATGCTGAGATACTTGCCTGGTTTTCTCCTAGCTTCTGGCCATCGCATTTCAAGTCTGCCATGCAGGCTTCTTTTTTTATTTTTATTATTTATTTGTTTATTTATTTATTTATTTTTATTATTATTTTTTTTAAAGATTTTATTTATTTATTTGACAGAGAAAGAGAGAGACAGCCAGCGAGAGAGGGAACATAGGCAGGGGGAGTGGGAGAGGAAGAAGTAGGCTCTCAGCAGAGGACCCTGATGTGGGGCTCGATCCTAGGACTCTGGGATCACGCCCTGAGCTGAAGGCAGATGCTTAACGACTGAGCCACCCCGGCGCCCCATGCCATGCAGGCTTCTTTGCTTCTACCCAATCAGCACACGGGCAAGCTCCTCCTGGAGTCTCCTAGTTCTTCTGTCCTCCGTTCCCCTTACCTCACTCCATACACCTCCATTGTGGTAATTGCTAGGGACTTGCAAATTTAAATCTGCGGCCCTGACCTTTCCTGTAACAACATCTTTACTTACTATCTCAAAGGCACCTCACATTCAGCATGTCCTGCTCCCATACTCAAACCGGGTCCTCTCATGTTTCCTAAGGAGGTAAATTGTAGCAACATCCGAAATGCTGTTTAAGCTAAAGACCTCAGACTTTTCTCTTCCTCTCTGCCCTAGCCACCCATCATCAGGTCTCCTCAGTTTTATCGAAATATCTCTCAAATGTGCCCACTTTCCATCTCTGCCACTGCCACTACACTAAACCTAAGCCATCAATCACTACCTGACCTTAAGCCACCACCATTCTCCCTAAATGCTCTGGTTTCTTCTTAATCTACACAATGAAATTAGAGTAATTTTTTCTCAGAACATGAATCTCGTCATTGCTTACTTAAAAACATGGCAGTGGCTCTCTTTTGCCCCTGTAATGAGGACCAAAATCCTGAGCATGTTTCAACAGGGTCTTGTGTGGTTTAAGCCCCGCTACCCATCTAGTCTCATCTTGCACCTTTAGCCCTGTCCCCAACCTAAACTCGTCCTATGTATTTCAGTTGATTTCACTGTCTCTTGCTCCCAGCCCCACCTGTATCTTTTCATCAATCAGATATCAGATCAAGGGTTATCTTAGGGCTAGGCTCCCCTGACACCCTTCTCTCTCCCTCCTAAATCAAATTCCTTTGGTATTACCCACTTTCAAAGAATGGTTACCACCCTACAACGGTGCCCATCTCAGTTTGTCACTTTGCATTTCTTGACATGATTATTTGGTTAAAGTATATCTTTCCTATTGTAGTCTAGGCTGGGTTTTTGCTCACCCTTTTAATACTACCTAGAAGCATAGGGCTTGGCGTATAATAAGTGCTCAGCAAACATTTGTTAAGAGACTATCGAGAAAGGAATGACAAGATCAATATCTATTTTGCTATTTCACCTAGCTCCTGCCACACTATAGATTTTCAGGGAGAGCTAACATTATCTATATCATACTTCAGGGGTCTTAAAGAGTAATGTCCAATTTGGTTACTTTTTAATATCATCAAGGAAGTCCCATAGTTGATTTTAACATAAAAAACAAGGTGATACAACCTGAAAAATAAATATCTGCGTATTGAAACTCCTATTTCTCTTAAATAGACAACCAGATATATTCCATAGGTTATCAAGGTTTTGTATCATCAGGAAAAGGAAAAAATTCCTAGATAGAAGGCCTTGTTGGAGAAGATGGATTTCCTTGCTCCAATCAGGAGAGCGCACTCAATGCTGGTTGCTGAGAGGATTCATGAAAATTTCCCTAGTAAAATGTGACGACTAGAAAGGGAACCGAGAACAAGGAAACTTGCAAAGGGAGGAATGGCCGTGGGAAAACAGCCATGTTATGTGGCGTGAAGACTATCTGAGCTTCCTCTACCTAGAAAAGTACATTGATCAAAATGAAAGTGTTATAATGACATAAACATACCATACACACATAAAAACCCCGGATGGATTTTTCCTTAGGGCTAATCTGATAGAAAGCTTTCAGAATTAAAGAAGCTACGATTGGTAAGCATCATCTTCATGCTAAGTCTAATAATTGCTAAATCCAATCCTTGCAGTTAAGGAATGATATGATTCCTCTGCAAACAAATTTGTAGCTAAGGAAATGTGACATTTCAGTGGACCGCACTCTTTATCACAAACTCACATACTGTGTTTTCTCTGCAAGTACCTTATGCTTACATTGATACACACACCACGTTTCTGGGAACATGCCATTTAATTTTTTTCAGGCTGCTTGTTAGTAGCCAGATGTTAAAGATTTTACCACTTTGGTTGAATTCAACAACAAATTGGTGGGTTATTTCCTAAACCAATTTGTTTGGGTAGAAATTCAATAGATCTCTTTTAAAGCCCTGAAGTATATAGGAAAATTGATATCTAACTATAAACAGAAACAAATGATGGATAATTTATCTTTTGCATTTACTTGTGTTTATTCATTAAAATACACTCATGACTAAGAAAATTAAATATTACCTTTTTTTCTTAAATATTAAGCAGCTCTAACTTCTGATTCAAGACAAGTTGAGGACAAATACAAACTCAGAGATGTATTTTTAAAGGTAGAGTTTTTTTCCTTCAGTCTAATTTAGGATCTTTGGGATAAACAAGATATTTTACATATGCTGCTAGGAATAATTGATAGTTCAAGCTTCCGTGTGTTATACTTGTTAAAATATTTGCATTCAAAAGCAAAGCCAGAATGGTAGCTCAAGGCTATATGTATATCTTTCCTAAGGAACAGAAGACATAAATAGCATTTTGAATTGTAATTGTTTTGAAATCCTAAATTTAAAGATACAGACGTGCACTTTTAAAGAAAGAGGACATTGTCTTCATTCAAGCTTCTGCACTGATTCTATGTATGTGCCACACGCTGTGGTAGGTTGTAGATACAAAAGTCAGGTTGAATGCCTGTCCTTAAGAAGCTTGGAGTCTAGTGAGGGTATACCGACTATAATTCGCTAATTGCAGTGTAGTGTAGTAAGTACCGCAACTGTGGTCAGTACTGGGATTCTGAGAACAAGTAGAAGAGCTCTGTTCTGGCTATTAGTGATATTCACTGAGATCCTGGGTCGTCTTGACACATGCTAGGATAGCATTTCTTCACTTCTTTAAATTTAGGCATGACTTATTTTGGCTAATGAAATAGGGGTGGAAGTAACACAAGCTGCATCTAGGTGGGAAGCCTTTTTCCTTCATAATGATGGGCAGTACTCCAGATGGTAGGGGCTCCACCGGGCTCCAACCCCAAGGGAGGATGATATGGAGCAGAGCTCCCAATTAACCTGCAATGGGCATACAGTGTGCATCAGAAATAAATTCTTTTTTTTTTCAAGTCACTGAGAGTTGGGGGATGTTTCTTATTGCAGCACAGGCTAACCTCTACAGACTGCTACATGCTTTACTCCAGATGTGGAGAATTGCAAGTTTCCCGGTGTGTACAAAGCTAAGCTGAGATCTGAAGAATGAATAAGAGTTATCCAGGTAAAGAATCAAAGGGAACAGTGTTCCAGAGGTAAAAGCACATGTGTAGGCTTGGAGCAGGATGAGAATTCAGCATGTTTGGGGGAGAGGGTTTTTTTGTTGTTGTTGCTTTGCAATATGGTTAGAGTGGAGTGGTCCAACAGAGCAACTGGAGATTACTCTGAGTAGAGGTAACAGTAATTGCTTATCAAGGATATGATTCCAAAGGATTTCCGACTGGTTTATTTGGGCTCTTGGACACAGAAAGGAGAAATGAAGAACCGAATTGCTGTGGACCAAAATAATGGTACTTGTCCTTTATGGAAAATTCACCTGCAAAGGTCTCCTCTTTCCAGAAGGGGTATTTATATTCCTCACTCACTTATATTCTCACCTCACTTTGTAGTTACTTCTTTACATACACACTCAAATGAGTTTCTCATCTTATTAAAATCAGTTATGCCTATGTCCATGCACATCTGCTAGACTGTAAGTTCCTTGAAGGCAGGGTCTGTCTCATTTTCACTTCTGTTGTATTGTATTGCATTTTGCATTGTAGGTGGTCTATAAATTCCTATTAAGACAGCTACTGCTATTGCAGGAGTCTAAAAACAGACTGTAGCTTTAACTAGCTTCCAAATAACTGCTTTAAAATGAAAATAAATCTCCGTGCACAGCTAGGGATATATACATTTAAAAATGCTCCAGAAACATGCTAAGGTCTTTTGATGACAGGGAAGGCTGTGGACTTATGAAATTTGCGGCCCGAGACCTAGATTTCAGGGCTACCACATCCTGGTTGTGAGCCCTTGGGTTTAACTTTCACAGGGTTGGTTTCCTAACTTGTGAACTGCAATGGAAGTCTGCCCTACTCACCTCTTGGGAATGTTGGGGGACCCAACTAACAACTCCGAGAACTTTAAAGTGCTATACAATATGATGTGATATTCATGTGACTACTGTTAACAGCTTGATTCTTGGATCATCAGAGGAAGTGGGTGTCATGCAAAGCCTGCGTTTGATTAGACCTGGGTTTGAATTCTTTCTTCACCAATTAATAGCTGCATACTCTTGGTTGAGCAACAAAACCCCAGCATATCACCAATTTCCCGTGGATTTAAACTCGAGTACTTGTTTTATACAAATATTCTTGGAGAAGCCTGGCATTCTAGAAGGCCATTGAGCTTTGAAATCATACTGGTGGAATTCAAATCCCACCTCCATCACTTATTAGACACGTGACCTGGGGTAAGTTAATTAACCTCCTAGAGCCTCAATTTCCAGATCAACATAATGGGGACGGTATTACCTAGTTTCCCAAGGTTAAGAGACTACTTGAAGTAGAAAGTATTGACCTTTCATGCCTTTGAAATGTTAATATGTCCCTTCACCACAGAGCAAACTTCATCCCTAAAAATTCTGAATCCACGGTGTTCATGGAAAAGGCTCACTAAGACTCAGCTAAGGGCCCTCTTCCCTTATCTCAACATAGAGAGGATAGCTGAATGAACTTAAACTTAGACTTCTGGTCAGTGGGTGACTCACCAGACCAGACAAGATTCCTATTTCCCTGGAGGAATCCAAGGCAGCTTGTGAGCGCTCATTTTCCCCTTCTCCTTCCTTTCTAAGGGATGACAAGGACTTGCTTTCCCCAGGGTTGTCTAAGGAATTCTACGAGAAAAAAAAAAGAGAGATCTGGGCCACATTCCAATGAAGACCATGCGTGGACACCAAAGTCAAATTGTCATCTGTTTTCTGAAGTACACAATCTTGGCCCAACAACGGGGCTCACTGTGGTCATCTGTCATGGTCTACCCCGCTGGCGGCTAGAGGAACGCTTCTCCAGAGCAGGCCTCCAGAAGGAAGCAGATCTGCCCATGTGCCAAGCCTCTCCTCACCAACAGCCTCTGAGCTCGGTTCTTGACAAAACAGCCTAAGTAAGCTGGTGGCCAGGCCGCTGCTTTCACTGTGAGTGTGGCTTATGCACAGCAGCAACGGTATCTCCTGGGATCTTGTTAGAAATGCAGACTTTCAGGCCCCACCCCAGACCTACTACACCCATCTCCATATTAACGAGATTCATGTGCCCGTTACAGTTTGTGAAGCACTTGGCTACAAAGTCTAAATGAGGCCTGACACCAGGTGCCAAAGAGATCCCTTATTTAGGACTTCCTGGGGAAGAAACCCCAAATTTCTTCACCAAAATTCTTAAACTAGACCAGATCCTCGATTAAAGATGCCCTCATCTCTCTGCCCTACCACACATGTATACTACTCTGGGCACAATAAAGATATTATTCACTTTCTAACAAGGATCTTCAGATTTCGGGGGTTGCATAAAATCATATAGCTAGACAGTTGCTAAAGTGTAAAATAACCTTCCTTTTTTGTAACTATTGGTTTTGGCTGATAGAAGTCATGCATACAGTCATATTTCAGAGAAATTACCATGCCTTAATGAGAACTTTGGGTTGAAGGAAGACATTTCAGTCAAATGATAGTGAAATTGATATGATCAAAATGAAATATGTGGCATATTTATCTAATCAGCTAGAGCTGCAATCTCTAACCATAGTCATTTACAGCTCAATCACCTCATCTAGTCATTATCAGCTAATGATACAATGAGTGATTACTCCCACATGGAGATAATAAGTGAGTTCATGAAAATCAGCACTTCTGTTATAACGTGTGACAGGTAGGACTGAAAATAAGGTCTTTGAATGCCGTTAGTGCCTGGCTTACCTGACAAAAATTTAATAGGAAAAAATGGAATGGCATAGTTATAAGGTGAGGAACAACCCTTTTGGAAAGCAACTTCGCAATTTGTATCAAGAACCATTAAAATGTTCACATCTTTTTATCATGTAAAAAAATTTTTTTTCTTTTTTCTTTTGGTTTGAAACAATATCAAACTTCCAAAAATTGGAACTGGAGTGCAAAGAACTTTTCCTATACCATTTGAGAGTAGGTTGCTGATATGATACCCTTATCATCCTTGAATATTTCCAAGTGAGTTTCCTACAAGGGAATAGATTCTCCTCCATAACCACAATACAACATAAAAATGAGGAAATGAACATCGAGACATCACTCCCATCTTGTCTTCACACTCTACTCAACTTTTGCCAATTGCTTCAATAATGCCTTTATAGTAAAAGGATCCAATCTGAACGACACATTGCTTTTAGGGGTCACGGCCTTTTAGTCTCCTCCATGAAGGAACAGTTCCCCCTCCTGCCCTTGTTTTTCATGGACGTGCCACTTTCGAAGATTACAGACGCGTTATTAGTTTGGATTAGCTTGATGTTCCTTTACAGTTTGGTTCAGGTTACATGACCTTGGTGAGAAGACCACAGACGTGAAGGTGTGCTCTCACTGAACCCGCGCAAGTGGCACATCATTTTGATTAGTCTCATTACTGGTTATATTAACTGCAATCACTTCGTGAGATGTCAGCTACCAGGTTCCTCTACTGTAAAGTTATTCTTTTTCCCTTTGCAATTACTATCTATTAGGTAAGAAGTTCCTTTGAGATGATATAAACATCTTATACCGCACTAAACTATTTATTTATTTATATCATTTGTTTATTTAGATTAGCATGAACTCCTGTATTCCTGTTTTTTTTCAATGGGCTTTCATCTGTTACCTCACGATTTATTTTGCTGCTCAAACTGTCCAAGATTTAGCTACTGGGAACTCCTTCAGGTTGGTTTTTGTGTTGTTTTGACATGTTCCTCTTATTCTTTGAGCACCTTTCCTCCTTCTGGCACAGGGTGTTTCAGGCTCATCTTGTACTTACCCTGCACCAGCACTGGAATCTTCTATCTCGCCAAGGAGCCTTGATTCCCCTTAGTGGAGAATGATATTTAGAAGCCAAAATCTGGAAGCTAGATGTGCTCATTGCACAGCGACACTGGGAGTCATGACTCCCAGGCCTCCTCGGCGGCCAGAGCTAGAGAATGAGTATCTCTCTATACCTACAGATAAGTAGGATATGCATAGAGTTGTTTTTATCTATATAGTCAACCATGAAGACAAACTGATACTTTCAATTTGAATCGGACACTGCATGGTTTCTTGTAGTTTTCTTTTCAGTAATTTCCTTCTTTGACAATGAGAATTTAGACTTTCATCATTGTTAGGATATTTACTTATCTGATTAGCCCACTTGTGTGAATCTCCAGTCCCTGCTGCTACCCTTCATCCCCACAGGGACACCCCTGCTGTCCTTCTTTCAGCCTCCAGGACTTCCTTCATCCCACCCACTGTGCTTTGCCCCCTGTAGTAGCTTTTATGCTTAGCATACTTAATATATTTGGAGTTCAATTTCCTAATTTTTCAGGAAATTCTAGGAATATTTGATTTATAGAATCTTATTTATCTTTATAAGCCAATCAGAACAGAGTTCCTTCTAAGAGGCTTTATAATCTAAATTATTATAGAATTAGGAAAACATTATGCATTCACACTCTGAAAAGTAAAGGACTTTCTGAATTATAGACACACAGCTACACATACATATAGAGACTGTATTTTCAGTAATACAACTTTCTTAAAAGGTATAGTAAGATAACACAAAAACTCACAGGTCCAGATATCATAGAGCTGTTCACTCTCCTGATGAGCATGAAATTCTAATGGATTTGAGCTCAAAATAGACAAGTAGATAAACAAAAAAGACTAACAATCTGGATTTTCTATTCTTTCATCCAGTAGAGAATAGACCTCTATAGTCTATTAATCCATTCACCTACATTACCAAATACTAATTATTGCTGCCACCATAATTTATTCCTCATGTGTGAATAAGAAACAAAAGCCAAATGCAAAATTAGAGGAGAGAGAAAAGGAAAAAAAAAAAACTCTACAGAAACACAGAGACAGAAAAGTTCAATTCTATTACCGCTTGAGACTTATTTCTGAAAGCCAGGAAAAGACGTTCCTGGTCTTAAGCCACCCCTCACCCCTACCCCCTGCTACTCCCAGCAAGTGTACCTCTCTGGCAATGCAGTTTACCTGGCTCTGTCAGGGATGGATGATTCCGTCTTGGTGGATGAACTCTGAACTGTTAAAGGATAATTAAAAAGAAGTAAAGTCATGATTCTTATTCAAATACAAAGCAAACATGTATCAAAGATTTTAGTTAACTTATTAACTAATGAGGGAACCAGTAAGATAATGCGAGCAGTTTCTATTATGACTTTTAGAAAAAGGAAAGGAAAGAGAAAGAAAAAAAGAGAAAGATACAGAGGAAGAGAGAAAAAGCACTCATGACATAATTTTAATTCTGACCTGTAATCCAAAGGAAAAATCTTAATTAAAAATATAGTTTATGCATAAAGATGTTTATTTCAGTATTATATTTAATAGATGCAAGTTGGAAGCAATCTAATTGCCCTTCAATAAGAAAACGAATAAACAATGGTAAACACAGATTATGAAACAGTCACTACGAATGGTGGTTGCGGACCCCCTGGTTAAGAGGATGATTGAGCACACACTGAATCTAGCTGAGAGCAACAAAGTCCGGAAGCAAGTGTATGCTATGATTTCAATGACCATATATTTCAGTTTACCTGGGACAGCCCTAGTGTGCCCTTGTTGTCTTGTTATTAATCTCCTTTTTTGCTTTCAAAAGCATCTCAGTATAGATGATACATTATATGGTCCTGCTAGCTTTCCTTGGTTGGCTGGGGGATCAAATCTCATTCTCAGTCATTTTTCTGGGAAACATTCTAGAAGAGGAGACCACAAATAATAGGAGTCTTTCTGCAGTATTTACACCCAATTTACACTTAGATAGGTCAGAACAGTGGCTGGCATCTTATAAGCACTCAAAAATGCTAGCTATTATCATTGTTATTATTACATTTGATGTGACTAGACAAGCTAAGTAAATAAAGGGCACTGCTGTGGCTGTTCTTTATGAGGGCACCCTTAGACTTGGGACACTGCCTGGAGGCATCTGGGCTCTCATAACAAAGATGTGGACAAAACTCACAGGCACAGAGGTGACGCTCCCTGATGTAACGACTCTTCCTTTAGCTTGCTCATTATTTTCCATTGGCTTCTACACATAAGGAAACTACAGCACATTTAAACTTTTCCTTTTTCCACTGCGCTGGGCTAAAATGTTTGAATGGGGATCTCAACAATTTTCAGACTCCTCTGAACTCATACAAGCAGAGCGGCACATATCTTGTGGAAAACTACTGAAAAGACAGCAGTTCAAGAAAAGGGGACAAATCTTAGCAATCAATTGTCTCTTATTACTGAAGCAACAGGGTAAAACTATAGAAGATTCCAAATAAATGTTCTCATCAAGATGCAGGAAGAGTTTGAATCTTTAAAGCTAGAGAGGACATGAGCAGAACACTGTGCAGAAAATGCAGCCCAAGAAAGACGTTACAGCGATGAGAAATAGGAGCCTGAAACAGAAGCAGCAATTTCCTACAACAATCTGTCGTTATATTGTAGGAAATTGCAAGTTATAGACGTTCTCCCCTGACTTAGAGAAGATTTATGAGAAGAGAAGAGATGGACTTTTGAAGAGAACGACCAGAAATTTAAAATATGTATACTAGGAATTCTAGAAAGAGAAGACCAAGGAGACAGAAGAGAAGTAATAATCAAAAATATCACAGAAAACAACTTCCACCACCAGCTGATGAAAGGCTTGACTATCCAGAGCAAAAGAGTTAACAGAGTGGTTGGCAAATTCGTGAGGAAACTCACACCTAGACAGGTTTTGTTGTATTTTTGAAAGAAAGAAAAAAAATTCCTGTATTTACAAACTAACATGAAAGGTCAAATTTCTTTACTGCAACACTAAATTTCAGAAGACAATAGAGCAATAGCTACCAGAGGGTTGAAAGGAAAGGAATGGGATCTGAGAATCTTATCTCTAGTGTAAGAGCCTCAGAAAGAAATCATCAGAAATGCAGATATTTTGAAAATACCAAAAACATATTTCTCTTTTAAAAATAAAAACAATATTTTAAAGATTTATTTATTTGAGAGAGAGGAAGAGTGGGGGGATGGGCAGAGGGCTAGGGAGAGAGAGAATCCCAAGCAGGCTCATTGTGCCCAGTGCAGAGCCAGATGTGGGGCTTGACCACACGACCCTGAGATCATGACCTGAGCTGAAACCAAGAATTGGATGCTTAACCAACTGAGCCATCCAGGTGCCCCCCAAAATAAAAATATTTTGATTAATAAGTGAATCAAAATAAAGAACTCAAAAATAAATAAGATTCAGTGTAAAAGAAATGGTAGAAAACAGAGACAACGCAAATGTTAAAAAGTGCTCTTCAAAAGCATCACAAGGTAAACGTAGTAATACTCAGAATCGAGATCTAAAATCACTGCTCATACCAAGAAAAGAAGTAAGATGGAAGGAGAGAAAGGAGGGAATATGGCAAATTTCTCAAGTTTTATAGGAAGAAGTTAACAGATATTTTAATGATTGATATTGACAAAGAAACAGGCTCAAACCATTTTTAGAAAATTTGACAATGCGGTTACAGAAATAAGCATACAGAAAAAAACATCATGACAGGAAACATGAAGGAAAATTAAAAAACAAAAGAATAACACAAGACAGTAGAAGGAAGCCCAGCCATATTAGTTGACAACCTCCTAGTTTTAAAAAGAAACTTATATAGGTATAAAAATTATAACTTTATTTTAAAAATTAAAACTTTTAAAGTAAGTTAAAATAAGACTTGAAAAATTAGAGAGAAATACCAGGTTGCTGAATGGCAAAGTTTCACCTTGTACAAAGGTAAGTTTTTTTCCAAATAAATCAATGTAGTTATTGCAATTACAGTAAAAATCCTACGGGAATTTTGGGAGGCAATCTCAACAACCTTCTTCTGAAGTTTAGCTGTAAGTATAAACAAGGCCAGCAAGGGATATTTTGACAAGTGACAATTAAGAAGTACGTAAGAATAGGTAGTCTCAAAGGCAAATTAATTGCAATGCAAATGCAAATGCAAAAAGAGTTAATATGTGATTCATAATTTCTATGTAACTTTAAATATATCACAAATATACATTGATACTATAAGATATATGATGTTCTCATGACTGCTGAGTCGGTGACACACAGGTGAGGCTTGGTGAATGATCAGTGCAACCCTGAATGTATATACATTAGGTATTTTCTCGTGCCACTTCTTGACATTCTCAAGTATAACTGATTATATCTCAAAACCAGATATCAAATAATAACCACTACTTATATTTGTTTAATGTTTTTCTTACACATACACCTTAAAATAATCCTTTAATTTAAATTTTAAAAATATGGTTCCATAAACAGTATCTCCAGTATCAATTTTTTCCCAACGTTAAGAGAACATTTATTATCATTTCATGGGACATTAATTCTCTGTGGAACACAGTTTAGGAAATGCTGCTTGAATATATAGGAAGATCCTACAAATCAACAAGAGAATGATGGATATTTCCAACAGAAAAATGGTCAAAGAACACTAAGAGGTAATTAATAAGAAAAAAATAAAACTGGCCAATAAACAGATGAGAAATATTCAACCTTACTTCTAAATCAAGATATCCAACTGAAAGACGGTTTTCCACTCATTAAATGTAAAATGATTACATGTTACCCGCCGCACCAGCAAAGGTACTATTTTTACACTGCTGATGAAAATAGAAATCAGCACAAACTTTTAGAGTACAATTTAATGGTGGATGTTAAAATCATTAAACACATGTAAACATTCTGCTACAAAACTCTGCATCTGGGATGTACTTAGAGACTTATCTAAGAATGTTTAGTTCCATCTTACTTATAATAAGGAAACAAAAATAAAAAATAAGGTGTTGGCTAATTAGATTATGATGTGTGCATGCAACAGAACACAATGCAGTCTTTAAAATATTACGGAAGAATAATAACGTCATGAAAAACATCACAACTTTGTAATGAAAAAATAAGATTTAAAATAATATAATTCTATTTATTTTTTGAAAAAAAATTTTTAAAGATTTTTTTTTTATTCATTTGACAGAGACAGCACAACAGGGGGAGCAGCAGGCAGAGGGAGAGGGAGAAGCAGGCTCCCCACTGAGCAGGGAGCCCAACATGGGGCTTGATCCCAGGACCCTGGGATCATGACCTGAGCTGAAGGCAGACGCTTAACGACTGAGCCACCCATCCGCCTTAGTTTTTGAAATTTTAACACTGGCTATTTTGGGTGATCGATTAAAGTTCTTTGTGCTATGCTTATTTCTATTTTTCAAATAGTGTTTTTTTCAATGATGACTAGTCATCATTGAGATTGTATAAAACAATTTGGCAATATGTATAAGAGCATCAAATGTTTGTTACTTGATATGGGAGCAACCTCGCCTAAAATAAATATGAAATGCACACAAATGTTTGTAAGCCATAATATGACTTAAAATACTATTTATAATAGTAAAAACCTGGAAACAACTGCAATGAGTTGACTAAACAAATTACTGTCATCTTATAAAAGTATTAGGCAGTTGTTAAAACATGGGGTCAAATAATTTTTAACAACACTGGAGAAATACTTATGATACAATGCTAAGAGACAAAAGCTGGCTGTTAAATTTATATAATCCATTCTATAAATATATATTCTATAAATAACATAGAACTGCATTGAAAAATACTGAAAGAGAATGCACTAAAATTTAATAGTGATTATACCTAGGTGATTTTAAATTTTCTTCACTATCCTTCCCCGAATTTACCCAAACTTTTAGCAAGAAGAATATATGAAAACGAGACAGCTGGAAGAGGTGGAAAGATGGCTATGAAATCTGTGTTGTACCATGAAGATTATGTGTGATGAATGGAAAAAGAAGACAAAATCAGGGGTGCTTTCCGTGTTCTGGACTGAATGCTTGTGACACCCTAACCCCCCCGAGTGGCTGTATTTGGAGATGGAGACTCTCAGGAAAGAATTAAGCTAAAAGAGGTCATAAAGGTGGGGGCTTCATCTGATAGGATTAGTGTCCTTACAAGAAGAGACCCCAGAGATCTCGTTCTCTCTCTCTTTCCCTGAGCACACCCCGACGAAAGGATATTACAAGAAGGCAGTCAGGAAAAGAGGTTTCGTTAGAACCTGATTTACCCAGCATCTTGATCTTGGACTTCTCGTTTTCAGATTTGTGAGAAATAAATGTCTGTTGTTTACGCCACCCAGGCTATGGTATCTTGCTAGAGTAGACTCATGTACTGGGTTAAAAAAAAATCAGGTTTTTCAAAATGGAAGGAAATGCTCCAAACAGTAGTATCTGCTGAAATATCTCCCTTTCCTGTTTCTAAACACAACAGGAAGATAGTGGGTTATCTGGTGATGAATTGTGGGTCATGGGGACAAGTCCTAATGCCTCTGGCAGAGCCCAAGCTCAAGGTTGGCCACCAGGGCGTGGCTGCCCTATTCCTAAACTATTGCCTTCAGTGTTGGTGCCTGATTCTAAAAGAAGGTCAGTGGCCCAGAAACCCATTCAGAAGACATTAACTAGATCAGTGAAGGCTCTTCCAGAAACAACGTTTAGGCTGTTGCAGTGGAGAGGGAACAGTGTCTTCAAATACTAACATCCAACACCTTTGCCATTTCCCTTCTGCCTCTCAGATTCGCATAGCAACTCCCTTAAAATAACAGATAGGCATTTTAGTGATTATACATCAGACTTTCTTTATCCAGCTCCATTCTAAGTTAAAGAAAGAACAGGGGGTTTCATTTTCCATTTTTGTAAAAGGTGAGAGTAAAGGAGCAACGGTGTCACATGTTATTGTATTATCTGGCAGGACACGAAAGAGCACATTCTGAGGCCCCAGTGAGCAAGCAAGAGGGTGTGTCAAAAGAAAGATGGCAGAGGTTTGCACACTCGAGAGTGGGCTGCACACCATGTCATCAACATTAATGTGTTCTTCCTAAAAATCTCCAGACTTTTTCATTAAGTTGGTAAAATTCAAATAATGTAATCTGTGCTTTTGCAAATTAGCCACAAACCATCTAGTTTCTCACCAATTACTTGATATTTTTATCTACCTCTAAATGTTACTGACCTAAAAAAAAAAAACAACCGATCAAAGGCTGTAGAAATTCTAACCCCTGCAGCAGTTATTAAATTGGTCCACTCTGTGTCCTATGCTGACAAATTGTTACACTCTAGAGCCTGACGACCTACGAGTGTCTCAATTAGACGCATGGATGTAGCAGACATGTTTTAAAGTTGTCTACACTTGACTTCATTCCTTGAAAACAATAACCTGCCCAACCCCCTAAAGGCTCCCCAAACCTAATAAATAGAAATGCCTTTCCTTTTATATCCTAGAGCAGAGGTAAGGGCGACCGTACCTCCTGGGTAGTCACCTAAAATGAGGATAAGCACCTTTGTGGACTAAATCTCCCTCTTATAACCAGCTTCTCACATCAGGCTTCTCCTTATGTTGTGAAGATCCCTGTATCTACATAGAATCTTCGTATCTATTCCACCTCTTCTTCCACATCAGCCCTAGTGGGCCCTGGCTCTCTAGAACCTTATCAGTTGAGTTACGGAGGGCTTGATAATGGATGCCAAATTCTGCCAAAGAGCTGCAATTAAAACCCCTGATGTCTCTTGGGCCGTGAAATTGACTGCTTGAGGGAACGATGGAAATAGAATGTCACAGCAATGTAATTTGGTGTTTAGGAAAGTTTATTCCTGTCTTGAGAAGTCACCTGATTGAGATGTCTAGATGTTACCTTTCACCAAAGATTATAGATCTCCCAACATTAAAGACGACTGATGCATCCCTGCCGTACATACTACAGTACCAAGCACTGTGGAGGACACAACATAAACGCTCACCAATTGTTAGGTTGAAAATTATTTATACCATATTACTATTTTGTAAGGATTTTATGTATTTATTTGAGAGGGGGAGAGAGAGAGAAGGAGAGAGAGAATATGACAGTGAGGGAGGGAGAGGGACAGGCAGACTCCACTGAGCATGGAACCTGACTTGGGGGCTCGATCCCACAACCCTGAGATCAGGACCCAAGCCAAAATCAAGAGTAGGATGCCCAACTGACTGAGCCAGCCAGGCATCCCGCCATGTTACTATTTTTGTCCAGTGAATTCAATGAACAGGGGGAACTAGTTGTTTCGGGATAGCGTAGATTCATTTCTTTTTTGCCTACGGTGTGTCACTTATTAGAACAACGTGCTTGTGTGCGTTTGCGCGCATGCCTGCACGTGCACAGGCAAGGTAGACTCTCTCTCAGCTTACGTGACACAGAAGCAGCCTGACATCTAGCTTTCCTGAGAGCTTATATCTGGAACAGTCAGCTGCAAATTGCTTCAATAACCATTAAGAGACACCATTTTTCTTGAACAAAAGTTCAACCATTTGCCTAAATATTTATGGCATTCCTTCCTTATGCATAGTGAGACCTGGTTCTCCATGCCTGAAACAGTTCTTTGTGCTTCTAACAGCTTCTATCCCACCATGCAGGCTCTATAAAAAGCCCACAAGGCCCACCTTCAGAACCAAGTGGATCTAAATCTGTCCAGAGGGCAGCTGAATGGCTCTTAAGTCCCTTCGGGCTGGTATGAGTCTCTCTCTTGCCAACTTTCCATCCAGCTCCTTTAGACCCATACTTTGTTTGCACTACCTGTTTGGTACATGACTGACACTTATGTTCGGATGTTGTCTCTCAGAAGGACGCTTCTCACCCTATTACCACCCGCTCCCGGTCTCAGAACCCCTGCCCATATCAGAGCCCTAACCTGCCATGCGTTCAGTGGGAATGTATTTTAGACTCGTGTCACATACCCACAAATGAAGATGGGCTTCCCACAGCAGTGAAGCCTAATCATGCAAATGAAAGATCTGTTGCATCCTTAAAGCACAACTTTTTTTTTTTTAAATTCTTTGAGGCCTGTAGGGGAATTGTAGAGAAGGGTACCCATGAGGACTTGGTCTACAAGCAAAAAGAGAAGTGAATGTTCTGCTCTCGATTTGCCCTTTCTGACCAGTAATGTCTTCCAATTACAGTAGAAATGGAAAAAGCCACCGAAAAGAAAGGAGGAACGAAGCCATTTCCTTAGTATTTTTGGCAGTGGAGGAAGTCAAGCCTTGACTCTCAAGCTGAAGTGTCCTGAGCACTTGAAAGCACATCCTTCACCTTGTTCTAGAGGGTTCTTGGAGGGTTCTTCTTTCTCTCCTGCTACTTCCTTTTGCCTTGCCCACTGAAGAGGCTCAACAAAAAGGCCCACACGGCCCCTGTCTGGCAGATACATGATGAATCACTGGAGATGAGAACTTCTCATGAATACATTTTCGGGTGGATTAAAGGAAATGGTTATGTGAAAAACACTGGGCATGTTACTTGGCACACAGTAAGTACTCAATAAATGTTATTTGTTTGTTCGTTTGTATATGTCCCTACCATGGTTCCAGAGAGGATTTAAGGCAGTTTATGAAAATACAGCCAAAGAGTCTATGACCTAACCTATGATTCTGGGCTCCAGAATAAACATATGGAGAACACTCTCCCTAAATTGTTCCCGTATCTTACTACTCAGCCCTCCCGGCTTCTGCTCATAAAAATGCCTTGCATGGACGGCATCTTCTATTTCAGTTAATACATGTGTCTCTAGAAGTCTGGCCCTCAGAGAAGCAGTCCGCATACTGCAAAACCTTTCCACCGGACCTGCCACTGTTCTTGGGGTTTTGGTCCTCAGAGATAATTAACACCACCGTGGTGTAGGAAGAATCAATAAAGGATGGAAGATCATCAGAAGGCTACCTGTGTTCAACTAGATAGCACGTGCTTTGACAGAGTATCCGTACTGAGACAATGCAAGCAGTTCGACAGAGAACCCGCTCAGAACCGGCTGCAGCCGAGCCAGGGAACCTCATCTCGGTGCCCTGCGGGGGACGGCCACCTACTGCCTTGCGAGGAGATGCCGGAGACATCCTTCTTTTATTTTGTCATGATATAATAGCATATTTTTATTAGAATAAATTGCTGAATTATATTGAGTAGAAAGTGAAATTCCTCCTTCATCTCCTCCTCACCTCTCTCCCCCTCCCAGCTCATTTCTTCCCTCCAGAGGGCACCTGTTAACAGTTGGAGATGTGTCCATTCTGATCTTTTTCTATCCATTTAAAATCATAGAATACACACATACTGTTTAAAAATACATAAGTAGGGGAGCACCTGGGTGGCTCAGTCGTTAAGCATCTGCCTTCGGCTCAGGGCGTGATCCCGGCGTTCTGGGATCGAGCCCCACATCAGGCTCCTCCGCTGGGAGCCTGCTTCTTCCTCTCCCACTCCCCCTGCCTGTGTTTCCTCTCTCACTGGCTGTCTCTCTCTGTCAAATAAATAAAAATAAAATCTTTAAAAATATATAAGTAGGATCATATTATATAAGTATATATTTCTACCACTTGTTTTTTTCATTTAAAAATATATCATAGAACCCTTTCCTTGAAGTTATGGTTGGATCCACTTTTTAAAAAAGAGATGTATTCCAAGTATAGCTATACTGTGATTTATTTAACCATTTTCCTACCTATAAACAATTAGGTTGTTTCCAATACTTTGCTATGCAAAAAAATGCTATCATAAACAGCCTTGATCCATATCACTGCACATAGGTGTATATGGAATGGCTTGGTCAAGAGGGGCTGTACATTTTTTAAAAAATATTTTATTCATTTATTTGAGACAGAGAGAAGGAGAGCAGCAGGGAGGGGCAGAGGGCAGGAGAGCAGGGAGGAGGGGCAGAGAGAGAGAGGGAGACATAGACTCCATGCTGAGCAGGGAGCCCCACAACAACGACGCAGGACTTGATCCCAGGACCCCAAGATCATGACTTGAGTCGAAGGCAGGTGCTTAACCAACTGAGCCACCCAGGCGCCCAGGGCTTTATGTTTTATTAATATTTTATAGGTACTACCAAACTACCTTCTGAAATTACTTGTTTCCCAAATCCTTCAACAGGAAATATGATTGATCTTTAAACATTTTGTCATTCTTGTAGGCAAAGAAAGCTAATTCGTTGTTCAAATGCCACCTTTCAGTGCCGTATTCTTAGACATTTGCCTGACTAGAGCATGCTCCCGGAAGTAACAACATGATGAGAACAGGGACGGCAGTGGTGGTTCCAGGTTTTATATCTAGGAAAATCCCAGAGCCAGTGGGGTGGTGGCTAGGAGACTGTATTGGAGCTGTGTTTGCCTTGGAAGCCAGGTTTTCTTTATGTCGTATATTATGTGACTCGGCTTCTGGGACACTGATGAACAGCCTGGAAGGGCTGAAATTTCCCCCAGTTCCTTCCATCCTCCCAGTTTATGCAGACATGGAAGTTTTGGGAAAGAGGCTGAGAAATTCTTGGTGGCGAAAAGAATGTTATATTCACGTTGACTTCCATTTATACCACAGCAATTTCCATTTCTTGGGGAAAACAATTTAAGACTGACAAATAAAATGTCCATGCCTCTTGTTTTTCATTTTACTTCCTAGCTTGGCTGCCCGGAGGTGGTTAACGCTGAAATACTTTCATATCAATTAACTTAGTTTCTATGGGAAATACAATTTTGCATTTAGAAAAAAACTAGAATACGTTATCGCAGTACGGGCTGATGAACATTACAGCTCCTAAAAGTAACTTTGGAGTTTGATATGGCATTAACTATATTTAGTTCTGAGGGGAGATAATCACTGGCATGGCCTACTTCCCTATCAGTTTGAGAAATTACCATTGAACCAAATGATTTGGGGAGAATCAGAAAGAGGACAGCTGGGGTTTCCCTTACTATGAAATCAAAACACCTCCCAAGTACTTCTTCTTTTAATCCTGAACACAAACTTCATTCTAATTACACTACCAGCAATAGCTGAACAGTGTGAGATCCACTGTGAAATGAATATTACTAATGTAAGAAAACTCCTGCATATCCATCTTTTAAAAATTCAGTATCTTAATGTGATCCATGACTTAGTCACCTTTTGTACTGCTTTCTGTTTGATTATAATTTTATCTATTAATCATGTTAACCCAATAGACTCTGCCTTAATCAAATGTGAGTCAATTACCCAGTTCTTCAAATTATATTTTTTAATGAAAGACATTTTTTAAAATTGAATGCCAATTAAGGCCCAGCCAAACTTGTTCATAAAGTTTGGGTTATCACAGAACAGTATGAGCCCTTGACTATACCTGTATTCCAGCTCCTTCTGATGAGGGCGTGCTGTGTGCTTTTAGACACAGCCATTAACCTCTCTGTAATTCCCGGTTTTCCACCTGTGAAATGAGGATAATGATACTTCTGGCTTGGGAAACGTTTTTATGACTCTTAGTTGAAAAATGCAGCTAGAATACCAATTTAAAAAAAAAGCCTTATGTAATTTTGCTCTTAATTTCTTACCATAATTGTTTTTGTTTTTCCTCAGCACCAAACTGCTTTTTGACATCATTAGAGAACTGCACGTAACTCCGCTGAGAGGAAAGTCATATTGGGAAGGGTCTCTGGAGAGCAGAGTCTTGACCACAGATGATTAAGGAGAGAGTGACGGGGAAACTCTCTCCACGGGCCTCCTGGAACTCCGTGCTGGGAGAGGCTGTAATGCTGCTTCCTAGGTCAGCAGAATAGAGCCCCACCGTCCATCAAGGAGGCCTCGCTACAGGGGAGTGGAGGCAAAAGTGCAGAGAGGACTAGTTCATGCTTTAAGGGGCTCCACGGATGCGTTTCTGGGGTCCTTGTGCTCCACCAATACTGTGTACAAAGTAGCATGTGCACATTTCTCCAGAATGGGAGTCCAGAGTTATTATGAATTTTCAGCAAGATTCTAAATGGAGTCTACAAACCGCTGCTTTAGGATAAGACTATGAGGTCAAGGGACCAAACGTTGGGCTGGGACTGACCCGGAGGCTCATCTCCACCTGCTTAATGGGAGAGGAAAGAGATCTCATCAGCAGACAAGTGTTTCTCCTTCCATTCTGCAAAGCTGGCTGCCATTACAGTGTCTGAAATTAGGGATCTGGACTTCTCAGGAAGAGGGCTCTTTCATAGTTGTTGAAGTTTAGAGAGGTAATGATAGTTATTTCATTCCCTTTCTTTTCTCTTCCAAGTACCCTCCTCCTCTGGTATTTTGCTCTGTTGTTCAGTTGAAATCACGTCAGCGTATTACAGGCTGATCCAGCTGAGCACATTCTGCGGAGAAATGACAAGGAGCTGGTGGTGGTAAAAAGCTCTCCTAATGGCCGGTAGCAGCATGATGCATTAGTGTTTCTTGATGGACAGCTAGGGACCCGCTGTCAGTTTCTAAGTTCTGTGTCACCATGGTTCCAAGGAAAATCGTTTGTATTAATTATCAGCAAGGAGGGGCTACCTGGGCAGAGAGCTTCTGGTCCATAAAGTGGCCTGGGAAGCTGGCTGGGTAAACTGAGATGGTCTGACCCTTCTGCTAATAAGCTTCTGAAGCCATTCTTCCTCTTGAATTGAAGCCCCACATTTTTGAAGGACCCAAGACCACTTGGAGCTAACCACTCTACAGGAGTAACTATTTCTAAGTTGTAATGCTACTGTTAAAATTTGTGAGAAAAACTTGCAATTTACATATGATCAGAGTGAAGCTCTTTTGCATTCCAACCTGTGTGATCATCTGAAAATCTCTGTGTTTCCATCAGGCCCCTGTGCTGATGGCTGCTACGGGGATGCAGGCTTACTCGCAGCAGTGGGCAAACATCTAGTGTTCTGTAATGCTCTGGTGATCTTGTTGACTCTGAATGCCTGGATTCTGGGTCCTGACTCTCCACTCCTCTAGCCCCCAGCAAAGATGCTGATGAACATCTTGTGGGAGAAAAAGTAAAGGCCCTACTGTGCTTGAGTTAGATAAATCAAACTCTCTCCCCCCAAATTTATGACTCTCTTAGATTTTTAACAGTGGAATTATTAGGTCAAATAAAGTGAATACTTTGAGGCTTCTGAGAGCCAGATTGGTTCCAAAGTATTTTGTCAGTTACGGAGTCTATTTCTAGTTTTATGTTCTCCTTCGAGAATTGTCTTTTAGGTATGTTTTCCATTTACCACAACAGTTTTAGTTTTTATCTCAACTATTTGTGTGAACCCTGTACACACTAAAGATGATAGCTCACTGCAATATTTGCTGCAGATATTGTCCTAAGGCTATTGGGAATTTTCTTGACATACAGAACTTTTTGCTTTTATGAAATAAAGCCTCTCCTTTCTTTTCTGACTTCTTTGGCAATTGTATTTCAATAAATATTTATTAAGGGCATATAGTGTGCCAGTCTTCATATATGCCATGGTCTCCAAGAGCTTGCAATCATTCTATGAGGATAATGGCATAGAAGATCTCACCATTTTGGACTGGGGGACTTCCACTTCTGGAATGAGATAGCTGGCTGGGTACTCAAAGGAAACCTTTGGCTACAGAACAGTACAGGGGTTCTGGAATTAAACCCTAGAAATGACACACTCTTGGAGATATTGCTAGTTTTACAAGTGGTAGAGGAAGTCTCTAAACATCCCTCCCTTTCAAATAGAAAAAGGGTAGGCTAGAGCCCGAGTGGCTAGCAGCAAGAAGCAAGAAGGAGGGTGCTTACCTGACAACGGCTGTGTTATATATGGTTATTTAGCCTTGGGCCAGTTGGGATGGGAAAGCTGACCTGGCATTACCCTTAAGAGATGCGCAAGAGAGGACCTGTTGTGGGCCCATGTTTTAAAGAAGCCTCTCCTATCTAAACACACACACACACACACACACACACACACACACAATGCCCATACATTAAGTGCCAACACAGCATGACCATACCCTACACAATCGCTCTCATGACTGATTCCGTGAAGGCTCCAGGGAGACAAACACTTGCCCAGGATAGCATCTAAACAAAGGGCGATGAAGTCTAACTCTTGGTGAGCTTTGGGTTGTTGGAGCTGGATACTGCTTGAGAAGGTAGGGGGAATTTGAGGGGTGGAAACATTTAGGTTAAAAGAAAAAATAATCAATTTATTAAAGCCTCTCCTTCTGAGTGAATGCAATAAGTCCTCACACAATAAATATTGCTCAGTAGTCTCAAGTGTCCTTTTTTTTTTTTTTTTGTTTCTCTTTGTGCCCAGTTTGTGGTTCTAGAGGGACTCACAAATTCACACAGTATTTGTGACAAGATGCACATGTGCTAGAGAAAATTTTCCAGTATCACACAACTCCTATTACTCTTGCATTCACAGATCTGCAGGCTTAATACACCACATGTGAAGTGTGATACTGATTCAATATATTGAAACCTATAGAGACATCAAGCATTAGAATTACAACTGATTTTATGTTATCCAAATATATAACAATAATGAAAAATTCTAAAATTGCATTAGAAAGCTTCAGTTTCTTGAAATAATTTCGAACTGTGTATTATGATGGGCACATATTGACATGTATGCTTTGAGTGCAACTGCAAGTTATTTTTTGATCTTTTAGATCATTAATGTCAGTGGAAAACAAATGATGCAAGTGTCTCAGTTACAACATAGTAAGTGATTTTTCTGAAAGACAAATGTGATCTTATTTCGCTCATATGTGGAATTTAAGAAACAACACAAATGAGCCAAGGGGAATAAAAGGAGAGAGAGAGGCAAACCCAGAAACAGACTCTTAACTCTAGAGAACAGACTGATAGGTACCAGAGGGGAGGTGGGTGGGGGGATGGGTGAAACAGGTGATGGGGATGAAGGAGGGCACGTGTTGTGATGAGCACCGGGTGGTATATGGAAGTGCTGAATCACTATATTGTGTACCCGAAACGAATATTCCACTCTATGTTAACTGACTGGAATTTAAATAAAAACTTATAAATTCGATTAAGAAATTTAAAAAAATACGTGATTTTTCTGAAATGAAGGCAAGAAAAATATACTTAATGAAATAAGTGTACATAATAAATGAATTATGTAAGGCCTTATTTTAGTCCTCTGCCAAAAAACTCACTAACCTGTCGAAATACCCAGGCAGGTGCAATATTAACTTCAGTGGTTATCACAATTTTGCCAACTGTCAGTGACATAAAAACCATAGTTTTACACCAAATTTTCTACTTGGTTGTGTGTAATTTTCAAAGTGGGAGGATGGAACCACAAGTACAGTCTGCAGGTTTGATCTATAATTTCTAAGCATTTAGATATGGAAATGTAGACATCTCAGTTTTACTCTTGCCCCAGCCACCAAACATGTTAGGGGCAGATTTGCCTAAATTTTCAAAGAGTCTGAAGTGGTCAGGTTAGTGGCATCTCCTGGGTTAAAGATTAAATTATACAGGGTTTTAAAAAGTGTCTATTACATGAACTGTAAAAATTATACATGTCAAAACTTTCACTAGGCTACAGCGAAAGTGGTATTTCATTTAAGTGCTTATGCTAGAAAAGAGTAAACGATAAAAATTAACAAATGGTGTCCAGCTAAAAAGCTTTTAAAAGGTAGAACAGAATAAACTTTAAAAATGTAAAGGGAAGTATATAAGAAAGGTCAAAACAGTAATTGATGAGAAAGTAAACAAATGATAGAATAAAAGAAAGTTGCTTCTCTTAAAAGACATATCAAATAGAGAAATTTTTGGTAATGCTGACCAAGAAAAGGAAAGAGAGATGATCGCCATAAAGAAGAGAAGGGAAACATATATACAGTTGAAATTTAAACACGTAATTAAGGACTACTGTGAACATTGTTGCCAATTGAATGAAACAATTAGATGCAATGGACAAATTCCTGGGAAAGTGTAACTTTGCAAAACTGATTCAATAAGAATAGTTTGCACTGTTCCTTAGTTATAAGAGAAGTAAAAACATTTGTTAAAAACCTTCCCATAAAGAAAATACAAGTTTAGTTCTAATAGACCAAACTAATATTCAACAAACTGCTCTAGAAAATCTAGAAAGCAGAAACACTTCCCAAATAATTTTTTTATAAGGCTTATATATCTTTATACCAAAACCAGACAAGGACAGATTGAGAATGGAAGTTTACAGGATTTTTATGGAATTTCAAGTCCAGACATGGTCTTCAAGAGATTTGACATACATTTAGTTAAATATTTTTTAAATTGTTCAATTTGAAATTTTTAACTTGAATTCACCCAGAATTTACTTAAATATATGATGTGAGACACACACACACACACACACACACACACACGTATTTCCCAAAGAGCTAACCTATAGTTCTCTAACTATATAGTAAATAATCTTTTCTCTTTAGTAAAAGTGAGATTTTATTACTAGGAATTTTTATTACTAGGTATTTTTAACACATGCTGACTCAGTTACTTGGGGTTTAGCTCTGGTAAACAACGATAAAAACAGATTTTGATGTTGTTACACACACACACACACACACAGTGAGAGAGAAGCAGGCAATCATTCAATTTGAGTTAAATTTAGTTTTAAGATTAGCCTGCTTTATTTGAAGAGCTTGTGTCAATACCTTACTACCCGCCTATCTTTTTCATTACCACAGTGACAGTTTAATTACCATGGACAATTAAAACAGTTAGTATTATTTTGAGTTTTTTATGTTATAGTAGATTATTTCACATTAAATGTTAAATACCTATCAGTTTTCATTTCCTGTTAATAAATTCCCACATTCATCAACCTCAAATATTATAACATTTTCGAACACACACACACACAGAGACAGGGAGGGAGATGACAGGGAGGGAGGGAGCCCAAGCAAACTGTTTCAGGTCTTTGCAGGAAAATTACTCAGGCAGCTGGTATCTTGTTGGCTTGGGGTTCTGAATGATGACAGACAACATAATAAAGAATCTATTTACTAACTCCTAACAACTAAATAATGCACTTATTTTTCACCATAACTGAATTGCCAATACTGTATTGACAAAGTGTCACAGGGCTGGGGTTAAACTGACCTCATGTCACCATTTTTCTTTCTACAGGATCAGTGAAGACCCCAGTAAAGACCCTTATTACTCTGATTAATAGAAGGCACTAAAGGGTATGAGTGAACTTGGTTGTATTTATTTATTTACACTTAATTCACTGGTAAGGGGTAGATGGATGGGAATTCACTGGGTAACGGAAAACACAGTGATTTTTTCTTCCCTCCCACACTGTCTACTTCAATGACTGCTTTTGCATACGGCAGGGTGCAGCTGGTGCAGGCAGCTTCTGATCCCCATTCCAAATGGCAAGAGTAGAGCCTGCGAGACACAGAAATGGAATCTTCCCAGGGCGGAGCACGGAGTCTTCACTCCATAAACATTTGTCGATTTGGCTCGGAGACCGCAGACCCACAAAATAACTAACCTTCTCTGACTTTGAAGAAAGTAACCACTTAGCATCTCTGACTAGGCCTTCCAAATACAACGTTCAATACAAGTAAACAACAAAAAAAGGTTCTTTAGTCTTCATATAGGTAGCATCAAAAACCCCCCCCCCCCCCCCCCCCCCCCGCCACACAACTCCTTTAGTTCAGGGCCTATCATGGGTGACGCCTCTGAAGTCATCTCCCTGTCTCCAATACAACCCTCCCCTGGCTTTCACAAGACACCTAGAGCTACAGCAGCTCTCATCACACCACGGAGCCATCACTCACGCATCTACTCCCTCTAACCCCACAGATCCACTTCCTCCTTGAAATACAAGAACTCAGGAGTGCTCTGCCCCAAAGCCTCAAAGTATTCTGGTTCCTGATTCAGTTCTTACTTCTCTGATCAGTTTGTATCTTCAAAGCTTTGTCTCCTAATTAGATCATAAATTCTTTTGGTATGAATTCCTATCATATTTTTTTAAAAGATTTTATTTATTTATTTGACAGAGATAGAGACAGCCAGCGAGAGAGGGAATACAGGCAGGGGGAGTGGGAGAGGAAGAAGCAGGCTCCCAGCGGAGGAGCCTGATGTGGGGCTCGATCCCATAACACCAGGATCACGCCCTGAGCCGAAGGGAGATGCTTAACGATTGAGCCACCCAGGTGCCCCTCCTATCATATTTTTAACCTAGCAAGTTCTTAGGCTCAGAATAGTTGTTTGTTAAGAGTCTGAAATGGAGTGAAACTTGCAAGTGAGTACAAATTTAACTTTAAGTCATGTATGTGTGTGTGTATATGTGTGTGTATGAAAGAAGGGGACAGATTCTTATTTATTCACCCATGCATGCCACTTAGAAATATACACCCTCTTGCAGACTGCACTGCAGCAGAAAAACAATTCATAAGAATGACAAGCTCTTTGAAGCACTATGGAAATAATCACTTATCAAACTAGTTCAATTACATTTCTTACTACTGATTAAGATTAATCTAGACCTTTGTATGAATAAAAACTTGGTTGCTGGGGTGGGATTTTATAGCTGTATCACTATAAATTTATATCCACCATATAAAAATTGTCAATGTATATAATTAACTGCCAAAATATTCCCTAGGGTTAACTGTCAACTGAATTAACTAAGAAATACAGTTAGGTTTTAATTAGCCATTTTAAAGCCTGTAGAATTAGGTGCAGAAATCAGGGTGATAATTTCATATTAAAAAAAGCCTCTTCTCAACTTTCAGGTTCACATGAGATTCTAAATACATAAATATATACTTCCCAGTGACATCACCCTCCCTCCCACCCTCCCTTCTTTCCTCCCTCCCTTCCACTATTTTTTCCTTTCTTTTTGTAACCTGTTTTAAGAGCAAAAAGTGAACACTTCTAGACAAGAATATTTGTCAAAGAGAGATTTCCAGCTATTCCAAAGCCTAAATTTTACCATTCCTAAATTTTCAATATTATTTTTTAAATGTTTATTGGAAAAATTTCTCAGCTATCTGTGATTTGAGTTCTTTTAACTATATTAAAAACAATCTTAATCAAATAGTTATGAATTCATAAATTTGTGAAAACAAATTGGTTGTCAGATGATGACAAACTCAAAATGTTGTTTACACACCTTTTGAAATCTTTGAGCATGCTAATCTATTCACACACACACACACACACACACACACACAATCTGACTAGAGTAATGAATCAATAAAATACCACACACTTGGCTGTGCCTACGCTACACTGAGAAGTGACAGAAGTTTCAATTATTTGATTGCATTCATCTGGCCATGAAGCATCAGAATAAATTATGGAAGAGGCAGTTTATTTCAGAATGAAGCTATTCTGACATTTTAACTGATGATTATTTGATGTACTCTCAAATTGTAATTGACTTGATACCAACTCACTGGTCATCTGAACCCTGAATAAGCTGAAAATAAAATGCGTAAGGTAACAAAGATTATAAGACTATTTTCCAGCTTTCTTTCCGAAATCCTTTTTGGTTTCAGTTACTTACCTGCCTTGAATTCATACATTGATCTAATAAACTGAAGAATGACTAAAGCTCCTTTTCTTTTTGTGTTGGGGAGCCAATATAACAGATTTTGAAAAGATTACCTCGAGTATTTGAAGAAACTGACATTTCTCTTTGCCTTTAACTCATTAAAAACAAAATAGGAGGGGCGGCTGGGTGGCACATTTGGTTAAGCGTTCTACTTTCGATTTCAGCAGGTCATGATCTCAGGTCATGAGATCCAGGCCTGTGTCTGGCTCTGCACTCAGTGGGGGGTCTGCTTGAGATTCTCTCTCCCTCTCCCTCTGCCCCTCCTCCCTTCCCTTCTCTCTCTAAAATAAATAAATAAATTAAAAAAAGAAGGAATTCAGAATTAACATGTTTTGATTAGGAGAGTCTTGTGACATGGCAGCTTCTTAAACATTGGGCCTTGTTTTTAATATGGGTCCATATCCTACCAAGGGACATTATCACTCCTTAAATCTCAGGCAGTGGTTGAGGACTCCAGTGACCAGGGTCTGACATTCTGCTATGTGACCTTAAGCCAGTCACTTAAGCTTTGTGGGCCTCATTTTCCATATTTATAAATAGGAAGTAATAATATTCCACTCAATGGGTTATTTGGAGGATCCGATAAGCTAATGTATGTGAAAATGCTTTAAAAATATTATATTATTAAACTGCACAGCTATCAAAAGTGTGTTATTGTGTTTCCATCACATATTATTCCTCAACACATACTGCCCACAGAGTGTATGATATCTACTTAGGTTATAGAAGAGGAACATGTTACTTCTCTGTGGACCAACGGCTTTACATGTCTACCTTTATAATAGCATTTGATATACATGATTTTCTTGACTTCAGTGTTCTCTAAGCTTTTTTGGTCAGTTATCTCATAAATAAAAATATGGAGGAAGCACGCAACCTAATATATTCGTATGTTTTACATGATTTAATACATTAGGGACCTTAAGAAAACATATCCAAATAACAGTAATTTTTAAAGGTTGGAAGAGACTTTGTGTGTGTGTATGGAAATTATTCAATTATTCTACTATTCAACAGAAAAAGACATACTCCATTTCTAACAAAAGTAAGAAATAGCTAGAACCCCAAACTATAAAATAAGTGGAAGCGTTGCCAAAAGGAGTGGAGATTATTTAGGAATGCATTAAGAGAGAGGACACTGCAGCACAGATCTTGGAAGAAGAAAAAAAAAAAACCACTTTTGAAAGGTGGAGGTTTACCCTGAGGTGCAAAACCTAATATCTTATATACAACCGCAGAAACAGAGTGCAGATGCTGGCAACAGAAGCAACGTTTTACCTGGTTTTATTCCAAGAAGAAGAAAAAAAGTGAGGCTAAGAGAGAAATCACAGAGACAAGTCATATTTGTAGGAAGCAGTCTATCTCTGCCAGAGGGGGAGAAAAGTAACTTTGCCTTGGAAAAACCTCATAGCTGCTAAACCCCATTGACTTAAGAAAAACAAACTTACACACAAAACTCTGCAACATAAAAAAAAGTTCCAGTTGCTTTGGCCCTTCCCAGTGCGACCTTTTGCAAATATCTGGTTGAGGAAACACCCAATTGCAAAGATGAAAAGTCAAAAAGAAACAATCAGAGGATTAACAGAAGCACGGGAAAAGAATGAAACAAGCAGCAGAAGATATTGCCACAGGATAGATGAAAAGTATGAGCAAACTTTTCACCAAAAATTTAGAAAGCTTGGTGAAGCAATCGTTCTATGAAGGAAGAACACAAATCAGAGATGCAAGAGCTCAGAGAAGGGATCAAGAGACAACAGAAGGGAAGGTGAAATACGATCTGGCAGAGCTTAGGAGAAAGGTTGAAAGAAAAAGAAAACCATCGCAGAAATTAAAGTGAAATTGGAATAAGCACCAGGGAGGCTAGACACTGCTAAAAACACAGTGGGGAACAGAGGTTCAAAAAGGAAGGTGGGGATGGAGGGAGGAAGGAAGGAAGACAAATGAGTAAAACTGAGGGAAGAGGTAAAGGATAAAAAAGAAGAGCTATGGAGGGTAGGCAAAGGGGAGTGGGAGTCAGCATATGCATAACCGGGGTTGCTGAAGAAGAAAGCCTTGGATTGTAACAAATACTTAAAATATAATTTAAGAAAATTTACCTGAAATAAGTTTGTATCCACATAAGAAAGGACACACCATATTCTGGGGAAAATGGACCTGACATATCCTAGTAGAGTTACTGGGCTTCAAGACAACAACACAACAACAACAGCATTCCTTGGAAAGCCAGGCAAGGAGTCATTTATAAAAGAAAAAAGGGTGTGTTGGCCTCCGACTTTTCCACAGCAGCAGTCAATGTTAGACTGACTTCTAAGTCAGAGGAGTAAAACCTATGGTATCCTCGAGGAAAGAATTTGTAATCTAAGGATGTTATTTGGGTATAAGGACAATAGGCAAATACTTTTGAACATGCAAAGATTCAGAGACTATTATTCCCATTAGTTCCTCTGGAGGAATAGCTTAGAAGACAAACTTTAGCCAATCGAGAGATAACAGAAAAGAGACCAACAAAAGCACTGAATGTATCAGCACTAAAATAAATGTGTGGTTGGGATTACAGAGCAGAATTAAATACTTTGTGCCCTAAACATGCAGACACAGTTAAGTAATACAAGTCTGGAGGGTAGGGGCAGAAGCAGCTGGAAAATAAAGGCTATGCAGATTCATACGCAAAAACCTGTGATGTGCGGGGCGCCTGGGTGGCACAGCGGTTGGGCGTCTGCCTTCGGCTCAGGGCGTGATCCCGGCATTATGGGATCGAGCCCCACATCAGGCTCCTCTGCTATGAGCCTGCTTCTCCCTCTCCCACTCCCCCTGCTTGTGTTCCCTCTCTCGCTGTCTCTCTCTGTCATATAAATAAAAAAAAAATCTTTAAAAGAAAAGAAAAGAAAATGTCTCATAATATTCTCATGACCTAAACAATGTATCACATAAATAGAGAGAAATGGCACAGAATTGAAGGTCCAGAAGTTGACATACATTCAGATTTGTATGCATTATAGAATCAAATCGAGCATATGATAAAAATGCTATCTCAAATCAGTGTGGAAAAGAGAACTTACTCAGTAAATGGTAGGGGAATAACTAGGTTGTCATATGGAAACAAAGTTAGATCTATATCTTACACCTTACGTTAAATTCAAAATTGATCAAATATGTAAATATAAAAAATGAAGGTTTAAGGGTTCTAGAACAAGAATATTATTTTGTAATCTAATAGCAAGGAAGATCTTTATAATTATGACACCAAATTCAGAAGCCATAAAAGATACTGGATTAGACAACATTAAAAAAAAAACCTTCTGAAAGTTAAAAATTATCATAAGCAAGGTCAAAAGACAAACTGGTAAAATAATATATGCAACTCAAATTACAAAAGACTGATTTCCCTCATACGAAATGAGTTCCTACAAATCAATAAGAAGAAGACCAACAGGTCAAAAGAAAAATGGATGAATAGAGAATACAAACCATAATAAATACTTGAAAAGGTGCAATACATTACTCCTAAGAGCAATGTAAAACAAAATTACATTGAAATATTTTTTCCTATAATTTGGCAAAGATGAGAGAGCTCAGTGGGGCACCTGGGTGGTAAGTTAAGTGTCAGACTCTTGGTTTCAGTGCAGGTCATGATCTCAGGGTTGTGAGATCGAGCTCTGCGGCGGGCTCCACGCTCAGCGCAGAGTCTGCCTAAGATTCTCTCTTCTTCTCCCTCTGCCCCTCTCCCCCCACACCGCTCTCTCTCTCCCCCTCTCTCACTAAAATAAATAAATAAATAAATAAATAAATAAATAAATAAATAAATAAATCTTAAAAAAAACAAGAAAGAAAGCTCAATAACCTACCATGCTGATGAAGCTGAAAGGAAAGGGGTGTTCTCTTACTTTGCGAGTAGGAGTGTAATCTCTATTGTGAGAAATGTGGTAAATTCTATCAAAATCCATATACCTTTCACCCGGCAATTCAATTTCTAATAACTTTTTTTTTTTTTTACAGATGTATTCACACACATGTGAAATGACCTATGGCCTTTCGATATCTTTGTATCTTGTTTGTAACAGCAAAGGACAGAAACAATCCGAAAGCCCATCGGCAGCAGACTGGTTAAATATGTTATGGTGCACCCAGTTTGTATTTTGGAATGATCTCCAATGACATTAAGTAAAAAAGTAAGGTGCAGGTAGCATATGTATTATGTTAACATTAGAATATAAGGACGGGCAAAAAATAGGACTGTTTGCTTGTATATGCATAAAATATTTCTGAAAAGAGTTTTCGATGCTGGGATAAAAATAAATGCATTTTAGGTTTTCTTCCCAAACCCAAGGAGCCGTCAAGGACATCGAAGTTTGGAGACTATTGTTTCAGGTCTGCACTGTTCAATACAGCAGCTGCTAGCCTCATGCGGTTTACTGAGCACTTGAGATGTTACTAATCCAAATTGAGATGTGCCGAAAGTATAAAATGTACACTGGATGTTGAAGACTTAGAACAAGCAAAAAAGAACGTAAAAATACCTCAGTAATTTTTATATCAATGACATATTTTGGATATATTGGTTTAAATAAAACATTATTAAAATTAATTTCACTTCTTTATTTTTACTCTTTAAATGTAGCTACTAGAAAATTTAAAATGGCATAGGTGGCATGCCTGATATTTTTGTTGGACAAGTAAACTTAGGGAGAGCAGAGGTCAAGCTCTAAACACACCTGTGTCCATAACACACCATGACAGCCGAACTCAATAACATTTTGCAGAGGCTAAATATATTTTGCTAAGAAGTAATTCTTTCAAATCATTAGGGACTGAATGGGCACAGTACGTGGGTAAAGATATTGCTTAAGATAATTTTCAGGAAAGTCACAAAAGGAAATAGAGTGATAACATTCACTGTGGGGTTGTTTACTCAACACCATACTCAAAGATTAGGTTGACTCCATGCACTACAATTAAATGTTTTTGAAATCATTTTGTGGGTTAGCATAGAGAAATTAGGGAGGAACGTTTGGCCATTCTTGATATGAATCATTGTTACCATATATGATTTGATTAAAGGTAACTCTGACAGCTATAAATCTAAAGGCTCATGTAAACCTAAAAATATTTTCAAGAGTAAACAGGAGAAATCTACTTAAACTTTCATATACATCTGTCTTGGGTTAGTATGAACTTGAAAGTAAATTAATGGAGAAGACAGTATTTGCAGTATTATTTGAAACAACAGATTTTTTCCTTTTTAAAACAGATAAAATAATTTTTTTTTTTTAGGTAGGCTTCATGCCTAGCACAAAGCCCACCATGGGCCCGAACTCATGACTGTGTGATCGAGACGTGAGCTGAGATCAAGAGTCAGACGCTCAGCAGACTGAGCCACCCAGGTACCCCAAAGATAAAATTCTTTAAGAGATACAACCTATTTCTAATTTCAGTATTTTATAACAGTTGAAATAAATTAGCCACATCCAATTTCATAACATCAATTTAGCATTTTTCTCATTTGGAAGGACATATGATTTACCTTTTCATACCTTCATTTATTTTATGGAAAATATAAGTGATTTCAATAAACAAAAAATATAAATATCAAAAAAAGAAGGAAGTAAAAAAGAAAAGAAGGAAAGAAGAAAGGAAAAAAGGCGAAAGGAATGGGGGAGAGAAAGAGGATGGTTTCCAAACATTCATCCATTCTCATCCCAGTCCAATCTACAGGAGACCTAAATCATGCCCTATTATAAGGTTGGCAATACATATAAAAGGTAACAAAACAACATGATTTCAGGGGCGCCTGGGTGGCTCAGTCGTTAAGCGTCTGCCTTCGGCTCAGGACGTGATCCTGGCGTTCTGGGATCAAGCCCCACATCAGGCTCCTCCGCTATGAGCCTGCTTCTTCCTCTCCCACTCCCCCTGCCTGTGTTCCCTCTCTCTCTGGCTGTCTCTCTCTCTGTCAAATAAATAAATAAAATCTTTAAAAACAAAACAAACAACATGATTTGACTGACTTCATGTCTATTAGCATATAAGCAAATGAAGCGATTACTGCATATGAACCTCCAAAGCAAAATAAATGAGTAGATATTAAACCCAGAACTTGAATTGTCTTTGAATTCTCACTGGTATCATACATCGTATGCATTTTAAAATTTAAAATAAGGATTTGCACTTTAGGCGTCGAAAGTGCATGACATCGGGTGTATACAGAACGCCATGTTGCTTCATATGCTTTAGCGGGCCTTTCCTTCATTGTCTTTAGTGATTTTAGAAAATCTTTTATATCCCTCTCTAACCCAGTGGTTCTCAGCTGGGGGTGATTCTGTCCTCCCCTGGAGGACATTTGGCAATGTCTGGAGATGTTTTTGCTTGTCACACATCGGGTAGGAGTGCTGCTGGCATTTAGTAGGCGGAGGCTGGGGATACTTGTTAACTTCCTATGGTACACAGGACAGACTATCAAAACAAAGAATTATCTCAGGGGCGCCTGGGTGGCTCAGTCAGTTAAGTGTCCGACTCTTGATCTCGGCTCAGGTCGTGAGCTCACAGTCATGAATTTGAGCCCTGCACAGGGTGTGGAGCCTACTTAAAAACAAAGAATTATCTCAATCAAAATGTCAGTAAGTTTGAGATTAAGAAACTTTGTTCTAATCTGAAAGAGATGCCATTTTTGGTTCAATTTTCCCTTTGGCAGCATCCTTCAGGAGGTAAACTGAGCTGGCAAATTTCAAAGAGCTGGCTTCAATTCTCTAAGTCTCCATTGTCATGGCTACATACGCTCATTTATTCACACATTCATTCAACACTTCCTAGCTTTAATAGGAATTAAAGCACCTCATATGTAGGGTAAAAAATAATTTATTGTCCAAACTGAGACACTATTGAGGGTTGTGGACAATAGCAGTAAATCAAGAATGTTCTGGGTAAATCAGGTCATGTGGTCACCTTCATCATATGGCAGCATGCAATGTCCAAAATGATAAATAAGACACGGAGGAGCTTCTAATGGCGGCCAACTGGGAGAACGGGGTTTGGGCCCTGGGACTGGGCATCAATGTGGGGTCTAAGATCATTCCTGGGTTGTGTGTTGAGGAGACCACAACATTAAGAAAGCCAGTGTGGAACCATCACCACTACAATAGGGTTTGGTTTTGGAAAGGAAAAAAAAAGCATAAAACTCAGGATATGCAAAGGATACGAATTCTGCTAGAGGCATTATAAAGGACGCTTCTTCAAAAAGCACTTATATACAATGCTTGTACACAGTAGGCACTCAACAGATGCTTGCTGAGGGATAAATGTACATGGTCGCATCTGACATGTGAAAGAACTGTCTCTATTTGAAGTAGGTGTTATTTTAATTCACGTGATTTCCTGAACGGATGGCTAAGATGCACAAAGCAGTGCTATGACCCCTCTGCACCACAGCAAAAATGGACAAATTTTGGATTTGTCAAAATACAACAAAACTGGTCAGGTGAGATAAATAATTGTAAGTGCCAGCGAAGTCGCCTTCCTGTTTTCCTTTTGATCTGTAAGGTTACTAGTGGATGAGATAATCTTTTATTTATATCGCATGTGGTAAAATTTTGAAGCAGGATTTTTGCACCCACCACACTCTCCTTCCGTAATTAAGCCTGTAGGGCTGGCTGGCTGATATTTTTTAATGCAGAGCTTGTCAATTTCTGTTAACACTAATTTAGAGTTCATACCTCTCCATATATCATGGAAATGCGAGGGCGAAACAATTTGTACCAAAAATATTTTGAGAGGAGTCGAACAAATGGAAGATCATTTCTGCACGGACTACCGAGCATTGCTGTTCTGATTACAGCACCAATTTCCACGGCAGTGCAGGAGCTCACCTTTCACGGCACGCACACTTGATTTTCCCAGGTCTCTTTGCTTTGCCCTCCCTTCCCTTTCATACCTGTGCTCCCGCTATAAATAAATGCCTTCCCCCCACCCCCGCTTTTTGCCATGTGTTGTCTTTTTAATTATGCCCCAAACTCTAATATAGTCAGCCCAGATCTTGTTTGGCCATTAACTTGGGAAGAAAAGAGGCTGCCTCCTGCATTTCATACGAAACATTACAAGGGCAGACCAGGGGCTTTCATCTCGTCCCACCTTCGGCAGACAGAACAATAGGCAGCTATAATCTTGTGACACCCACGACTAATTTAGCCAAGCAGAAGACAGGTAGCACTCTGTGCTGCCGCTCCTGTCTGAAGAGGTGCAGTAAATACTCAGCTTAATAGTAGCTTCTCAGGCAGGAGGGCCACATATCACAGCGTGGCATTTTTATAATCTTTCTGGCATGCCGACAGCCAGGAGCACAGGCCAGCGCATGTCCCTCCTCGCTGGGGCTTAGGATGCATGTAACTGTTAAATGGTGACACACTGTGCCTTTAAGCAAGTTTAACTGTTTTATATCCCCTCTGATCTGCAGCTTTGTACATCTGTTAAGCTGCCTCTTAAACTTCTGTGGGCACATCTGCGGAGCAGTTACTTGAAGCTTGCTGTGCGTTGCGGGCCTGGCGTGGGGTTTCTTTGTGACTGCCTCCTGTTTATCTGTGAGGAGTTTCTCTGTTACACTGCAAGGCCATAGTCAAATACACCATCTTGGCCAAAAAGATAATAATAACCTTGTGACAGCCAGAAGGAATATACTTAGCAAAGGCTGAACAAAAATCTTGTCTGGAGAAGTGCTGATTAAAAAACAAATGAAAAAAAAGCACCCAGCTTTTAAAAACCACTTATTTCTCCTATGTCTGTGGGTCATTTGGGCTTCAGCTGATTTGGATCCAAGCCTCTGTTAGGGTCCTCCAGAGAAACAGAACCGACAGAATAGATATAGGAGAGAATTGTTATGGGAATTGGCCTGTGCAGTTAGGGAGGCTGAGAAGTTCCCTGACGCGCTGTTTGTGAGCTGGAGAACCAGGAAAGCCAGTGGTATCATTCAGTTCAAGTCTGAAGGCCCGAGAATCTGGAGCTCTGATGACTGAGGGCAGGAGAAGGTGGACATCCTGGATCAAGAATAGAGAGTTTGAACTCATCCTCCCTCCACCTTTTTGTTCTATTTGAGTTCTCGATGGCTTGGAGGATACCCACCTACATTGGTGAGAGCCCATATTCTTTACTCAGCTTACTGATTCAAATGCTAATTTCTTCCACAAACAAACTCAAAGACACACCCAGAAGTAACATTTTACCAGCGATCTGGACATCTCTTAGCCCGGTCAAGTTACATAAAATTAACAATCAAAAGCTGTAGGTTGGATCAAGTCCTGCTCCATGTGTCTCATTGTCCTTAAACAAGAGGTTACCCAAGACACCTTCTTTCTATGGTGAAATGCTATTTGTTTCAAGTCTTGTAGTTCAGCTACCGTTGGCAAATCACATGAATGGCTAAGCCCAAGTCAAAAGACAGGGCAGTACACTCTGCTGACCATGAGACCAAAGAAAATCATAGAGCCAAGCTCAGCATTAAAGGGAAAGGATAATATATTCCTTCCAGGAAACTGAAAGTGAGGGAGGAAGTAAATATTTGCCAAACAATAATCTAATCCACAACCCCTCTCTATAAAACGAAGAAGCACAGTTATTTGCTAGATAATGGAATTACTGAGTCCATCCGTGTTGGTTCCATTTTTAAAAGATGCCAAGGACACCTTGAAATGATGAGTAACCACAAAGTCTTGATCAAAGTCTTGATCATGATAAAGAGGTTACCTCTGTGACCTGTCACAAAGACTCGTTAGAGGATTTTGGGAGCTTGGTCCTGACTCTTCAAGTCTTAGTGAAGTATTCCATGGTGTGAAAGTTTACTTGTAAAGAGAAAGGAAGGGAGGCCCTGACTGAGAAACTCAGTCTTTTAATATTTGTCTCTTCTCTTCTTTAGATGTTGTAAACTTCATTTGCTCAACAGACCCATGTTCTGCTCTTTTGGCACTTCTGGCATCTAAATACTTAAAGAAAATAAATACGTGTGGAGGTACTTGGGGTTAATATCAGGCTTGATTTTCATTTGCACACATCAGGCCGGCATACAGCTGGCATCCATTCGAAGCGGCAGAGTGATCATTTGGGAAGGTTGGTGCCCTTACCATACAGTTAATTAAATATTTTGAATATTACCGGTGACTGGATATATTTATTCTGTGGTTTGGCTCTTAGTATGTAAAGTTCTTAGAGCATGTAAATTATGATTTTGGATCTGCTCATCAATTCTTCTCAGGGAAACTGTCTTGCCCACGGCTTTGATAGAACATCAGCTTTTGGCTGAATTACAAAGCTCCACACCCCAACCACCCTCTCTACTGCGGCCACAGCTGATTAGACCGTGAATGGGCACCTGACCCAAAGACAGCTAATAATTACACTTGGGTCTATTAGGTAGCCTGGTATTAGGTCCCTCTTTAGATCCGTTGGACCAGTTAGATTTTTCTATTGTAGAACAATGAATTGGGAAATGTGGAATAAATCAGATGTTATCAGTGGTTAAAAGTTCTTCTAGAAGAATGAGATTTGTCGCTGTTTTAAAATTAATTTGTTGGAGTCAATCTGTCTTAGTTATCTATTTTAGCATAAGTTACTCCCAAACTCAGTGGCTTTAACCAACAACAAATAATACTTGTTCTTACAGTTCCAGGCATGGCTTAGCTGGGTCCTCTCATGAGGCTACAGTCAAGGGTTGATTGAGGCCACAGTCACCTCAAGGCTTATGTGGGGCAGGATCCACTTCTCAGCTCACTCATGTGTTTGTTGGCAGGATTCAGTCCTTCACAGGCTGTTGGCTGGGACCTCTGTTGTCTGGCTCTTGGCTGGAGACCTCTCTCAGTTACTTGCAGTTGGCCCTCTCCATCAGAATAAGCATATGAGGAGGACAGGGACAGAAGGTGAGCAAGATGAAAGTCAGTCTTTATAAATTAATCTCTGAAGTGGCATCTCTGTCAGTCAGGGTTCAACAAGGGAAGCAGAACCAGTAGATATGTTAAGAGATTCATCACAAGGAAGTGGCTATGTGGTTGTGGGAGCTAGATATGCAAGACGTGTAGGGTGGGACATCAGGACGGACAGGCTGGACTCTTGGGTGTGGGCTGAGCTGCAATCCACAGGCTGAAATTTTTCTTCTTCAGGGAAACCTCTGCTCTGCTGAAGGCCTTTGACTCTCATCTACCCAGATTATGTAGGATAATCTCTTTTACTTAAAGTCAACTGATTATGGACTTTAATCATATTTAATACTTTCACTGCAACAGCCAGATTAGTGTCTGATTCAATAACCTGGACTGTAGCTAAACCAAGTCCACACAGCAAAAAATTCCATTACAACAGCTTTTCACTTTTGCCACATGGCGTTCACTAGAAGCAAGTCACTGGGTCTACACCATAGTCAAAGGAAGGGTATTACACAGGGGAAGCTGAGGTCACTCGGAACCATCTTACAAGGCTATCTACTAGAGTTGCTTTTCAATTTTCTCACAAAATAACGTTTTGCAAGGGCAAATTCCTTTAAAAATGTTCCTAACTCTAGAAAAATTTGCAAAGCCACTTATGTTTTTTGAATTAATTATAGTTAAATGAATGAGGTCTTGTTCAGTGGTTAATTACACAGGTTTGATGAGCAAACATAGTTTGTAACTTCAAGTGAACAAATTCAATTCTGTACAACAAACATTTTAATAAATGTGGTTTTTCCTAACAAATATTTATAGCCTCAAGGTTATAAGTCAGTGTGTCTCAGAACTACTAAAGCAAACCTCTGAATATTACAAGAAATTCCTTTGGTCTTCTCCATTAAAAAATATAGATCAAAACTTCAAAAACGACAAAATACTGAAAGTCAGTATGGGTTTAGCTTAAATTTTGAGAATTAATATGTCAATATTGACCGATCTTCTTCCTTATTTTTTAAACAAAAAATGGCTATGGCAGTATTTTGCATTCTCAAAATCTCTGGTGTCAACCGGTTCCTCACTTCAAGTACTTTATGTTAAAGATCATTAAAAGCAATGGCAAATGGATTCTACTATAATGTTAACCAAGGTGGAATTAAAGAATTTGGTGCTTATAATGCTCTATTTCTCCAGTCCAGGGGAGAGAAAGGCCAATGGTCATTCTGGACCATGAAGGGCCAAAGTTACGACTAAACTGAACCATGAATGAGCAGAAGCTTTGAGATGGAATAAAAGCTAATAGAAAAGAGGCAAACAAACACACCAAGGTGGAGACCAAAGAGGAGAAGGAAGATAATGGTAAGGCACCAGAGGGAAGATCCTTGACCTCCTGCTGCTAAGGCTGCCATGGGTTCACTTCTGTCTCCACTATGTCTGTAATGGACTCCTCCTCTCAGATACTCGTTACATCCCCTCATCCCATTGATGTTACTTGCTTGAGGGAGTCTCTGTTCTTGTCTTCAGGAAAATGGATGCTCCACATTCATAAAATGGTACTTTTTTAGTTTGGTTCTAACTCAAGTTACCTAAAATCAATGCTTTAAAAACACTGTGGTAAAACACACAAACCATAAAGTTTATCATCTTAACCCCCCCTTTTTTTTTAAGATTTCATTTATTTATTTGAGAGAGAGAGAGATCACAAGCAGGGGAGAGGGGCACAGGGAGAAGCAGACTCCCCACTGAGGAGGGAATCTGATGTGGGGCTTGATCCCAGGACCCTGGGATCATGACCTGAGCCAAAGGCAGTTGTTTAACCAACTGAGCCACCCAGGCACCCATCTTAACTCCTTTTTAAGTGTACAGTTCAGCGGCATTAAGCTCATTGACACTGTTGTGTAACCATCACCACCACCCATCTTCAGAATGTTCTCACCTTAGTCCAACTACGACTCTATACCTATTATAGCAATAACTCCTCTGGCCCCCAGTAACCACTAATGTACTTTCCATCTCTATAAATTTGACTACTCTAGGTACCTGGCAGAGGTGGAATCACGTAACATTCAGCCTTTGATGAATTTTTTACACAGTATATAAAATATACTATTTTACTCAGTAAAATGTCTTCAAGGTTATATCATGTATATAGAGTTTCTTTCCTTTTTAACTGAGTAATGTTCCATGTATGTATAAAACACATTTTGTTGATCCATTCATCAGCAGATGGATACCTGGATTGTTCCCACCTTTGGGTATTATGAATAATCCTACTTTGAACATGGGTATATGAGTATCTTTTCTCTGCTTTCACCTCTTTTGCATATAAACTCAGAAGTGGAATTGATGGATCATACAGTAATTCTATGTTTAATTTTTGGAGGAACTGACATACTGTTTTCCATAGTGGTTGTACTATTTTAGTGGGTTTTGTTGTTGTTGTTTTAGTTTTTTTGTTTGTTTGTTTTGTTTTTTTTTTACTAGGCTCCATGCCCAATGTGGGACTTGAACTCACGACCCTGATATTAAAAGTCCTGTGCTCTACTGACTGAGCCATCCAGGCGCCCTTTGGTTGTACCATTTTAAATTCCCACTGGGGTCCCAATTTTCCTATATCCTCACCCATATTTATTATTTTTTTCTTTCTTTTTTAAAAAAACTTAGCAGCCATACTAATGAGTGTGAGGTGGCCAAAGGGAGTTCTGGAACTAAATTGGAACTGGAACTAGAAATGACAGGATTCTAAAGGATCTGTTTCTGGCTGCCTTGGCATCTGCTTCTTTCTGCAGCCTTGCTTAGTTATTCTTATCATACTGACTGGTTTTCTCTAACCTCTCACACTTTGGCCTACATACGGCCTGTCATGGCTGCTCAAATCTACTCTATATGCTGTGACTTCTTGAACATCTTTTCGGCTTTAATACCTACTGACATCCACTTAGGACTCCGTTTCCCTATGCGGAATGACAGAGAACCGATTATTCTTACTCATCATTTTGATGATGGACTTGCCCAATAACGAGCTAACCCAGAGTTACGGGCCAGCTCTGGACTGGTCAGCCATGACCGGAAAGGTAGAGTCACTCTGAGAAATGACTAATGAGGCAGTAAGGACAGAGGGTGGGACAGATACCCTAGAAGAAAGGGTGTGTGTGCGTGCATATAACAGACAAGATTTCCTGTCATCAGTCCATTTGCCAATCAGTATAAAATCAGTGCATATTTATTATACAAGAGGTGTTGGGCTAGGCACTATAAGCTGATAGTTAACATTTATTAGATAGTTATAACGCTCCAAGCACTGGTCTAAGAGAGTACTATACTATGGGACACCACAAAATGATAACGGCCTTCTCAAGAGTTTTGCAACCTACTTATATAAACATCTGCCCCCGCAAAACTTTAAGTTGCAATACAAAACACAAGCACAAATAGTAAAGATGCTGTAAGTAATTTCCTGACCAACTTCCTACAAATGACGTACACGGTGAGTACTATGCGTTCGGAGGCATTGCTACAGTGTGAAATTATTTGAGAAGTCTTTATGGAGGTCTTGATCTGGGATTGTAAGGATGGCGGGTTTCAGATGGTTAGAGAGGCTGGAGAAAGCAACTGATTGGTCAACAAATATCTACTGCATGCTCATTCATGATCAGGCACTGTACGAGGAGCTAAACATACAAAAGAGAACAAGAAATCCCTCATGGAGTTTATAATCTAGAGATGGACAAACAAAAAAGTACAGCTATAGGCATCGAGGTGGCAAATGATGAGCCATATTTTCAAAAAAAAATCGAGCCTTTGTTATCACCATCACAAGAAGTCTAAGAGACACTGTGTTTGGAAATTAAGACCACGCTTGCGGGTTATGCTGGCTTTGGGAAAATGTGTCCCCTTCAAGCCTTACGGAAGTGCCCATCATCCCCTCAGGCCTGCCACTATCCATCTCTGGGTCAGATAGAGAAGGGGCAGGCTGCTCTCGGGTGACCTCCTACAGTACTCTACAAAAGACCACGCAACACTGTTACTTTCTAGAGGCTGCCAGTAGGGGTGGAAGTTCTTGGCTCTGTCTAGAGACAACGCTCATCAAAGGGGAGAGAAAGAGGCTGGAATAGAGAGCTTCCACATGGACAAAGTGTGCCAAGTCCACTGTGTTGCCATCTTTCATTGAACAAACCTCGTGTTCTGATTTGCTTAATATTCTGTAATCAAGGGCAACCCTGCAGAGGAGAGACGATAATAGACACTTACTACACAGACATTATGTTTTCTGTTTGTTTTTAATTTATTTTTTTCTTTTTTAAACCATGAACTGTTGGTTTACTATAACACTTAGTGTTAAAAAATGAATGGTTGCTTGCTCTATACTCTAATGCTGAACAAGCATTCTCATTTCTAATAACCCAAGTTTTAATGACTCCAGAGGGCTTAGTAAACAAAAAAACCCGTTCACTAATGCCACATAATAATATCCTCAACAAGTCCTCTGCTAGGAAGGTCCTGATGTTGCCTTTATATTCAATTACCTTCTTACTCTCAATCCAGACTATCTGAACATTTAGAACATACATTTCTGGCCTGTTAAAATGAGGACTACTTAATTCAGAAGCAAAACGGGTCCTTTTTGGTACAAAGTCTCCACTTTTTTCCTGGCAGGCTCTAGGCTGCAGGGAGGTCGTTCCAGGGCACTCCCGTGAGAGCAGCTTTAGAAGAAAGGAATCTGAACTTGATCCCATATAAGCTGGGGGACCAGCAAGGGGAATGGGGCAGAGGCACTTATTTATTTCAGTGCCTTTACATAGTGATGAGGTCCTTATCTCTGCCTTCCCCTCAAGCCCCAGAAATCCCTACAAGGGGACAGTAGGATCAGATCATACATTTAAATTATTTTCAAAGATGTCAAGCAATTCCAACTTCTTTAATACAGCAACCTTCCGAAGGAGTGATAAATCTCTACACTGAAAAGAGGCTTCTCCCTTAAAAATTTTAGCTGTGAAAGACTGATTATATATTTAAGCTTTGGAGCTGTGTAAAGCTTTGTTAGGCAAATCAGTGACCAAACCATCTCTCCTAGCTCAAAATCTACAGCTCCTATTCATACATGATGAATTTGCTAGGACTCTAAGAACTGATTTCTTAACACAGTCATCATCAGTCCTTTGCGTATCATCCAAGGAGCCGGGGACTCGGTGGAGCTGATGGCAGACTTTTCACTTCAACAAGCCTCACTACTATAATGGAAATCCAAAGGCCTGGAAACAATGTACATAGCTTCCCTGACTAATTTTATTATGCAGACACACACTTAATGGCTCCTGTTACAATCACATCCAGGGTGGGAAACAGTACTGGATTGTGACGATCACACTAAATCGACAAGGATTATCAGTCATTAAAAAGGAACCAAATGAGCATCAAGCAGTAATATTTTATACTTATCAAATCTTCTGCTGGTCAAGGTCCATTACTAAGTGACACCATAAAGGCAGGAACCATCAGCTCATTCTCCAGAACATTTAAATCTCTATTGTATTTGTGTAGGATATAATTTCTGGTAGCAATAAAGCCTAATAAAGGTTATACCCCAATGAATAAAGTGTTAATAAATTGACCCATGACATTTAAATGGATAATTATATTTGAGATAAAGGAAGAATCTCTTGTTTCAGTGAAGAAGGGTTTCAACTTGTGTCCAACCCAAATTACCCTACAGCTACCCATGGTTCTACATGGCTTTACAGTGATATAAAATATTAATTTTGCTGGTACTATTGTATCAGATTAATTATTCCTCAGGCCCTCCCAACAACTCCTGTCTATTGGAATCAAGACTAAATTGAAAATGTTTCCACCTGATAACCAATTGTATGGAAATTAACCTGTATTTCCAAGCATGAGTTAGAAATGCTAAGGTTTGTCTTCCCCTCAGCCCCCCCTGCCACAGCGTGTCGGCCTGTCATGAGACGTTATCTTCACTTGGCAGAGAAGCGAACAACAGAATCAGGAAGCGATTAGGAGACTGAAGGAGTCGTTACTGAACGTGATGTGTTAGATCCAACTGGAACAGTTCAACATATGTTTTGTACCCCTGCCTCTCAGTTCTCATTAGGACTGTGCCACAGACAACTAACAAAACCTTATCTGAGAAAAACAAAACAAAGCGGAAATGCTGCAGGGGTTGTGAGCATGGCTGCCCTTCGTTCTCCTGGGTAAGGCGTCTCCTCTGTACTTCCTGAACTGCATCAGGCTCAGGAAAAAAAGACTTTAGTGTGACACAACTAACACTAACTTGTTTCATTCATCAATTAATATTTAATTTGTGCATTCATTCAACAAACATTTATGCATTCATATTACGTAGCTATGAGACTCTCTTTCTGAGATAATACTGGCTATCTGTTCTCACATAAATTGAATGCAGAAAATGTTATTAATTCGGAGAAGAAATCCCAGAGAACCCAGCCCCCGAGACTGCCATCTCTTTCAAAGCAGAGATTGGGTTTTATTATTCTTTAGATACCGGGTGTTTAGCAATAACTCTTTGGTGGGTAAATGAATATAATGGGTTTTCTGAGGAAATTTCCTTCCAACAATATGGTGGACTAGAAACCCCAAACAGATCTCCCTGGATAAATCATTAAAAAACTCCTTAAGAAATGCACTGTTGAACTGGAAATAAAGTAAGGAATCCTCAGATGACAAAAATATAGTGGAAGTGAATCTGTAGAACAGTGAGGTCAGCTTTCACTCTGGAGAGCTTCTGATGAATTCGGGTGACTTTGAGCTTCCATTTTCAATACTGTATAGGCAAAGGGAGACAGAGGATAAAACTTATAGCCCACCCAAGGTCAACAGTCTAATAGGAGATCCCTGCATAAATCTGGGATCCTGAAGAGTTATAAGAGAATCAGTGAACTAGAAATAAACACCTGCAGAGGGGGAACTAAAAGAAAACTGCCTTTCCTGACCTTGGATGTGGGAAGAGGAGAAACAAAACTTTCTATAACCACAGATAAACCCACATATAGATTTGCAATACAAATCACACTTTCAGAATATTCTGAAAAAGGTCAGGCCAAAAATTTAGTTTAACGCGGTGTAAGGAACCTGGATGAAGAAAATGTTAAACCCTCTATAAAGGAACATACTTGGAACCAAGGCTTTCAAAATATCCATGAAATCGGAGTTCGTAGTAAAATGATATCGTCATCATCATCAATAAAGACACACGATGTCACAGACGACAGCGAACAGAAATATCAAACAGGAGAATACTGGAATTTCAGATGCAAAATAAAAACAATTAGGTTTTATATATTTAATGTAAATAAAAGACATGGGATCTTAAAAATGATAAAGTAGATTTGAAAAAGAACCAAATGGAATATCTAGAAATAAAATATCAAATAACTGGAATAAAAACTCAGTGGACAGAACTGATAGAGCTCAAGAGAGAGCAAGCGAAGTGACAGAGCTCAAGAAATTATTCACAATGCCACGTGGATCAAAACAACTGAGAAGAGATGTAAATATTACAGAGAAGGTATGTTATACTGAATACAGAATGAAAATGTCTTACGTGTCACCAGGGTCACAGAAAGAGGTGCTAGAAAACGTAGGAAAGATTCAGAAGATAATGGATGAGAAATTTCCAGAACTGACAAAAGACACTAATCTTCAATTTCAAGACCCCAAAGTACGTCAAGCAGGATAAATAAGGAGAAATTCACCTGTGGACAACAAAATAAAATCTCAAAACACTGCGGAAAAGGAGATGATATTAAAACCAGCTACAGAAAAGAGTTCATCTACGAAGGAATCTCACTTGGGCTGACAGCTAATTTTTCTACAGCCACAACACAATCCAGAAGACAAGGAAATGAACTACTGTTCTGAGAGGAAAAAGTAATTGTTAAAATAGCATTTTATACCCAATAAAATTATCTTCTAGGAACAAAGTAAAGATACTTTCAGATGAGCAAAATCAGAGTTTTCCACCAAAATACCAGCATGAAAGGAAATTCTAAGTGATATTCTTCAGGCAGGAACATTCATTCTTCAGGAAAAAATGATCACAAATGAAAGTTTGATGTTCAAGGAAAAAAAATGTAAGCACAGAAATTGATAAATATATCGATAAAACTAAGTGAGAATTCACTTCATAAGACAGTAATTGTCTAATTTGTGGGACTGACAAAAATGAGATATAACTAATATATAGCAAGAAGACAGCAAATAAGTTAGGATGGGCATGATCAATTAAAATGCTGTAAGTTCCTTTTATTGTTTTGAAAAGGGTAAAATATTAACTTTGTATTTTAAAACATTAATTACTTCATATGTTTAAAGAAGTCAGTAAAAGGATAGCAATAGGGTATAAAACTCAACTTTGGAGAGGGGGAAAGCGAGTGAGGGAAAATAAATATGATCAAACCTAGAAGAAAGGCAAGAAAGGAGAAAAAAGATAAACACAATAGGAATGACAAATGAGAGACACAAAATGAGGAAACAAAAATGAACCCAAACATCTCACTAATCTTGATAAATTTAAAAGACTAAACTATCCAGTTAAATAACAAAGATTTTCAGGATGGATTAAAAATATGACAAGTATAACTAACTACAACAATTTTTAATAACTATACTCTTAATAATACAGCTTTAAAACATGTAAAGCAAAAATTGACAGAGCTACAAAGAGAAACTGAAAAAAACTCACCTGTACCTTTCTCAATTATTCATAAAAGAGATCGGTAAGAGTACAATGAACTAAACATAATTAAGAAACTTCATTTTTGAACACTACATCTGAAATTAATGATGTACTATATGTTGACTAATTGAATTTAAATAAAAGTTTTTTTAAAAAAGAAAACACCTCTAGCTTCATGAAATAAGATGTTACCTGAAAGACGGTTTCTATACAGTGTTCTTTCTTACAGTTAAGTATGCGGCACTTTCCTTATGCTTTCACACATACATTTGAAAACGCCTCTAACTTCAATAAAGAAAATGTTAGTTAAAAAAAAAAAAAAGAAACTTCATCTAGTGAATAAATATGAAACACTGCACTCAACTGGAAAGCTCACATTCTTTTTGTTTTAGTTTCTTATTGCGGCCATAACAAATTAACACAAACTTAGCAGCCTACATCAAATACAATTTATCATCTCAGAGTTTTATAGGTCAGAAGTCCACATGGGTCTTACCAGGCTAAAACCAAGCTGGCAGGATTGCTATTCTTAGGAAGGCTCTGGAGGAGAATGTGGTCCTTGGCTCGTATGCACGTTGCTGGCAGCACTTAGCTCCATGCAGTTGCAGGAGGGAGGTTCCCATTTCCTGGCTGGCTGTTGGGCTAAAGTTGTTCTCAGCTTCTAAAGGCCACTCCACATTCTTTGGCTCGTGGGCCCCTTCATCTTCAAAACCAGCAATGGTGGTAGGGTTCTCTTCATACCTCATCTCTTCTGCCTTCTCTTCCATCACATGTCTAACAGGAGAAATCTGTCCTACAAATCCATAAGAAAAGGATAACTCAACAGAAAATTAGGAAAAAGTTCTGGACGGTACTTAAGGAAAAGAGAATACAAGAATGGCCAGTGAAATAATATGAATAGATGCCTAATCTCATGACTAATTAGAAATAGAAATAACGGGGCGCCTGGGTGGCACAGCGGTTAAGCGTCTGCCTTCGGCTCAGGGCGTGATCCCAGCGTTCTGGGTTCGAGCCCCACATCAGGCTCCTCTGCTATGGGCCTGCTTCTTCCTCTCCCACTCCCCCTGCTTGTGTTTCCTCTCGCTGGCTGTCTCTATCTCTGTTAAATAAATAAATAAAATCTTTAAAAAAAAAAAAAAAAAAGAAATAGAAATAACAACCACAATGAAATCCTACTTTTTATCCACAGGATTAGCAAATGTGAAAAATGCTGAGATACCGGGAAGGATGTGAAACAATGGAAACTCCTCCACTTTTTTGGTGGGAGTATCAGAGGCATAACCACTTTAGAAGCTACTTTTCAGTTTCAAAGTAGTTACACACGTGCATACTCTATGATGTGGCCATCTCCTCCTAGGTATGGACATCAAGCAGTGGTTCTCAGAGGGAAAGTTGTAGTCCATGTGTCTCAGAATCAATGGGGGGGGGGTTTGTAAAGATGCAGATGCCTGGACTCAACCTCAGAAGGATTCTTAGAATCCTTGGGGATAAAGTCTGGGGACTTTTCTAAGTGTTCTTGTCAATGCAAACACGCACTGAAGTTTGAGATCTACTGCTCGGGGCATCTCTTGCATGTGTGTAGTGTGAAATGCATACAGCAGAGTTTATGGCTGTACTGCTTTAAAAAAGAACAGAAACTACCCAATTATATGTCAACAGTAGAATGGATAAATAATTACGGCAAATTCATACAATGCAAACCAATACAGGAGCTACATGCATCCACAGGTTGAATCTCAGGTACATAAAATAACGTAATGGAGGAGGGGAAGCAAAAGAATATATACAATATAATTATATTGATACTAAATACAAAAGTGTGCAAAGTCAAACTATATGATTATACGATTTAGGGATACATACCTATAAAATTTAGGGCTACCTACATAGGGAATAATAAAAACAAAATCAGGATGAATGTTTCTTCTGTGGGGAGGGAGGTGAATGGCAGTAGGGACTTTTGGGGATACTGGTAATGTTTATAAATGGGTGTTCCCTTCACTGTTGTTCTTTATAACTTAACACATTTGATACAAATAAACGTATGTAAGTATTCAATATATGGTGCACATTTTTTAAACAAGAGGGAAAAGTGGTTGAAGAGCTAGTGACTGAAAGTTGATTGTCTACTTAGCAAACTTAGTTATTAATGCTTCTGAAAGTGCTTTTGACAACTCTAAAATGTTCTTACTATTGATGACCAACAAGTTTGCCTCTAGGGCAGAAATTATGAAAAAGGAGAGCTAGCAGGGGAGTAGGGAGAACTCTGTAACATTCTGACAAATGGCATTTGGGAAAACACCTCTAGACATTTCAACCCATTGTTATTGACCTGTCAACACTTCAGATAATTAAGGAGAGGTCCTGGAGAGGGTGAACCACTTGAGATTCTGCGAGCCCTGTCTTATGCTAGATCATGCTGATTGTTAGCAAGTCAAATGCCAAGCAATAAATATGACCTTTTCAAAGACCAACTTTCCCATTGTGCAACCTGCCATAGTCCTAGGATAAATACTTTTCCGAAGCTACTCCTGACTGCACCGAACCGATCATTTATTTAACGCCACTGGCACCACGCTAAATAATGTAGCTTCTTCAAATTTCTAAAATTTTTCACTGAGAAATTAATATCCTGGTTGAGTCAGTTCTCTCATTTCCATATTTTTATAAGTTCCAGTATAAACCAACAGCTGATTTTGAAAAATAAAAATGAGGAAGGGCAGTATTATTATGACCAGATCCTTCCTTTCTGAAACAGCATTTTTCCTTCCCTTCCTCTACTGCACTAAAGAACAGACAGCCCATGCCTCATCCCTATGAAATGTAACAAGATCCACATAGAAGTGTTTCCTAAAAGCAGCCTTGAGATGTGATCTCAAGACTGTGCCAGGATGGCTTTAATAACAAAGTTTACTCTCATTTGTTGGCCTTTGTATCACATTTTCTGGTTTAAAAAAAAAAAAAAAAGACCTCACTTTCTTCCCATGGACAGAGGAAATCCAACAGACCCTAAGTGTCTTTGCTGATTTACAATATAGTTGTAGTTGTAATCTCTTGATATATTTGATGTGGACCGAATACAAAGGATGCATTCACCAGCTACCAAGAATAGTCACCATGCGGAACTCCAGATGGGTGGGTTTAGAAAAAGAGGGCCTGTATTTGTTTTGCTCTCTAACTTACAACCACCTCTTCACAAGCTCTGTCAACTCCTTAGACCACGAGAATAGTCAAGTCTTTATACACACCACTTATTGGAGAGGCTTGTTTTCATGATCTGCCTTTGTTACTGACAAGCTGTGTGACTTTGAACAGATCATTTATCCACTTCTGCACTAGTCAGGGTAGGCTGTTTTAATAAAAAGCCCTCCCATCTCAGTGGCTTAACATTACAAACAAGGATTTGTCACTTATGTCACAGTTGCAAGTTGGTTGGATAGATTTCCTCCAAAAGGTGATTTGCGGACCCAGGCTCTTCCCACTGTGGTTCTACCATCCTCACAGGTGGTCTCCAAGGTCACTGTAGAAGGGGCAGCAAGGAATGCATGGAGAAGTCTCCCCCTCTCTTAATTCTCCTTGAGCATAAATGACACATTCCTTCCCTCACATTCATTTGGTGAGAACTAGTCCCGTAGCCCTACCTCTTTATAAGGGGCTGGGAAATGCAGTTTAGCACTGTCCCCAAGAAGAGGAAATGGGGCTGGTGAACACCCTGCTCATTGCTGCCACAATTTCATTATTTTGGGCCTCATTTGCTTTATCTCTAAAGTGGGGATAATTGTTTCTGCCAAGTCTAACTCAGAGAATAATGAGGAACATGAGTGCATAGCATAAAATGAGAGCATGGTCTAAATAAGAAATACTGAAAATGCAGGAAAGCACTATAATTTCTGAGTTGGGTCTGGATTCTAGGCCTCAAAATGAGTCTCTATGGAGTCTAAGTAAGTCTATTTATTCCATGCTGGCAGAGTCCTAGACTTGATTAATAGGCAGGATTTTGACAGACAACCCCCCCGCCATTTTGTTTATGATGAAAAAGGATGAAGTCCCAGAGGAAGTGATACCAGCAAAAATTTCACACATAAGGAACTCTTGGAGATATTTCACACCATTAAAAGTGCGAAGGAGAAAAGATTGGAAGCTGACCCAGACTTAGAATTTTAACAATTCACCAAGGCATAGAAAAGATGTCTGCTCCACATCCTAAGTTACATGTTGAAAAGAAAGCAGCACTGTTTGAACTATTTTTGATCAGTTTTTTACAAGCAAACAGTTTAATTCCCAATGTTTTAAATTACAATACATAAAGTATTAGTTTTACTATTTTTAAATTCTCCTTATATATTTGCAATCAACAACAAGGCAGATTTTAATGTTTTGACAAAAATTTTTAAAGGTCACCAAAATAAGTGCAATTTTTTTCTCACGGTTATTAAGAATGACCTGCTCAGTCATTTTTATACTTCTGTGCTACCATGAAAAGTAAGGCCTGTCTCTATAGTATGTTGATTTCGTGGGTTTCACTGAAAGAATTACGCCTAAGGAGAAAAGCATTTTTAATATGTCTAGTCTTCACTAGAGTTTCTATTCTTTAGGAGACAGTTTTGCCAGTGACAAGATGATTAACACTAAGTAAGCTTATTAAGATCTAAAAAGGACTGTTAACCATAGAAAAATAGTTCCTTTATTGAAGGGTTGTCAGCAAGTCTAATTTATTAGCTTGTCATATTCTGTGAGTGCGAACATAAATCTTGTATTAGTGATCAAGATGAAAAAGACTTGGAATACTTGCCATAGCAAAATTCTCCACGTACTTTCCAAAGGTAAACACATATATCACCTTAGTCTCCTGGGTGGGAAAGTGTGATTACCTACATCCAAAAATATGAAACTCTATTATGGATGTCATGTGAGTGAAAACTGCAAACCAGAACCTTAATTTATAACAGCATTGTGATGCCAAAAATGGGCTAAACCTTTAAAATACTAACAAACCAAACCACATCAAACAACACTTTTAAACACCAAAAGTGGTATAAATGAGACCAGCCATAATCTCCTTGGAAAAAGAGCTAGGAGGTGTTTATTCACAAAAGTTAGGGAGGTTAGGTCTCTGGAATGCGTTTTAGTTCTTAATGAATTACTGAGTCATGTCCAGTTCAAACGAGCCTGGGAAAGTAGGAATTCACTGGCCCCAAGTCCAGGGGATCTAACCTCAGGCACGGCTCAGTTCAGGTCCGCAAACACTGCCAGCAAACATGCATCTTGCCATCTATCAGCTCTGCTTCCTTTTCAGTGCTTCTCTCTCAAGAGGGCAAGATGGCCACTGGAGGTCTCAGGCCTACATCTCTGGCTCAGCAACTCCAGCCAAAAGAGAATTCTTCTATTCCTAATAGAAAAGTTCCGAAACTTCTCTCATCAGACTAACTCGAATCATACTCCTCCCTGGATAACTTACACAGTGGCCAGAATGAGAACATATGTCTATCCTGGGGCTGGAGAGGAGGCCAGCATGAGCCCACAATGCTGCAAACCACACTGGCTGACAGTGGGAAGGGGTCCCAAAAAGAAGGATAAATGAAAACAGGTCAGGCCAAGAGAACAGATGATCACAACGGAATGACACGGAGCCTGGGAATTTGAAGGACCTTAGAGTTCAGATTCCAGACCAAACTCTACCCCTGGTAAGGGATCTAGGTTACAGGACTCTGAAAGGGAATGACTCTGTTTCTGCTTTTCCTCCTTCCATGATTAGGAAGCTAATTCCATGATGAACAGTTCTGGTTGTTGGAGTTCTTAGACCGCTGCTCAAATGCACCTTGCTGCAGTTTTTGCCTTGGGCCCAATTTCTGTCTCCAGGAACACGAGAGCAGCAACTCCGTGGTCCCTGAACTGGTGAACACAGCTAGCAACATCTTTCCCACCAGTCTTCAAAGGCTTCCTCTGCAGCCTGCATACACATACGCCAGCAGAGGTGGACTAACTGTGAAGCTCTCAAAGTTCAGGCATCAGGGCCTCTCACCAGCACAAGCCCCAAGAGTGCTGAAAATTACAGAATGTCCTAGAAGAAGGAGAAGACAGGGTTCCAACGGAAAGCATTCATACTGCAATATTTCTGGTAAACTGTCTGGAGCTCTCAGAAAAAGTGACCTGAATATTTCCTCCCTGATAAAGGGGAGACCAGTGATACATAAGGTATCCCCCCTTTGGACCATGGACACACTTTTCAGAGCTAATCAGGAGAGTATTGGCAGCTGAGTTGGGGCCACTAGAAAGGACAACTAGACTCAGAATTCAGAGACCCGGGTTTGAGACTTTGAACTGTTTCCTCTTTGAATCTCGGTTTGCTCACCTGTAAAATGGGGATGATAATACTTTGTCTTCTTCTCAAAGTTGTAGAGAGGATCGAGTAAAATAAAATACAAGAAAGCACTTTGAAGATGATGAAATCTCCATAAAAACAGGAGACATCAGTCCTTAATTCTGCAACTAAGTGGCTCTACAGCATTGGGCACATCCATTCATCTTTACCCTTGATTTCTTCATCTTAAAACTGAGAGGGTTGGACTAGCAGTTCTCTAGTGGGCTCTCAGCCCTCGTGTTATGTACACACAGCTGGGGCTCTCAGCTCTGGCAAGAGGAAGGAGGAGGGCTGGATTGAATTCTTTCCTGAACAGACTTAGACAAATCATTTAATGCTTTTGCCCATTTGCAAGCAGCAGCCAATCTAGGCAACTGAATTTCATTCTCGAGAGTGGGCCAGAGAAAATGCACTTTGGATAGTTAGGAGCCCTGCGCTTGGTCGCCACGGAGCTCCATTTGGGAGTTGGAGAAGTTCAGAAACCAAACGAGGCACTCACAGAGAAGTAGGCAACCGTGTTGTTTTTAGGCACTTGCTGACCCATGGACTGTGCTGGACACTTTCAGTGTATTATCTCATTTAGGCCTCACCACAATTTTTCAAGTTAACAATTCACCCATCCTCCAGATAAAAGTTCCTGGAGACTCAGACATGTTATCTGACTCTTGACAGAATTTATAGAGACTCAGGGCTGTTTGGCTCTCAGGGGTTTCCTTTGATGATTCCACTCTGAAGGTGCCAAACTGAAGTCAGACGGTGGTGAAGCAGAACTGTATATGCCAGGAGGCAGCAGCTGTGGCGCAAACCTCAGCTGGTCCAAAACCCAGGAGGAGAAACCCCAAACCCAAGGCACCAGGGGCCTCCTGGGGACACGGAGAACTGACCTCGGTGAGCCCCAACTTCAGACGGCCCACATGCCATGAAGTCCCCCTCCCGCACCTCCGGCTTTCAGATTCGACCCTGCAGCGGGTTCAAGGGGTGGATCTGCTCAGACACCGGCCTCTCCAGGCTGCAGCCTTCCCAATGCACGGTGCTGAGTGACCAAATCCCCAGAGGGAATTTCTACAGTGCTTAATTCCCTTTGCCTGTACTTATATCCTAATGACAGGACATTAAGATGCAAATTCAACAGAAACTTAGTAAGCAAATCACGTCACTTTCTAATGGGTACATCAATAAAGGCCCCAGAGAGGCCCCATGCTGCCATACCGCAGGAACAATTTCAAAAGCCCACCTGCAAGCCCCGGGCACACTGTGTATTAGAAATTCTGTCTCACTCAAGTATTTATGGCCAGGGGTTCTTCCCCCCAGGTAGCTGCACTACCTGATGCTATCTCCCCCTCTCCTCTCCACCCCTTCCCATGCGGACTGGGCTGTGCAAATATGGGGGTCCTCAGGGGTGTAGGTGCTTTTTGTCAGTGTGGTTTATAAGGTTACAGAGAGGAACTCAATTTCCTCTGAGCAAAATACTCCCACCACCAAAATGTGACTCAATTTCTGTTTGACATTTTTCTTGCTGCCATTGTCTCCTCCTCTGTTTTCCTTCTTGCTACTTTGCCTTCCAACAATTGACTGTGGTCCCTTAAATTAAGCTCTTGCTGATATAAAAAGCCACCCTATTAACGTCATTGGCTTTTACAAGCAAATTTACGTAACACCGTATTTTAGAAGGTCAAACTGTTAATTATACATTTCGGTATCTCTGGCCCTTAACTAAGGACTGGTACAGGATATAGTAGAAACTTAATAAATGTTTTATTGTATAATATTACAATCCCCTCAATTTCACCACCAAATTCTTACTTACATGATTGTGCTCTTGGAAAGCCAGAAGCCCTGGGCTCTGGTCCTAGTTCAGTTCCTTATAAGCTGTGTGATCCTGGACAGATCATTTCCCTTCTGACTGGGCCTTGCTTTCTTCATGTACAGAATGACCAGGGTGGTGGTCTCCGCAATCCTCTAGGTTCAGTTCTATGAGGACAGGGTTCAGATCTGTTGTGCTCTCTTGCAAAGATCTAGATCTGCAGGATCTAGCGCATATCTAGAATATGGTGGGCTCTCTGAATACTCGCTGAAGGAAGAAATTAAGAGTGGTGTAATTCGAGGTTTTAAACTGATGGCATTGTATCTGTATTTGCTGTTACAAACAAAACTATTCCCAATTGTTTCAAGCTTTTCTAATTTCCTTCTACCCACGACTCAGATGCTCTTCTGCACCAACTCTGGAAGATTTTGAGTCATTTCACAAACAAAACTTCACATCTACCCCCAAGCTGACTCACTGGCTTCCTGGTGTGTCTCTCACCAAACCAGGTGATTGCCACAGAGGGAGTAAGGCTTTATAGGGCAACAAAGAAATGCTGCCCAAATGGGGAATTCGAGTCAGTTCATCTCAAAGTACGTATGTACTGGATGTCTACTGAGACACTAAGTGTGTAATGTTTGTTTGGGGAGGAAGCAAGTACCAAGAGAGCCATTTCTTGGAGCCGTCGAGAGTCAAAGATCTAGGACGTGTCTTTCTAGATCACACAACTTCTGGGTCCTGTTCTTACATCCTATTTACAATGTCTGCCACTTTCCTGAAAGTCCTTCTCCCATTTATAGTTTATACAGTCACACACGTACCATTCAATTTTATCTCCTGACCATCGCATTGCCTTGGGCTGTTATTCTATTTGTCTTACCTAAGTCAGGGATTTTTTAAAACCTGGGTCCAGAAACAGGTTTCCACAAGGGTGCCATGAATACTGAGGATTATGTGCAAAGTTTTACGTGTATGCGCATTTTTCTGAGCCAGTGGGGAGGAGAAAGCAGCTTATGCCACTTCTTGGAAGTTCAGCAGGGCTGAGCAATCAGCCGTACTTAGAGGCGGCCAATCTGCTAACGTGTCTTCATATTGGGGTTACCTTCTTCCCCACTTTAACCACCCTGCCCTTTACTCTTGCTCGCTGGGATTGCACTCACTAATAAAGTCCAACACAAGGGCCCGCTTTGGGTCCGCTTTCTGGAAAAGCTGGCCCACAAAAAAAGAAGTTATAAAACTAGTGATTCTCAATGGCCTTTGGGTAGGGTGTGTGTGTGTGTGTGTGTGTGTGTGTGTGTGTAATATAATTTTGCAGGGAAAAGGGGGGGAACTGTTGTTTTGTCCCAAATTACATATGACACCTCTCCTCCTCCCACTCTGCATCAGTTAGGGGCCAGTCAGGAAGGCAAAACGCCAAGAACTTGGACAGAAACATTTAATATAAAGATGTCTGAAGTAGTAAGGGTGATTACTAACGGGTAAAAGAAAACTTTATGGAGTTCAGAAGTAACACCTCCAAAGAGCAGTGAGAGGAAGGAACTAAGAACTTGGCCTCTATAAGGGTAAGAGTCAGCCTGCTTGTGGCAAAGGCCCTTCTAGAGGTGCGGGCTGGAAACGGTCTTGTAGGAGCAGCCTGCCAAGTGGAGAAACTGGCCAGAGGCTTCAGATGGGAGCTGGTCCACAGCACTGGTCTCTGGGTAGTGGGAGAACTTGCGGGAGGGTGTAGGCTAGTGGAGCTGCTCCATGCAGGATGCTGCGATGAACACGACCAGGTCCCTCTACACGGACCTGCTGGGGCCAGCGCCAGGATCAGCAAGGGAAATGTCTCCCTCCTGCTTGGCTTTAAAGTGGATGCCAGCACCTTCTATTAACAGAGCCTATCACCCAGACAGCTGGCGAAGGAGAAATGTCTGCAGGGTCCAGGTTCAGTATCACCAGGCAGGGAAAAGAAGAGTAAATTCAAAGCTCAGAGGTGGAAGTTGGTAACTGGTACACCCACCTTCTCTGTATGGGAAACGTTCACTTTATCATGATAAGTCTAAAAATGGGAAATAAAAATATATGCTATATATAAAATATCACCAATGATTACCATTTGGTAACAATTAAAATTGATTTCTCAGACTTGCCCGCATTATCTGAATATTCCATAAGTAATCATATATCTATTTTTATCTGGAGAAATGATTAACTTAAAGGATTCTCATTCATTACAGTTTCACTGAATTCTGTTAGTAAACATGAAACTCATGATTAAGCAAACAGACCCATAGGATTGAAAGGGGCTTGGGGACATTCATGGATCTCTAAAGGACAGAGTTTTTGAGGACATGCCAAGCGGTCTTCAGGTTAGCTCAGAATCTCTGGCCCTCCCATTATCTGGAGCAGGACTCACCCTCTGGCTGCTTGTCCATATCCCACACTAACCACGGAACACACAAAGGGGGCAAAGCAACAGCTCCAGAGCCAGCGTTTACCATGCTGACGCCCTTGTAAACTATCTGCTGTCTTGGACACGGGAACCTGCTTATCGAGAGCAAACAACCGTTTGCTGGTCTTTGCTTTGGCTAACAGTCCTTAGATTTTGCATCTTTTCTCCTCCCCTTCTAGGTAGCTTTCCTTGCCTCTCACCAGCCTCCCCGGGCTTTGAATTTAAGCTAGCAAAAATAGCAAACTCTGGAGGTTTCCTCTGGCCTGCCCCTCCCCCACACTTCCTTCCTAGTGTCTCTGTCCCTGCCAGTCCTCCACCCACACTCACCTTCCACCCCTTTCAACCAGCTCCCCTGCTAGTCCTTGAAGATTCAGTTTCAGATGTCACCTTTCCAGGAAGCTCCCTCCTGGGAAGGATCCTGCGAAGACACTGTTGCATAGTGCCTTCTGCATTATTTTGAAATCGTCAGTTTGGGTGCTTCCTGTCCCCAGGTCTGTCCTCAGGGCTCCTCCTTGGCATTCTCCGCATTTAGCACAATGGTTGGGACAGCGTGGGCACTCAATGCCTGTTGGTGAAACTAAAATGTCTCCACGTCCTGAGTCGCTAGTCCTTTCCTGCCATGCGTGCCCTGGCGTGAAGTGCCTCCGTCCAAAGCAGAATTCTGGGCCAGAGGAAGCAGGAGAGGAAGTCTCGTGTTCTGGTTACTACCAGCTCCTTCCTCTCCTCATTGAGCTGTTCTGAATAAGTGACAGGCAGATCTGTAGAAACAGACACACCAACTACTAAAAACACAGATTTCCATTTAAAACACACAAGAGGAATAGAAAGAAACAAATGCCATTCCTTCCAAGAACTGTAGGTGCTTTTAATGGGTTTAACCCGCAATGGTTGAGGGCCCAGGAGAGTGAGCGAGTGCTGTCTTCCTAGCAGCGCTGAAAGCTCCTGTTCCTTGCACTTTCATGAACCCTGCCCACACATGCAAATAGTTACCCATCTATCACTTTCACCTAAAATATATAAACAGGTGAAGCTGAAATGAGCTTGGATGCCTTGGGCTGTCATTATCATACCCTCGATTTCCCACACTGGAGACACCATCACTCACACAATGGAGCATGCTTTCCTGTACTCAGAGGCCTCTTCCCAGTTACAGACCACTTTCCACATATGTCAGCTCATGCGACTGTCACCCAAAACACCAAGATTCAGGAGGATGGATTGGGTTGTTAGGAGCAAGGACCGAGGGCGGGTGGATGTCCTCCTCACACACAGGTAAGCAATGTCATCATATACCCACGGTACAGAGGAAGCTGGTGAGATGAGCTGGTGGGGTTGCAGGGCCCCCCCCCACCCCCACCGTGTTCACCTCTCAGGGGAGTCCCTTTAATAGAGCCATGGGCTGCTCCTAACACTGCTGACTCATGACACCCAATAAGTACTCAGTGAAGAAATGAATGAGTGAATGAAGACTGGTCTCCCTTTAAATACCTCCTCATTGAACTAGTTCTCTCGGCTCAGTCTGATGGAGACAAACTCCGGAGAAAAGGATCGTCTAAACCCACGCAGAGCTCCAGCCCTGTGCAAGGCTGCAGCAGAGAACGAAGGAAGTCGAGGAACTTGTTCACCTCAGCCAGGCATAACCTATCCTAGCAACTGCTTCCCTCTCTATAAATTCTATCCTCCCTCTCCCATCTGTGGCTGAAACGTTTTCCTCGGGCCCTTAATTTCAGATTCTCAATGTGAAGCTGACATCTTTCCTAGCTGTCTACGGGTTGCCTCATGGGAGACCCATGCCAGGGAAACTTATGCCTCTTTCCAAAGAAAGGACAGTGAAATTCAGATGCCTCAACCTCTCTAGTATCTTACCAAGTTTCCTTGTTACTATTTTAGGGAAATTTAGATTTCTAAATCCATGTCTGGCTAGTCTTGCTTGATGGAATGTATAATCCTATTTCAAAGGTGATTCTGATTAATCAAAGTCCTGGCTCATATTAAATGGGGGCTCTTAATCATAGAAAGGAAGGAGGGAAGGAAATGAAGGGAGGGAGGGAGGGAAGAGAAAGAGGAGAGAGGGAGGAAAGATAAGTAAAGAAGGGCACGAAGGATGGATAGACGGAGGGAGGAAGGAAAGGAGGAAAGGATGCTTACTTAAGAACCCCCAGTATCCTCTCGGGGAGGGGGGGCATCTTGAGAAATGAAATGGATCATATGGGAGAAGCAGTGGTGGATGAACGTATGGAAAGTCTCCACAAGGATCACTGCTGGGAGGAGGGTGCTGGCAGAATGTTGCTGGTACATGCAATCTCCCTTAAAAAAAAACAATACCTGAATATGAAGAGAATTACATAAATACTCAACAAATGTGTAAATAATTTAAAATATTTAATATTTAAAAATAAATTTTAAAAAGTTAGTATCAGGAGCCACTACTATTGACTTTACTCAGTGGAAATTTCAAAACTACCTAGATAACTTGAAAGTCACCTTTAGACCCCAGCTAGTTGTCACCTATTGACATATGTGGGTCATATTTTCCCTTTGCATAAACAAGAAGCTCCTGCTGGTTTTTCCACTGTCTTTTTGTTTCTTTTCCACTTTTGTATCCTTAGCCAGGGTCTGGCACAGAAAAAGAACTTAACAGTTGTTGAATTTGTGAATAACATGTAAACAGAATCGTAAGTTTCTGGGATTCCAGTTCCAACCCTGCCACTGGCTTTCCATGTGATTTTGAGGTCACTTTATATTTCTGGGTCTCAGTTTCCCTATCGTCCCTGAAGACGATAGGGTGTTTGACGTCATTTTTTAAAAAGATTTTATGTATTTATTTGCAAGAGAGAGAGAAAGAGAGAGAACAAGAGCAGAGGGGAGGGATCAACAAAGGGAGAGGGAGAAGCAGGCTAAGTAGGGAGCCCAATGTGGGGCCCAAACCCAGGACCCTGAGATCATGACCTGAGCCAAAGGCAGGTGCTTAACCAACTGAGCCACCCAGGTGCCGCAGGGTTGACATTATTAACAGCTAACACTGACTGATCACTTCGTATGTGACTGGCACTGTCCTCATCTGTACCTGCATTAAGTCACTTAATCTTCACAATGAGCCCATGAGTTACACAGGGATTCTTTCTTTCAAGTCACCTCACACACAGCTCTGAAAAAAATCCAAATGGGTGCCCAGTGGTCTGTAAAGACACTTGTAAAAGGAATCCAAATATCTCTGGCTGGAACACACATTGGTCTCAGGTCACTTTTGGGTATGGAGCTATTACCTTTTTATCAACCGTAAAATCCTCTCCTTTGCACACTTCTAATTTAAATTTTCCTTCAACCAGAAAGTGGTGGGGGAAAATTGGAAAGGAGAGAGAGATGGTTATAGCTGGCCTCTGTTTGAAGAGAATGAAGGAAGGCAGAAATCCAGGAATCTACCCGAGGAGACTCCACTCAGCCCCCCATCATCCAAGTCCATAATTAGCCAGCATAATTGATAGGACAGCCCTAAGATGAATTAATTTGCCCATTGTTTTGCTCATGATACCCTCTATAATAACAGGTATGGGATGTCGCCAGAAGGGCTGAAGATTAATGAAGATGCCATTACCCAGCTGCCTCCCGCGAGCCAAACCCTGGGCTCCATTCAGTCCATGGAAGGCCAACTTTCCCCAGACTTGCCAGTTTTAAAGCTGGAGCTATGAAATAAGAACGATTTTTGCCCAGTTTAAGAGGAGTAGGCATCCTTGAGAATCCTAGAAACATTCTATTCTCAGTCCTGTGCAGTTTCCTCAACAGGCTATACACTTGACCAACATGCTTGGGGCTGCCAGAAGAAACAGTGGGGGCAAAAGGCTTCCTTTCAGAGAGCTTTCAATTAATTTGGATGAAGATATTTGAGCAATGACTTCACTGGGAGTCCTGTTGTTGGAATACTGAACAAATTTCACAGTCATTGTTTCAATATTGGCCATGAAATTCTTGGTCAAATTCTACTGGGAGACCATCACCCTCCTTGGGCCCCATACCATGAGGAATAAATACATTTCTTCTCTCCTATTTACTGTACCAGAGGCTATTTTTCAGAGAGCCAAGTTTAGTGGTTAGATGGCCTGACTCAATCCAGGGAGACCCAAGTGAATCCTGGTGCTGCCATGTACTAACTGTGACACAGGGAAAAGTTCTTTACCGTCCCCAAGGTGCATTTTCCTCACCCATGAACCCACTTCAATATCTTTCACAATTTAAAAAACAGGATGAAGAAAAGAGGACACCTTATAGGGTTGTTCTGAAGACTAAATGAGATCTACATGAAAAGCTCAGAGCACAGTCCCCAGCACACAGAAAACAATCAATCAATTGTAGCTGTTTATTATTAATACCTTCATTATCATCCAACCTCTCCCCTCTACTGGAGTGGACCGGGTGGCCTGGATAAGAGAGTTCAAAATTGCAAACTCAAACTAAAATAGATTCGCTTTTCATGTAAAGTTCTATCATCACAAATGGAATTATACCTGTAGGATGTATTTTGAAGGATGATTCGTACATTGAACTCTCTATGTATACTGAGTATATAGTGTGTGTGTATGGATGGATATATACACACTGAGTCACGTTCTACAGTTACGGCCCACGCTGCCTGGATTTTCCTAAGATGTACAGTTTCAAATATCCCATGACAATGAATCCCAACTACTGGTATAGAAAACATGATCTGTCTCGGTCTATGATCCTGTCTCTCTGATCGGCTTTCTCAAAAACAGGGTGGTTCTGGGGGATTGAGGACCTGAGGTGATTGACTTGCAATTCTTGACATTCTCGAACTTGGAAATCAGAGATAAGTTAGTCAGGAGCAATTATGGTTTTGAGAAGGAAGGCTGGTACCTCTACAGTGACGCTACATGTTTCTAGAGCGTCTGCCGTTGCTTATACAAGAAGATTTCCCTCCCTCCCTCCCCCCTTCCTTCCCTCCCTCTAGAATGAATGTAAACTCCAGAGATCGGAATTTCTAAATCCACATGAAGGAGGCACAGCTAGGCAGCCAGAAGGCACAGCTAGGCAGCCACCCACTGGACTATTCAAGTCCTGCAATTTAGGTCAGCTAAGCTCACCTATACCAGCCTGACTGCAGGTGATGAGAGACCAGAAACACACTAACTTGGGGAGCTGAAGCATGGAAGGCAAATTCCCTGGCTTCTCGCCTTTTATTTTGGAGCTACTTGCATCTAACACACGCTGCCCTGCGTTAAAATTGCTCTGTTTTGAAACTGAAAATGTCACAAGACAACGTTACCAGATTGGTCAGTGAATAACAAGAAATTAAAGGAAAATTGGAAGATTTGGAATATGTAACTTCATAAGGAGAGTAACCAGGCAGCAAAACCATCCCACTGCCAAGCTTGATAGCTTTAATCATAAGGCAACGAATTCCAGATTCGTCCAGCTCAGGGCAACACTCCACAAACAAGACAAGGTAGGACTTAGTTCCCAATTTAAACCTTAATGTGAATGCTTCCTTATTAGCAGGACCTTTTCTTTCCTAGCACAAGAAAAATAATTTCCCTGAAAGTTGCTGTTTTTACACTCAGTTACCATAGTGATCATATCAGGCATTGTGCTAAGAGCAACCCAGGGATTTGCCAGACACCAAAAGGAGGCAGCCACCTCTGGCTTCCAGCCAAAGACTCTGGAAGTCACCCTCCATGTGCTGGTAAGCATAGAATACCCTGTTCTGGTTCCTCCACCTGTGCTCCTGGCCCCGTGCAATGCAGCCCAACGTGAGCCCCTAGGAGACTGCTGCGATCAATCCAAGGGATCCCAGGTCGCCCCCTGCCAGTGGCCTCATCCTCGCCTCCTCCCTAGGAGTCTTAGAGGTGGGGCCGGGTTTTCACAACTCCCGGCATGAAGAGGTGCTGGATGGAGTACAGGCTCTATGGTTCTCAGTCCCAAGAACTGCCAACTGGAATCTTTCCAGAAACAGTCGTGTTTACTCTTCTTCACTGGCCCGCTTCACCTGTTGTAGTGCTCAGGTCTCTCCCCAGGCTGTCTTAGGTCTCTCTTGTCTAGGAATCCGGTGAATCAGTTAACACCTTAGCACGACTTAAACGAACGTGTCACCTTGCCCAGGACACATACATGTTAAAAGAGATCCGAAAGAGCGAGGTACCCAAAAGAATGGTGGACTTTTAAACAATGGATGGTGGATGGAGGATAGTTTTGAGCAGAGGGGGTCCTTCTGATGCCTGTGTAAAATCCTTCCAGGTAGTCAACTGTCTCTTCTGCCATGTTAAGGGCAGTCATTTCTGGGCAGAACTGAAAGACGAATCCTCCACAAGATAAGGTGGTGCTGAGTAAAGAAATTATCAAAATACCCTATTTTTATTTCATTGCTCCTATGTATTCATACAGGTCCATGGGGTATACAAAGCAATGTATTGATGTACCAGACAGTAAAAGCCAAATGCAAGACCAAGTATTAGGGGGAAGAGGAGTCTGGGTTGTTGGAGCTCTGGGTCCCCACCTCAGCTCTGCCACTTCCACCTGGACCGAGGGCAAGTCACCTCCTCACTTGTCATACCCATCCTGAGTTTGTCTCCTCATCTGCATGAAGGGATGACAAGCTAAGGAGCCTCATAAAGGTACGGTGAGAATCCAATGTCAAAGCTCACTGTCAATGACAAAGCACGCTGGTCACTCTAGGTGCTGTTATCCTCAAATTTGTGAAGGAGGAAATGTTCTCTGAGTTTTCAGCTATGGGCATGAATCTGTCAAAAGCACAGAGTGGTGGGGAGGTGGGAAGGAAGGAGACGTTGTTTCATATATGGGGTAATGTTAAGAGCAAATGAGGCAGGATTCCAAAATACTTTTGTATATATTTCAGCCCATAGTCCAGATTAAGTTAGATCTTATGTTGAGAGGAAAAGAGGATTTGCCTAATGGTTAAATCACTTTTCTCTCAAATCAATGCTTTGGTGCTCACTGAGCACGTATGCTGACTGTGCCCTTATTCCATCAGAAGTGAACAGACAGGGCTCGCCGTGCATAGTAAGGGAGGTTGTGTGGTTGAGTGCCAACAGCTGGCTCCACAGATGTCAACAACAGCTGCAGTCTGTCATTCCAAGACGCGAATCTCAATTAATCTCCCTCTCTCTTGTTTTTGGAAACTTTGACATCTATGTATAAAATGATTTTATCTTCCTGGTTAAACTCATTACACCCAGATGTATCCAGTCACCTCTACAAAATAAGGTTCAGTTTGCTCAGGAATTGGAAATAAAAATTAACTCTTACATCAAATTATTAGTGAGAGAAATCTCAGTTGAAGGCATAGTTTGCTAATCACTTCTAGCAAAGGATCTAAATACGTCAGCCAGCTAAATCACCTGGCACCCACAGAGACATTTCATCTGTAAGGAAGATGGATATTCAATATTTCGAAGTGCAGTTTTTATGACAGGTCTGTATAGCAGGGCCATCACTCCACAAATGTGAAAAAAAAAAGAAAAAAGAAAAAGAAAAGAAAAACAGCTTAGTTGGAAATGAAAACAGAGGGAAGGAGAGGTCTGTGAGAATTGAACTACGGTTCTAAGAATGGAGACTACTGTTCAGGCCTGGCCAATTGGCCCTGTCGCTCTCTGGATGACTGCTCTATCCCTCACAAAGTAATAATGCAGTGGTACTTATAGGCACTGTTCAAAATGAAATCCAAATACCAAACAGATGAGAGCAGACGCTGTTTTAGACAGACATATTCCTGGGAAGAATGTGCTAGAGCCAATGGCTGCGGGGCAAAGTCTTGGCCGTGCATGTGCTGGACCTCACTGTGTGCATTTGTTAAATGAATGTTCATAAGCTATAGAGTTGTTTCTGGTTTTGCTGGCACGCTCATGGCTAGTAGAAACTATCTAATGAAGTAGATAATGGGGACAAGAGTGAACTAGGGATATTCAGTTATCCTCACATCCAGGGTGTTGATCACCACTGTAAATAAGCCCTGCCTAAATCTATGAAAAAATAACTTTATTTCTGCCCATACCTTCTGTTCCCTCAATCCGACAGAGAGAGACAGGAAAGAGGCACATGTGAAAGTACAACTAGAAATAATCATACTGGGGCCTCTCCGCTAGAAAAAAAGAAGGGGTGGTAACTCTCGGGGTGATTTGTATAGGATTACCTGTTAATTTATATTGCCAACTCTTAACCATCTCCAGGGGATGATATAAACAGTGACTTTTCCTTGTCCAGGAACAACCTATTTTTTCTGAGTTGACTGTTAACAGGATCACCACCTCTGCTCAAAGACATGGCATGTTCCCTTGTAGAGGCTGATAGGGAAGTATTTAAACCAAAACAATTTGTGTGTGTTGGTTTTAGCAGTAGAACTTCTTGAATTCAATTATTAAGCAGAAGCCTGATAGTAGAAAGTGTTGGTGTCCTGACTAGAATGCCTCGGATTCTCTTTTACTGTGAGAGAGAGAGAGAGAGAGAGAGAGAGAGAGAGAGAGAGAGCGCCCTTTCCTGGGTGTTAGGTTTTCATTTCCAATAGCCCACACCTTCCACTATAGTCTGGGGAGACTGCCCTCAGCCCTCTCTGCTTCACATCTGACAGCCAGCACTGTCTAGTTATTTGGGCCCTTCTGGGCAGCTCTTAGCCAACAACTGATAGATAGAGGTATGAAAACTTCATTTCCCCCATCTCGGATTGGGACAACTCACACTCCAGACATCTCCAGCAGAATCAGGCAGAAGCTACCCTCTGTGGGGTTCTGCCTGAGATTACACCTTTCTTTGGCTTCCTATAATTGTCTGAAAGAGGAGACAGTTCCTGTAAGTTGGCAGACGTGATGTTGTCCATCCCCAGCACAGAGTGGGGGAGAAGAAAGAGCTAAACAGGTACAGAGGAACTCAGGAGACTCAATGGGCCCTCAGTCAGGACTTCAAATTATGGCGTCCTCATCTTGCTATATTCCTTGTGCTTCTGGGGGCAGGAGATCCACTCTATGTTCGAATGTAAATCAAAAACATATTTTAAAATCACATCTGTGGCATTCTACCATGAGAATAAATAGTAGCAAATGAGATCATGAGATAAAATATGTGTCAGGAAGAGGACTCCTAGCAAGTGTCTTCCTCAGTTGATGGTCTAGAAGCAAGTACTGGTCATCAATTTTGCCAGTCCCGCATGACTTCATTAGCTCACCAGGAGTGCCCTATGCTTGCACTATGGAATTCATTGTTCCCAAGCTCATCCTTCCTGACCTTGATTCTGATCCGTTCTCAAGACATACTCCTTACACCTGACTCAGCCCTGTCTCCAGCTCTTCAGCTCCTAACTTGGCTCTTCCTTCCCTGGTTTTATTCTCTCTTTCCTCTTTGGACCTGACACGTAGCACAGTAACTCCTCCCAGAGATGATTCTAGGTCTCCTCAGCTCTGTAACTGAAGGTCCCTGGAGAAACCCCCCTCCTGGTTTGGATACTGAAACTCTCCTACCCTGGAATGGACCCCACTGGGATCATCTACCTCTTCAAGTGGGATTCAGCCTGATTAGTGGAAAGAATCTACTTTCTCCCTGCTTTTCACAGCACTTACTCTCATTTGACATACTATATATTTTACTTTTGGTTTGTCTTTTCTGTCTCCTCCTACTGAAATATAAGTCTCATGATGGTAGGATTTCTTTTTCTTCTTGGTGTGCTTTGTTCTCTACTGTACCTTCAGCTGCCAACACATAGTAGATGCTTAATAAATATCTTTTTAGTACAGCTTGAAATCCGGCATTGTGATGCCCCCAGCTTTGTTTTTCCTTTTCAACAGTTCCTTGAGATTCGGGGCCTTTTCCGGTTCCATACAAATTTAAGGGCTATTTGTTCCAGTTCTTTGAAAAATGTCATTGGTATTTTCACTGGGATAGCATTGAAAGTGTAGATTGCTCTGGGTAGCATGGACATTTTAACTATGTTAATTCTTCCGATCCATGAGCATGGAATATTTTTCCATCTTTTCGTGTCTTCCTCAATGTCTTTCAAGAGTGATTTATAGTTTCTAGAATATAGATCCTTTACGTCTCTGGCTAAGTTAATTCCAAGGTAATGTATGGTTTTTGGTGCTATTGTAAATGGGATGGATTCCCTAATTTCTCTTTCTTCAGTCTCATTATTCGTGTATAGAAATGCAACTGGGGGTGCCTGGGTAGCGCAGTCGTTAAGCGTCTGCCTTCGGCTCAGGGCGAGATCCCGGCGTTCCTGGATCGAGTCCCACATCGGGCTCCTTCGCTGGGAGCCTACTTCCCGCTCCCCTGCTGTGTTCCCTCTCTCGCTGGCTGTCTCTCTGTCACATAAATAAATAAAATCTTTAAAAAAAAAAAAAAAGAAATGCAACTGATTTCTGAGCATTGATTTTGTATCCCGCCACATTACTGAATTGCTCTATAACTTCTAATAGTTTGGGAGTGGATTCTTCTAGGTTTTCCATATAGAGTATCATGTCATCTGCGAAGAGAGACAGTTTGACTTTTTCTCTGCCGATTTGGATACCTTTTATCCCTTTTTGTTGTCTGATTGCTGTTGCAAGGACTTCTAGTACTATGTTGAGTAATAGTGGCGAGAGTGGGCATCCTTGTCGTGTTCCTGATCTTAAGGGAAAGGCTTCCAGCTTTTCCCCATTGAGAATAATATTTGCTGTAGGCTTTTCATAGATGACTTTTATGAGATTGAGAAATGTACCCTCTATTCCTACACTCTGAAGGGTTTTAATCAGGAAAAGATTATGTATTTTATCAAATGCTTTTTCTGCATCTATTCAGAGAATCATATGATTTTTGGCTTTTTTCTTGCTGATAAAATCTATGACACTGCTAGATTTGCGAATGTTGAACCACCCCTGCATCCCACAGATGAATCCCACTTGGTCATGATGGGTAATCCTTTTAATGTACTGTTGGATTCTATTAGCAAGGATCTTGTTGAGAATTTTGGCGTCCATATTCATTAGGGAAATCAGTCTGTAATTCTCCTTTTTGATGGGGTCTTTGCCTGGTTTGGGGATCAAGGTAATATTGGCCTCATAGAATGAGTTTGGTAGCTTTCCTTCTGTTTCTATTTTTTGAAATAGCTTTAGGAGAATAGGTATTATTTCTTCTTTGAATGTTTGGTAGAATTCCCCAGGAAAACCGTCCGGGCCTGGAGTTTTGTTATTTGGAAGGTTGTTTATCACTGTTTCAATCTCTTCATAATTAATTGGCCTGTTTAAGAAATCAATTTCTTCCTGTTTCAATCTTGGTAGTTTTTGGTTTCCAGGAAGGATTCCATCTCTTCCAGATTGCTTAGTTTATTGGCATATAGCTGTTGATAAAAATTTCTAATAATCCTTCCAATTTCAATGGTGTTCGTCGTGACCTCTCCTTTTTCATTCATAATTTTAATAATCTGGGTCCTTTCTCTTTTCTTTTGGATAAGTCTTGCCAGTGGTCTGTCAATTTTATTGATTCTCTCCAAGAACCAGCTTCTAGTCCTGTTGATCTGCTCTACTGTACTTCTGGTTTCTGCTTGATTGATTTCAGCTCTAATTTTGGTCAACTGCTTCCTCGTGCGTGGATTAGGCCTGTCCCTCTGTTGCTGTTCCAGCTTCTTGAGGTGAGAATATAAAAACTGCATTTTAGATTTTTCTATTCTTTTGAGTGAGGCTTGGATGGCTATGTATTTCCCCCTTAGGACTGCCTTTGCAGTATCCCATAGGTTTTGGACTGTTGTATTTTCATTCTCATTGGTCTCCATAAATTGTTTAATTTGATTTTTGATTTCCTGGTTTATCGAGTCATTCCTGAGCAGGATGGTTCTTAGTCTCCAAGTGTTTGAGTTTCTTCCAAATTTTTCCTTGTGGTTGAGTTCCAATTTCAGAGCGTTGTGGTCTGAGAATATGCAGGGGATAATTTCAATCTTTTGGTATCGGTTGAGACCTGTTTTGTGTCCCAGAACATGGTCTATTCTTGAGAATGTTCCATGGGCATTAGAATAGAATGAGTATTCTTTGGTTCTGGGGTGTAGTGTTCTATATATATCTATGAGGTCCAACTCGTCGAGTATGGCATTCAAAGCCTTTGATTCTTTGCTTAGTTTTTGCCAGGGTGTTCTGTCTATTTCTGAGAGTGGAGTGTTGAGGTCCCCTACTATTAATGTATTTTTATTTATATGTCTCTTTATTCTGGTTAAGAGTTGGCTTGTGTATCTTGCTGCTCCCCTGTTGGGGGCATATATATTTATAATTGTCATATCCACTTGTTGAATACTTCCCTTAAGAATAATATAGTGCCCTTCTGCATCTCTAACTATAGTCTGTAGTTTAAAATCCAATTTATCTGATATGAGAATTGCTACCCCAGCTTTCTTTTGAGGTCCATTTGCGTGAAAGATGGTACTCCGTAGGAGAAGAAAGGGATAAAGAAAGGGGGGATAGTCAGAAGGGGGAACGAAGCATGAGAGACTATGGACTCTGAGAAACAAACTGAGGGCTTCAGAGGGGAGGGGGGTGGGGGAATGGGATAGGCTGGTGACGGGTAGTAAGGAGGGCATGTATTGCATGGTGCACTGGGTGTTATACACAACTAATGAACCATCAAACTTTACATCAAAAACCAGGGATGTACTGTATGGTGAGTAAAATAATATAATAAAAAATATTTAAAAAATATCTTTTTAAAAATTATTTTTAAGAACCAAGTAATGAAGAAATATCAGCATCATCTAAAGGTCCTCTTTTTATAGTATAGTCTGTTTTTGGTTAAATTTCTAATTCAAATATAATAAATTACCCAGGTTTTGCTTTCCAACATTTCATGAAAGAGAAGAGGGAGGCAAAAGGAAAGAAAATAAGACATGTTTAAAGAAAGTGTGCCAGTGTGTTAGAAGTAGACTTCAAGCTCAATGGAAAGAAAATAAATTATGGGGGGAAAACACTTGGATCTGGAAGAGTGTTCTTTAAAAAATGGAGTCCAGGTAAGAAATGTCTGTAAACAAATTTGCTTTAGCATGTTGATATATAGTGTTTTTTCTTATGCAAGACACTAGGTATAAAAACATATCAATGCCTTACAGAAAATCTGATGGCAAAGGCTGTCTAATTGCTTGTCATTCTAGCCCTATTTCCACACATTGAAGTGTTAGTAGAATATTGAGTGGGCTGACCTGCATCAATATTCCTTTGGAGGTACACCATGACAAATTCTTGTCTTACATTTTTAGCTTGTCTCCACTCTTCACTGTTGACAATTCTAGAGGAAAGAGCCAATCCAGGGTGTTGGCTGACGACTCCCAAGCAAGCTGAATTCTATAATAGAAATAATTAACATGAAATGTTCAGAGGTCCTACTGTTATGACTATGATGAGTAGTGTGTTCCAGACTAGCCCTTCTCCCCTAGGAAAGCTGGATAAAATTAGAAACAAACAAAACTCGTTATTTTAAAGTATCAAGAGCAACCAAGGTGGCCAGGACTAGAAAAGACACAGAAATGCCAGTAGGGAATTTGAAAGTGGTAAGAGGGAAGGTAATAAAGTCAGGAAGGTGACTTACCATGTCAGTTACTACAGTGGTTACAGGCATCAGTTTTGCTGGGGAACTCTGAGAGACCATGTAGAACAAGCCTGGAGTTTTCCCAAATAAGGAGTGAGGAACCCACCATCTGTCTATTGAGGGCTGCTTCCAGGAGTGTCTTAGTTGGACCACTATTAAGGTGCCCTAGCCTGGGTGGCTTACACCATAGACATTTATTTCTTACCATGCTGGAGGCTGGAAGTCTGGGGTCAGGGTGCCATCATGGCTGGGGTCTGATGAGGACCCTCCTCCTGGTTTATAGCAGCCACCTTCTCACTATATCCTAACATGGCTAAGACAAAAGAGAGATCATCTCTCCTGTGTGTTTTCTTATAAGGGCACTAATCCCAGTCACAGGAGCTCTACCCTTAGACCTAATTACCTCCCAAAGGCCCCATCTCCAGATGCCATCACATTGAGGGGTGAGGTTTCAAAGTATGAATTTGGGGGAAAGACAAACATTCAGTCCGCAGCAGGGGGGCATTAATTTTCTGTCACTTCAGGCTCATGTGGGCCAAATATGCAACCATGGTTAAACAAAAGTTTCCCAGTAGAGAGAAGCATATGTTTTCAGTAAGCACCTTCCAGAGTGCCAAGAGTATAAAGTTAATGTTAGTGTCGGGGTCTGCTACAGTCTTGGACCCAGTAACTGCACTCTGAGGTATATATTCAACAGAAATGCATGTATCTGTGCCCCAAATGGCAGGTACAGGAATATGCCTAGGAGCAGGACTTGCAATAACTCCCAAGTGGGAACAACCTAATGGCCATCAGGAGTTCAATGGATAAACACACTGTGGTGAATGGGTGCTAGTCCAGGGTGCCACCACCTCTCACATGGAACCCTGCTGCAGCTTCCTAACCTGTTTTCCTGCCTCATTTCTGCTCCCTATATTTCTTCCCCCACCTTAAAAACCTCCAGTGGGGTTCCACTTCACCAAGAATAAAGTACAAACCTACCTCTGTGCTCTCTTTTCTGTCTGTCCTTCTCCTTGCTCACTACACTCAGCCACAATGGCCTTTTTCTGCCCCTTAATGTAATCACACAAGTTCTCACTTGCAATCTTAGAGCTTGCAGTTCCTGCCACTTGGATACTCCCTAGATCCTCTCAACATGGCTACTTCCTTCCTGTCATTTTTAAATGAGGTATAACATTAGTATTAGGAAAGCTAACAAATCCTGAGCAATGAAAAGGCACAGAAGACCTTCACAGGTCTTTGTGTTTTAGAAAGATAGTCCCTGCAGCTAGGAGGAAAGGGGAGTGGTATGAGGAGCCAAGATGAAGGCAGACTAGTATTGAGGTGTTTGTCAGGTGTGAGATGAGAAAGAAATAAGACCTGAACAAAGATATTGGCAGTGGGTGGGGAAAGGAAAAACCATATTCAAGAGAGTCCACCTGGTACCCTGGTCTACCTGTGGTACCTTATGGGGACTCTAACCCCCTTCTTGTGATCAGTTTGTGGATTTAACCTGATCTAGAGACAGGAGACTGTCCAACTATACCTTGGATCGTAGCATAGTGTTTTTCACTAATTAGATCTATAATTGCTTCTTCTTAGGTAATCTAATGTCTTGGCCATGCTAACTCTTTGTTTAACTTCCTTTGTTCACTTAAAAACCTGATTATTTTGATGCGAGATGTTACTAATCATTCCTTCCTCTACTTGGATCCCAATCTTGCTCCTGCTTTTTCCCAGCCAGTATATGAATAAAATATTGAGCTGCTGATTAATGACCCTATACGCTCCACTTTGAGATGTCTAAAGGAATTATCCAAACGCCCAGACAGCTCTATAATGTCACATTTAAATTAGAGGCTGAATCTTTAAAAGGCTATTCTCTGTTGTAAAGGCTATATTATAAGGACGGTAATCAGACCTAATTTGCTTTTAGGAGAAAGAATAGAAATACTATCTTTTAATGCCAAGAAAGAGCACTATTAAAATAGGCAAAAATGTAAGTTAATGCTCTGACTTCAGTTACACTTAGTCCTAGATCGAAAGTACCTTCTCAGGAGGGTCTAAGAATGAATGCAGATCCTTGTTTTTATTTTTGTTTTTAATTGCCTTGGTCTTAGAACTCTGACGTGATGCCATTTTCCCTTCTTTGGCTTTTTTTATGGGTATTATACTGGCATTGTTCTTCTTCCCATAGTGGGCACTGGTAGTTGGTATCAACTCTCTGTTACAGAAAAACTCACCATCTATTAGGGGGATAAAGCAGTCAGTTGAATCTTTGATCTGACTATAACTGAGATTCTGTATGGAAATATGACAGAAAGCAAATGTCCACAAGGAGTTCTCTGTCATCTCCATCCTGAACAATAACCAAAACAACAACCATAATAACAGCAGCAGGAGTAACTGTATTGGCCACAGAGATAATACAGCTGATGTGATTAAGCATTTAGTATGTGCCAGGAGCTGCTGAGTACTCCACATACTGCACCTCATTTCATCTTCTCAACTCTACAAGGCACGTATACCATTATTATCCAAGGTCACTCTGCTGGGAAGAGGCAGAGTGAAGATCCAAATCAAGGTCTGATGCCAAAGAACATGCCTTTCACGACTGTATTGTTCTGTAAGGATCTGAGCCATCACATAGCTTAGTATTCATAGACTGAATCCATGACGGCTTTCTCTATGTAAGTCAAATCTTAGACAGTTTCATCTATATTAAAAGGAAACACTACTTGGACTGAAACACATAACCCTAAATGAAACATGTCTGTCTAGTGGCAGCATGACCAATGGCCATATAGATCTCAAAGTTTCCAGGACAGCTCAAATTCATAACATAATTTCCCTCTATTCCCATAACTGTCATTCCACTTATCAGACCACATGTCTCAACTGCTGGATTAGAAACTATGGTTGAGATAACCACATTGATCTTCTTAAGCCATAAAAAGGGGACATCTGTCTTTACCTTGACCTAAATGCTACAAAGCTCAACTGACATTGACCATACTCTACCTCAGAGGCTTATTACTTCAAATGTTTTCATGTTATTATATATTAACTCATCCCAATCATATATTATATATTATTATATATTAAAAAGCAGTTTTTAGTTAATGCAAAAAAGTTCTATCTAGAAAATGAGAAATTGTTTCAAGTGCAATGAACACTTTTCTGAAAATGACGAAATTATTCTAAAGTTCATCTTAGAGGAAAAAAATGTAAAAAAAAAAAAAAAAGAATTAAGAGAAAAAGAAGGCCCTGTATTTTAAAGTGTGCTTAAAAGTTTTCATAGTAGGAGAAATACTGATATACAGGAGGGAGGGGAGTTAAGATGGCGGAGGAGGAGGGGACCCCTTTTTCAGCCGGTCCCCTGAGTCGAGCTGGATAGGTACCAGACCAGCCTGAACATCCACGGAACCAGCCTGAGACGCAGGAAGATACATCTGGATCTCTACAAATGAACATCTCCAGCGCTGAGTATTGAGGTACGAAGCAGGGAGCCTTGAAACCGCGCACAGATATCGGAAGATAAACGGAAGGGGAAGGGAGCCGCCGTGTTCGGGCACTGGGAAGCGGTAGCCACCTGCATGGGGGAGCGGGCGGACTCGCGGACGGCACCCCCGAGAGAACAGACTGGGACCGTGAGCTGGGGAACGTGCGCCACCAGACTGAAACGGAGCTCCGGTGCGCTCACTGGAACCAGACTGAGACCGGAGCTCCGGGAGCACACAGGGCGGTTGGCGGCTGGCGGTATTAGAAACACAAAGGACAGAGACGCGCTGGCCCTGGAAGTGAGGGCTGGGACGCTGGGTGTGGGATGCACATCCCGGGACGCTGCAGGGTTGAGCAGCACCAAACGTAACGGAGTTAAAGTGGCCAGAACATCAGTGCAGAACGGTCCGCGATCCCTCTGTTCTGAGACAGAGGCTGAGATTCAGCTACTGCTGCTCTGACTCTCAGAAGAGGCACAGCAAACCGCCAGGGAAAGCTGCCAGAGAACAAAAGCCTGGAAATACCAGCTCACAGTGTGCCCACCCCCATTCCCCCTTGCAGGGGACACGGAGACTCTACCCAAACAGGGTTGCCTGAGTATCAGCGCAGCAGGCCCCTCCCCCAGAAGGCAAGCTGAAAAATCAAGAAGCCCACATCCCTAAGATCCCTATATAACAAGTGCGCACTGCCTGGGTCCTGGTCAATAACTTGGGCTCTGGACAACCCTGCAACCTCTCCTCATCAGAATGACGAGAAGGAGAAATCCCCCGCAGCAAAGAAAAGACAATGAGTCTGGCCTCTGCCACAGAACTAATGGATATGGATATAACCAAATTATCAGAAATGGAATTCAGAGTAACAATGGTCAAGATGATGTGTAGACTTGAAAAAAGTATTAACGAAAATGTTAATGAGAATATAGAATCTCTAAGGGTGGAAATGAGATGACCGATGAAATTAAAAATTCTATGAGCCAAATGTAGTCAAAACTAGAGGCTCTGACGGCCAGGGTGAATGAGGCAGAGGAACGTATAGCGAATTGGAGGATGGGTTAGTGATCTGAAAAAGCTAAAATAGAATCTGACTCAAAAAAATCCATTCTCAAGAATGAATGACGTGGAGGTGGTTACTGACTCACGGAAAGCTTCCAATGTCAGAATCATTGGCATCCCGAGGTGGAGGGAGAAAACAGACGCTAGAAAGATATTTGAACAAATTGTAGCTGAAAACTTCCCTAATCCTAGCAAGGGAAAAAGCATTCATGTCCAGAGAGGCAGAGAGGACCCTCCCAAGCTCAAGCCGATTACAAACCCAGTACGCCTACGTCACGTCTAGTGCATTTCGCAAATATTAAGATCCAAGGATACATGTATTGAAAGCGGCCAGGGCAAGAAATTTCATCATGTACCTGTGCATCCAAGGGTATCAGAATTAAGTCAGACCTATCTACACAGACCTGGAATGAGAGAAAGGGTTGAGGGGGCATTTTAAAGACTCTTTCAGAGAAAAACATGCAGCCAAGGATCCTTTATCCAGCAAGGCTGTCATTCAGAATTGATGGAGAAATAAAGACCTTCAGAATTGCCAGTCATTGACCAATTTAGAACATGAAACCAGCCCTACAGGAGATATTAAGGGGGGTTCTATAAAAGTAAAAAGGCCCCAAGAGTGATACAGAACAGAAAGTCACAATCTATAGAAACAAAGACTTTACTGGCAGCATGACATCATTAAAATCATAACTCTCAATACTCAGTCTCAACGTAGTGGCCTAAATGCTCCCATAAAATGCCACAAGGTTGCAGATTGGATAAAAAGAAATGACCCATCCATTTGCTGTCTACAAGAGACTCATTTTGAATCTAAAGATACATTCAGACTGAAAGTAAAGGAATGGAATACCATCTTTCAACACTACACCCCAGAACCAAAGAATACTCATTCTATTCTAATGCCCATGGAACATTCTCAAGAATAGACCATGTTCTGGGACACAAAACAGGTCTCAACCGATACCAAAAGACTGAAATTATTCCCTGCATATTCTCAGACCACAACGCTCTGAAATTGGAACTCAACCACAAGGAAAAATTTGGAAGAAACTCAAACACTTGGAGACTAAGAACCATCCTGCTCAGGAATGACTCGATAAAACAGGAAATCAAAAATCAATTTAAACCATTTATGGAGACCAATGAGAATGAAAACACAACAGTCCAAAACCTATGGGATACTGCAAAGGCAGTCCTAAGGGGGAAATACATAGCCATCCAAGCCTCACTGAAAAGAATAGAAAAACCTAAAATGCAGTTTTTATATTCTCACCTCAAGAAGCTGGAACAGCAACAGAGGGACAGGCCTAATCCACGCACGAGGAAGCAGTTGACCAAAATTAGAGCTGAAATCAATCAAGCAGAAACCAGAAGTACAGTAGAGCAGATCAACAGGACTAGAAGCTGGTTCTTTGAGAGAATCAATAAAATTGACAGACCACTGGCAAGACTTATCCAAAAGAAAAGAGAAAGGACCCAGATTATTAAAATTATGAATGAAAAAGGAGAGGTCACGACGAACACCATTGAAATTGGAAGGATTATTAGAAATTTTTATCAACAGCTATATGCCAATAAACTAAGCAATCTGGAAGAGATGGAATCCTTCCTGGAAACCTATAAACTACCAAGATTGAAACCGGAAGAAATTGATTCCTTAAACAGGCCAATTAATTATGAAGAAATTGAGTCAGTGATAAACAACCTTCCAAATAACAAAACTCCAGGCCCGGACGGTTTTCCTGGGGAATTCTACCAAACATTCAAAGAAGAAATAATACCTATTCTCCTAAAGCTATTTCAAAAAATAGAAACAGAAGGAAAGCTACCAAACTCATTCTATGAGGCCAATATTACCTTGATCCCCAAACCAGGCAAAGACCCCCTCAAAAAGGAGAATTACAGACCGATTTCCCTAATGAATATGGACGCCAAAATCCTCAACAAGATACTTGCTAATAGAATCCAACAGTACATTAAAAGGATTATCCATCACGATCAAGTGGGATTCATACCTGGGATGCAAGCGTGGTTCAATATTCGCAAATCAATCAGCGTGATACATCATATCAACAAGAAAAGACTCAGGAACCATATGATCCTCTCAATCGATGCCGAAAAAGCATTTGACAAAATACAGCATCCTTTCCTGATTAAAACCCTTCAGAGTGTAGGAATAGAAGGTACATTTCTCAATCTCATAAAAGCCATCTATGAAAAGCCTACTGCAAATATTATTCTCAATGGGGAAAAGCTGGAAGCCTTTCCCTTAAGATCAGGAACACGACAAGGATGCCCACTCTCGCCACTATTATTCAACATAGTACTAGAAGTCCTTGCAACAGCAATCAGACGACAAAAAGGGATCAAAGGTATTCAAATTGGCAAAGAAGAAGTCAAAATGTCTCTCTTTGCAGATGACATGATACTCTATATGGAAAACCCAAAAGAAGCCACTCCCAAACTATTAGAAGTTATAGAGCAATTCAGTAACGTGGCAGGATACAAAATAAATGCTCAGAAATCAGTTGCATTTCTATACACGAATAACGAGACCGAAGAAAGAGAAATTAGGGAATCCATCCCATTTACAATAGCACCAAAAACCATACGTTACCTTGGAATTAACTTAACCAGAGACGTAAAGGACCTATATTCTAGAAACTATAAATCACTCTTGAAAGACATTGAGGAAGACATAAAAAGATGGAAAGATATTCCATGCTCATGAATCGGAAGAATTAACATAGTTAAAATGTCCATGCTACCCAGAGCAATCTACACTTTCAATGCTATCCCGATCAAAATACCAAGGACATTTTTCAAAGAACTGGAACAAACAGTCCTTAAATTTGTATGGAAACAGAAAAGGCCCCGAATCTCCAAGGAACTGTTGAAAAGGAAAAACAAAGCTGGGGGCATCACAATGCCGGATTTCGAGCTGTACTACAAAGCTGTGATCACAAAGACAGCATGGTACTGGCACAAAAACAGACACATAGACCAATGGAACAGAATAGAGAGCCCAGAAATGGACCCTCGGCTCTTTGGGCAACTAATATTTGATAAAGCAGGAAAAAACATCCGGTGGGAAAAAGACAGTCTCTTCAATAAATGGTGCTGGGAAAATTGGACAGCTACATGCAAGAGAATGAAACTTGACCACTATCTCACACCATACACAAAAATAAACTCCAAATGGATGAAAGACCTCGATGTGAGACAGGAATCCATCAAAATCCTAGAGGAGAACATAGGCAGCAACCTCTACGACATCGGCCAAAGCAACCTTTTTCATGACACATCCCCAAAGGCAAGAGAAACAAAAGATAAAATGAATTTATGGGACTTCATCAAGATAAAAAGCTTCTGCACAGCCAAGGAAACAGTCAAAAAAACTAAGAGGCAGCCCACGGAATGGGAGAAGATATTTGCAAATGACACTACAGATAAAAGACTGGTACCCAAGATCTACAAAGAACTGCTCAAACTCAATACACGAGAAACAAATAAACAAATCAAAAAATGGGCAGAAGATATGAACAGACACTTTTCCAATGAAGACATACAAATGGCTAACAGACACATGAAAAAATGTTCAAAATCATTAGCCATCAGAGAAATTCAAATCAAAACCACACTGAGATAGCACCTTCCGCCAGTTGGAATGGCAAAAATTGACAAGGCAGGAAACAACAATCGTTGGAGAGGATGTGGAGAAAGGGGATCCCTCCTACATTGTTGGTGGGAATGCAAGTTGGTACAGCCACTCTGGAAAACAGTGTGGAGGTCCCTTAAAAAGTTAAAAATTGAGCTACCCTATGACCCAGCCATTGCACTACTGGGTATTTACCCCAAAGATACAGACGTAGTGAAGAGAAGGGCCATTAAGCACCCCAATGTTCATAGCAGCATTGTCCACAATAGCTAAATCGTGGAAGGAGCCGAGATGCCCTTCAACAGATGACTGGATTAAGAAGTTGTGGCCCATATATACAATGGAATATTACTCAGCTATCAGAAAGAACGAGTTCTCAACATTTGCTGCAACATGGACGGCACTGGAGGAGATAATGCTAAGTGAAATAAGTCAAGCAGAGAAAGACAATTATCATATGATTTCTCTCATCTATGGAACATAAGAACTGGGAAGATCGGTAGGGGAAGAAAGGGATAAAGAAAGGGGGGTAATCAGAAAGGGGAATGAAACATGAGAGACTATGGACTATGAGAAACAAACTGAGGGCTTCAGAGGGGAGAGGGGTGGGGGAATGGGATAGGCTGGTGATGGGTAGTAAGGAGGGCGCGTATTGCATGGTGCACTGGGTGTTATATGCAACTAATGAATCATCGAACTTTACATCAAAAACCGGGGATGTATTGTATGGTGACTCACATAATATAATAAAAAACATTAAAAAAAAAAAGAAAAGAAATACTGATCTAAGCTTTCCTTAATGTGGATTTGAAGTACATTTCCTTAATTTATTATATTGAGTAAGGGAAATTTTATCGATCCCCTTCTTTAACTCAGGAGAATGAAAATGGACATTTGTCATTATTATAAAACCTAAATAAAATTACTTTTTACTTCTGAAAAAAATAAAATAAAAGTTTTCATAGTTAAAATAGTATGGTACTGGTGCAAAAACTGACAGATAAATATGAATTTATACAAACATAAATATGTAAATATATTTATATATATACATATAAGTATATATTTCTATATATATAGAACTACATATATGATGAATGGGCAGTCACTTACTAGTGAAAAAGTGATGAATTATCCCTCCTTTGGTATTAGGAAAGTTGGCTTTTTGGAAAAATATTAAATTAGTTCCTCATCTCAAACTGTGGCTATAAATATATACTATGTGGTTTGAAAACTAAGTGTAAATATTGAAAACTTAGTCTTATTTAAATTTTTTAAATGGGAAGAACATATAGAGAAATATTTCACCTTTCTTAGATCGGCAAGGAATGCCTAAGCACCAGAAAAATGTATGAAATCACCAAGGAAAAGGTAAATATGCTAGACCACTTAAAGATTAAAAATAGACATTTAACATAGTCAAAAAGACAGCAAAATAACTTTAGAAAAATTGTTGGTAACATGTACAGTAGACAGAGGATTAAGGTCTTTATATACTTTGAAGCTTTCAAATAAATACCACAATAGAATAAAGGTAAAATACATGTGAACTAATAAACTTCTAAACATCCATAAAACTAATCAATCTTAGTTATAATAAGGAGAGTTACATAAAGTACTTAATATCAGTGGATTGAGAATTGAGTGAGATCGATATTCTCAAACAGGAATGTATAGTATTGTTACCACCTTTCTGCACAGCAATTTGGCAAGTATATTAAAGGTATTAAGAAGTTCACGATCTTCGTAAATTTTCAAATCTAGAAATTCTGGTGAAAATATTATATACAGAGGTATTCATCAACAGATTACTTCTATTGTTCATGACTAAAAGGAAATAAGGCTTGGAGAAAGGCCTGGTTCCAGAGCAAAGGCAGGAAATGCATAAGTAAGCCTGGAACACACTGAGCCAAAAAAGTAAGGAAACCCAAAGACTAATGGAGAGATGCCAGAAGACATGGAAGTCAGCGTGGATGAGTGCCCTTTAGACAAACTTGAACATCAGAAAGTTATTATAGTTGACTGCAAAATACCAAGACAAATCCATGAGTCCACGGCAATACTAAAAAAAAAAAAATTGTAAAATAAAAGAGAGAAAAACAAACACAACGCATTTATCTCACTCATTCAGTTAAGACTTAGCACGTGAGAAGAAAGCATTTATCCTGCCTTTGGAGAGAGAAAACTTCTTTCCAGAAGGCTAGCAGCTATTAAATGTAGGTGAAATAGAAGAATTAGAAAAATCACCATTTGAAGCTCCCAATAAAACAACTGGTTGGGGCAAGAATCACCAAGGAAGCAAAAAACTATCAGGTGAAAAATTGTTGGGGAATAGGATAGTCATAATACCAGAGGAGCACCCCATAGAGTATGTACTAATTGCAGAGGGAAAAACATACCTCTAAGTAAAGATCTCTAGTAGTCAGCACCTGCATCAAGTAATCAAACTTCACTTTACGTCTACTGATGATGCAGTCGCCTATGAAGCATCCTCGCCAAGACTGTTTACCTAAATCGAATTAAGACTTTAGACCTGGGGCGCCTGGGTGGCACAGCGGTTAAGCGTCTGCCTTCGGCTCAGGGCGTGATCCCGGCATTATGGGATCGAGCCCCACAACAGGCTCTTCCACTATGAGCCTGCTTCTTCCTCTCCCACTTCCCCTGCTTGTGTTCCCTCTCTCGCTGGCTATCTCTATCTCTGTCGAATAAATAAATAAAATCTTAAAAAAAAAAAAAAAAAGACTTTAGACCTAACTTCTAGTTTACAGGAAATCCAGAAGCTAGAAGAGCAAGTTGAATGGCATTACAAGGGAACAATCAAACAAATTGAGAATGCAGATGTTCTATAAAACAACTGGCCTGGAATCTTCAAAAAGTCATTAATAACACTAAAAAAAGGTGGGTGCCCTATTGTAGACAAAAAGAGATGAAAGAATCATAACCAAATGAAGTGTGGAATCCTTCATGGAATTCTGGCAGGAAAAAGGTAGCTATGAAACACTTCAGTGACAACTGGGAAAATCTGAATATAGACCAGATATTACATGGTATTAGGGAACTACTGCTAATTTTCTTAGGTGTGATAAGTGTGTTGTGATTATGTAGGAGAATGCATTTCCTTTTAGTAGAGGCATGCTTAAGTCTTTATGAATAAAATCCCATGATGTTTGCAATTTACTTTTAAGGGGTCCCACAAAACAATGAAAACAACTCAATACACATATCTATATCTTGCAGGCAGACACACACACAGAAAATATGGCAAATGTTTAAAAACCATTTAAAATATGGGTATGCTTTTACTATTCTTTCTACTTTTATATATGCTTGAAATTTTTCATAATAAAAAATTAGAAAAAATATTTTAAAAACTGACATCTTGGACAAATTAACTCAAAATTATATGATGGTTAATTAAATTGGGGTACTTTCACGGAGTTGATATTATGCACTTATTAACACCCTTTCTTCTTCTTTTTTATTTAAATAGGCTCTACATGGGCATGGACCCCAACGTGGGGCTTGAACTCATGATCTTGAGATCAAGACCTGAGCTGAGATCAAGAATTAGAAGCTTAACTGACTGAGCTACCCAGATGCCCCAATTAAACACCTTTTCAAGGAGTTTCTAAACACATAGGCAAATAGTCATAACGCAGTAGGAAGGGAGATAGACAGGATGCAAGACTTTATACTTGGTAAATATGGCTTGATTTCACTTTTTACAGACATTCAACACATTTATTGAGCAGCTATAATGTGCCATGAACTCTTATAGCTGTGTAAGAAAATACACTCGAATGTTAACAGGATTGCTCCTGGCTATTACGGTTATAGCAAATCCTTATTATCTTCTAATGCTTTTCTAAAATTTCAAATTACATGTAGCAATAGTTTTTATAGTAAAAATAGTAAAATAACAAGCAAGCATTTTGCTGAAGAGTCGTCATCTTCAGGGATTTGAGGTCAATAAAGGCTATCCTTGGCTGCGTACCTGGCATGTGACGGCCCCTCCTCATGGTCTCTAGGGGCCAGTCTGCTCAGCCCTCCTGATAACCTCTCCAGGTATTATTTTTATCCCCATTTTACACACAAAGAAACCAGGCACTGAGAGTTTGGTAATTTGCTTAGGCAAGGATTCTTAAGTGGGAAAGGCACTGTCACCAAGAACATTTGGCAATGTTGTGAGACATCTTTGGTTGTCACCCTGAGGAGAGGGGAAGTAGAGGTGAGGGACATTGTTAAACACCCTCTGTTGCACCGGATAGCACCCACAGCAAAAAATTATCAGCCCCAAATGTCAACAGTACTGAGGTTGAGAAATCCTGAGCTAAGATCACTTAGCTGGTAAGTCAGAGCCCAGTTTTGAGCCCAGGTGGCCTGATCCCCAAGTCCGCATTCTTCATCACTCTGGACTGCTCTTAAGGACACTCTGACATCCTAATGTTTTGTCATTCAATGTTGCAGTGTTTATTCACAGAGTTTAATTATTCGTAACAATGATAACTGCTGCCGTATATGATGCTTCATGATTCATCTAAAAAATTTAAGCAGGGGCGCCTGGGTGGCACAGCAGTTAAGCGTCTGCCTTCGGCTCAGGGCGTGATCCCGGCGTTATGGGATCGAGCCCCACATCAGGCTCTTCTGCTGGGAGCCTGCTTCTTCCTCTCCCACTCCCCCTGCTTGTATTCCTTCTCTCGCTGGCTGTCTCTCTGTCGAATGAATAAATAAAATCTTTAAAAAAAAAATTTAAGTAAAATATGAAAACAATAATCTTTTCCTAAAAGTTCAAAAGGTACATTTGATGTGGTGAAAGGGCATTCCACTGGTATGATTCTTTTTTTTTTTTTTAAGACTTTATTTATTTATTTGACAGAAAGAGAGACAGCCAGCGAGAGAGGGAACACAAGCAGGGGGAGTGGGAGAGGAAGAAGCAGGCTCCCAGCAGAGGAGCCTAATGCAGGGCTTGATCCCAGGACCCTGGGATCACGCCCTGAGCCGAAGGCAGACGCTTAACAACTGAGCCACCCAGGCGCCCCTGGTATGATTCTTTTAAAAAGCAATTTTGCAGTTTGCATCAAAATCTTAATATTTATAACCTTTGATCCAGAAATTCCACCTTGAGAATTCATTCCAAGAATATAAATCAAAATATAGCAAAATCCTGGTGTGGAAATATATTTTTTAGAGAAGAAACAAGAAAGGAGGTCACCCAAATGTCTAATAATAGAAGAGCTTAATAACCTGGGCACTTGTGCTTGAGAGAATCTCCGTGAGGGTGTGGAAAATCACGTGGAGGATAATGTTAGGTGAACAAAAGAAACGGGATATAAAATCATGTGTGTGTTTCCGCAAGCATGTTAAACAGTAGCATCGTTTAAAAGATGAACACGAAACACTTCACCAGAGTTGCCAGATAAGGAAATAGGGTAAAGAGTGATTTCTTTGTCTTTTTTTCCCTGTCTTTTATTTTCAAAACTGTCTGAAATGTAGCCATGCATTTTAATGGAGTAAAAACAATCAAAATATTTTTAGATGTACCTAAATCCTGGGGAAATGATCTCTTTGTTTTTTAACGGAGGCCCTTTATAAAACTTGAAATATGTGTAAACAAGCTTATGGCCTAGATCCGAGCACTTTAAAAGTAAAAACAAATCTGAGAACAGAGTCAACGGTCCTCGCAACACATTCTCTATGTCGATATTAGATGAGAGAAAATCTCCTCTCTGGCAATCTTAATGTCTCCTTCTCCCTCTATAATGACTTGATGCATAAAAATTAATCTTTTCTCTCTGCTTTGATCCCTGAGCTCCTTAGCAAAGATTCCATCTTGCTCTATAACACATGATGAAGCATTTTCCCTGTTATAATGTGACAATGGCCCTACTGAGCACAACAATTTGAGTTTGAATGTGCCACAGCCAAAGAGAAAATCTTAAGAGGCAATTCCACCTAGAACTATTTGGCAAATGCATAAAAAAGACACATTAACACTGTCTGAAAAATAGTGCCCTTAACAAAAGAACACAAAACGGACCTGGGAGTGGGGGGAGGAGGAGGGAAGGAGAAAAGGAAAACCAGAGGTGAGATGGGGTTCTACCCCCAAGTGCTGGTCATGTAGATCGGTCAGTTTCGGGGAGGAAAAAGTGCGTTTGAAAACTTTCAATGAAAAAGACTGTTTGTCAAGGCTAGAAAAAAAAATTCTTTAATTAGTTTACTCAAATATTAAGTCTGTCATCTAGAATCTCAATATTAGCAAAAATGTGATAATTATAGCTTGAAGGGTTTTTTATTGAATGTAAATTCATGAATCACACTTTTAGCATATCTCACTCCCTTTTGTTCTTTGTCTACAGTGTTCACACTTAACTGGAAGCCTTTGGGCTCCACTCCGAAATCTGATCTCACATTCATGGTCTCCATACTTCCTTTTGAAGCAGTTGTATTTCAGCACCAGCAACAACTATGGCAAGGGACATGTCCAGTCCTTCCCGACAGAAGATACAACCTTGAGATACCCTCCTGACTTGGGGGCACCTGAACTTCAGAATGCCCTGGCTGCTCCAGAAGGGGTTTTCTGTATTGAATGGTGTCCCTCATCCCACTACTTCTCCTCATGGAGGGTTCTGTGTTTTCCAGCAACTGTTTTGACCCATTTGGCAGTGAGCGAGCTTGTCAACTCGATCTAGTGATTGGCTCTAAGCAGGAGAACAGAAACAGGGAACGTGCGTTTGGTGTTAAAGTGGGTCAGATCTGTGCAAATAGGCATCTATTCATTTTACACACAAAGGATCCTCGTTTTGTAGTAGAGGATACTGGGACTGGAACAGGTCAAATGATATGTCCAACATCATGCAATTAAGTGAATGGCACAACCAGAATCCAAAGGTAGGTCTGCCTCCCATCCGAGATTATGCTCTGCCCTCTCTGGATTTGCTGGGGCAAGAGGAGGGGAGAGAGTGCATGGCCACATAGAGCACTGTGGATACTCACCCCAGAAACAAAGTAATATGCACACACTCGAGTGTGGGCTGACTGTGGAACACCTTCTCCCAAATATCAATAGATCATTGTTCGCTTTTGTAACAAATATTAAAAATCGGTCCTACCTGGGGGTTGATGTTTTGGGGGTATGGAGTTGGCAGCCAGTGACCAATTTCCTAGGATTGTAATCTTAAATGCCTACAGGGCCAGGCTTTTTTCAAGACATCAGGAAGAGGTGAGGACCAGGGCACCTAGGAAGGAATATGTCACTTCTAAAAAGACAACTACATGACCAGCACCTCATTTTACCATGGGCAATTGTGGGCCTAGTGTGTGAGCTCCGAATTTTTCAAAAGAAGCCAGAAATAAGGATTTTTATGTGAGCAATCCTGATTTGCCTTAAAGTTGGCAACTACAAAAAATATTTTTTTCAATTATGTGAGCCAAATAAAACATGTCTATTTGGTCTTGGCTTTTCACTTTGCAACTTCTGGTCTAGATAACATACCTGTGCTAGACGTGATAAGGTAGGAAGGACCTCAGGACAGCCCTCCTACCAGTAACAGACTCAGCTTCATTGCTCCCACCACACAGTGAGGAAACACCTTGTTCATTCTAGACAGTGTTTGTCATTCTAACATTATTATTTGGAAAAAGGAAACAATTATCACAAATTCTCCATTAAAATACGTGTAAATTTCAAAACCAATGATCAAGGAAGTGGGCAAGAAGTGAGAGGGATTTTACAGTTTAGCAAGACAGAAAAACTAGTGGAGAAAAAAAGGGCACCGATCAGTATTGAGCAAATGCTTAACAGGAGTTGCAGTCCAACTACCAACAAGACGTTCATCACAGGATTTCCTGGCAAATGAGGTTGCTCAGAGGGAGCACATTTCCACAACATATCCTCTCCCCTACCTTTTTCCTTTCCACCTCATTACTGCTGGTTTCTCAGGATACTGATTCAGACATAGACCAATTCCAGCTGCATTTTATTACAGAAATACTCCTCTCGCAAATGAGGAAATTGAAAGCGAAACATTATCTTGTGCTCCTAGCCACGTTCACTCAGGCACCCCAAAGTACGTCTTCAGACAACCTTACTATCCAGCAAGATGAGCACGCTCATACAAAAATATGCTCAGACGGAAGCATCGGAACTTTTTTTTTTGCTAACATAGACAGATGCAGGCACATCTCACAGTGCTGTGTGGAGAAGTGGAGGGGATGAACTGGAATGAGATCGCAGAAGAGAACATTTGAGAAAATCCTATGTTACTAGTCTGTTAACATTTTTAAATATCTTTTGTCTGGGCACTACCGTGTAAGAAAGTAATTCTACCAGTAAAATAGCTCAAGAGTATACATTCCTAAGTCGAAATAAAACCACTCTGCTGCCATTTGTGAAAGGAAAGCTGTGAACTCTTCCCTACTTCACCAGGAAGAGGTGAAGAAGTCCATGATCTGGGAAATTTGTTATCAAGTCCAGGCCTTCAGCTCAGGTCCTTGACCCTGAGGTCTTGGATTTCACTGGTCACCTTGGCCACACTACTTACACTGCTATGGACGGTGTGTCCCAGAGAAAACAGACATCAAATTTCAATCCTCACCCCACCCTTACAGCTTTGTGAACCTTGGGTAAGTTCCTTAATATATCTGAGCCTCATTCTCCTTGTCTCTAAAAGTAAGGGTGAAGATTTTAAAAATCACAATGGCTAACTTATTCAATGTACTCTCTAAATCAGAAAGCTCAATACTAAATGCATTATTACATACGTCTTCTCGCTTATTATCGTTAACTATTCATAACATAACGTATAAAGTTAATTAATAACAATTGACAATAATACCGCCTTTATGGGATCATCATGATTAAGTGATAAAAAATAGGTTAAAACTCTTTGCCAACCAAAAAGATATACATAGATGTTAATTATAACATATCGTTAATAACAAGATGGAGTCACTTATACTAAGCCCAGCCCCACGTCACCAAATTGAGACTTTATCACCATTTCAGCTCTCCCAGGAATGAAACCTTAGTCAATCAGGAATCGCCTGATCAGCACTAGTAGGGTAATCTGCCCAATAGACCCCTGTCATCCCCTAAAGGAAAATAATTTTGCAATAACCAACCTGCTTTTGGGCCTAGTATAACTTCCTTGCTCCCATTTCCCATCTTCCTCTAAAATTCTTTCATGCTGTATAGCTCCTGTGTGGCTCCATTCTATCTGCTAGACTGGATGCTGCCTGATTCAACTCAATTTTTGCTCAAAGTTAAAATTTTTAATGTGACTTAGTTTATCTTTCAACAGTTCTAGTATCAGAAGAGGGAACAAAAGGAAACCCTCAGGGGTCCCCAGGCACAGTGAGAAACCAGCCATAGGCACCTGCTGAGTCCCTTGAGCCCATTGCTTTGTTGCTGTCTCTGGAGGTCATGGGCACATCCCTCTAGGATCCTACCTCCACGGCTTTTGCATTATGAACTTTCAAGCTTTATCTGAGAATTTCTGTTTCTAGACTGGGTCCAGAAACTGGCTGGAGTAGGACCAGATCCAGGGTCACTGGTTCTGACTTAGAAACCGAACAGGTCTGGGGTTGGAATGGGTCTGACTTAAGCTGGAGGCCAATGTGAGGCCTCAGATGAATAAAATGTTGTTTTAAGGCTGAAAAAGTAGGTTAACCTTAACCAAAGGTAATCTTGAAAAACAGTGGTCACTGTGAAGAACTTTTAACCTAAATAAGCTTATCCATTTATTAGGTATCCTAGAGAAGAAGGGGTCTCAGCCACGTACTCACCATAAAGGGTAGAGGAAGAATTACTTTTCTTCCTCTATAGTTTCTGGTGAACAGGATGAGACCCACTGGGACACCCCACCTCATCCAGAGCCTATAGACAGGATCCTGGGAAAACTGGCAAGAACTGACAAAGGGTAAGAATTCTTACCAAAGTCAGTTCTCCCAGATCTGTATTTGTAGTGCCTGGTTGAGAGAGAAAGGTAAAATTTCATGTTATCTCTTCCTTTCCAAGTTTGGACTGGCAGGCAAAAAAAACATCTGTAAGAATTAGATCTTTGAATACTCAACAACACTTATCATCAGGGAAATGCAAATCAAAAGTACAATGAGGTATCACCTCACACCTGTAAAAATGGCTAAAATCAACAATACAAGACACAACGGGTGTTGGTGAAGTTGTGGAGAAAAGGGAATTCTCCTGTACTGTTGATGGGAATGAAAACTGGTGTAGCCACTCTGGAAAACAGTATGGAGTTCCTCAAGAAGTTAAAAATAGAACTACCTTAGGATTCAGCAATCACACTACTAGGTATTTATCCAGAGAATACAAAAATACTAATTCAAAGGGATACACGTGTCCCTATATTTATAGCAACATTATTTACAATAGCCAAGATAGGGAAGCAGCCTGAGTGTCCATAGATTGATGAATGGGTAAAGAAGATGTGGAATATTATTTAGCCATAAAAAAGAATGACATCTTGCCATGTGAGACAACATTGATGGAGCTGGAGGGTATTAGGCTAAGTGAAACAAGTCAGTGAGAGAAAGACAAATATGATTTCACTCATATGTGGAATTTAAGAAACAAAACAAATGAGCAAAGGGGGAAAAAAGAGACCAAGGAAAAGACTCCTAACTATAGAGAACGAACTGATGGTTACCAGAAGGGAGGTGGGTGGGGGATGGGTGAAACAGGTGATGGGGACTAAGGAGGGCACTTGTGATGAGCACCGGGTGATGTATGGAAGTGTTGAATCACTATATTGTGCACCTGAAACTAATATCACACTGTATGTTAACTAACTGGAATATACCTTTAAAAAAAGCAACCCGCAAAAAGAATTAGATCTAAAATTTACTCTTAGGTACCCATTGGGTTGATCCTTCCTCTCCCAGGGACAACCATTGCTTTCTTTCTTTGTCTCTTTCTGTGTCCTGAGAACTTGATGTGGCAACTGTCAGGTTGGGGGCCCCCAAAATATGGCTAGACAGAAATGCAGGTTGCATTCCATTTGCAGCTGGGGTCCTACTGACTTGTGTCAGCTCTCTGGGAAACTGTCTAAGTCCTTCTTTTGGCTCTCTTTGGGAGTGGCTCTGGATCATGGGGCTGTAGTATCTTTTAACCCCTCTTTGGGGACACCTCTTCAATCCACGGGTTCATTTAATACTGCCAGGACTATTTACTATTTGTACTGGCTGTACCCTGACAAGATACCTGTTTTGTTTTGTATTGTGTTTTTTTAACCTGATAAGATATCTGAAAGGATTATTATTTTTTAAAAGTAGCTCTATGGTTCAAAACTGGCCAAATTAGAAGCTGATATTAAAAGCCTAACAGACACTTTTTTCCCAGGCCTTCTCCCCTAAGCTAAAATGAAACTATGTGCCCAGAAGGAAGAAACTATGTGCCCTGAAGTCTTTAGCGAAACAATTTACTAAAACACTCCAAAGAAACAGCTTTGAATCTAGAACATAACAAACTTTTGATTAAAGATTTTCTCTCTGATATAAGAAAGGAAGTTGAGGATAATGTAATTGGATGGCTGTGTCAGCCTCCTGATAGCATTCAGGTTGCAACCCAATTCTTTGAGGAATTAAAGACAATTGTACTTGTCTTACAAATTCAGTCTCTGTAAGAACAGAAATGTGGCTCTAGAAATAATTCAAAGCCCACTATCCTTTTTACCAATCCCTGAACTTCCCTATTCATCTCAAAAGGTTTGCAGATATTGTAAAAAGATCTGAATTTAGGGAACAAAAGTCCTTCTTGGGAATTTGCATTCTTTCTCTGTGCTTTTTGAGGTATAAGTATTCTATGCGGTCTTCTCCAGGAAACAAGGCAATTCTTATCAGCAGGAGGGGGAAAAAAAAAGAAAAAGGAAAGACTATTTGAAAGCTCAGCCTATAAAAAACATAAAGTTTCTTTCACAAATATAGGTAAAAAATTTAAGCAGTTTACTTCAACTTATGCCATCAGCCAGAAGCACAATTTGGATCCAATTGTTCTTTATAAACAAGTGAGTTTTGCATTATAATGCCTGTCTTGTGGCTACAATTTTTATTTTTTAAATTTTTTTTAAGGGAGAGAGTAAGGGGTAGAGGGTGGTGCAGGGGGAGAGGGAGGGGGAGAGAGAGAATCTGAAGCAGATTCCATGCCCAGTGCAGTACTCCAGGGGGGCCTTGATCTCACCATCCTGAGACCACAACCTGAGCTGAAATCAAGAGGCAGATGCTTAACCCAGTGTGGCTACAGTTTTTAAATGAAAGGTATAAGATCTCTCTTTGTATCTGTATCTGTTTGTCTATTTATATATGTCTATGTATGTATGTTATAAATGTGTGATTTTTCTACCTCTGGTCAGTACTGTCAAAATTAATTTGGAAAGAGCTCTATTTAATTGATTTAAAGACAAACAAGTGTTTATATAAAGTATACTCTCAGAAATATAGAAAATAACCCAAATGTTTTTCAAGTTCACATGATTTAGGATAATCTTTGGTAAATAAAAGCAAGTTTAAGCTTGTTAGTTGAATTAAAACACACATCTTTATCACTATTAAATATAAATTTCATTCTACCTATGTTCACTAGAAGTCAAATAACTCATATTATCTCTGTTACAGAATTTGTCATCAAAAAAGATGGTTAGCTGTTTAATGTCTTGTGAAATTTCCATGAAATTTTCACATAATCTAAACATAATTATTAAGAACAAGTAAATAAAATAGATGTAAGATTAAAGATTATAAGTGAACACTTCAACAATAATTATGCTTTGTGTTATGTCTACTAGTTTCCAAAATCTTTTTGGTAACTTGAAACCTTAAAGTTATACTGATATAAGTTAAATGATGGATATTCATTGAGTATCTAGGACATTTCCAAATAATATAAAATACTGAAACATTAATTAATGAACATATGTTTAAATATTTTGGCTTCCTTTTACAGAGGAACTAAAGACATTTGGGTCTATTAATAAACATTTATACCACACTGTAAAATTTACTATGTAATATGCTGCTAGAAGTTATAAAATATTTTTATAAATTTGCCAATCCACAGAATGCTAGTGTAACAAATAGTCTACCATTGCTTACTTCTTAGTTTTCACTAGAAATTAAAGAATCTAAGGGCTAAAAATTCTAATCAATATATGTAATTAAACCACTTAGAAATAATAATACTGAAAGGAAACAATTGTGTATGAAAAGTAGATAATGGAAGCAAAATGATTGCTTGTTCCAGAATGAAAAAGAAGAAGAACACTTAGGATAAAATCTGAATGAATATAAAAAAGTTGTAGAATATTTCTGGAAAAGAAATCTTGGGAAAAGAATTTTTTTGTGTGGTTAGGCTAAGATTGGAAGTAATTTATTTACATTTTAAAGAAATGAATTTAATAGATCAGAAGTACACTGATGCAAAAGTAGAATTTGTTTTTCTATTAAAAGGACAAAGTTTTCTTAGATTATTGGTCTGCTCTTAATAAGAAATTACAACCAAGGGTTTTTCTTTATCTTTCAAGTGATCTGCCTGGACAGCAAAGATTTCACGTCTTACTAAAATAATTTACTGTTCTTCATGTTGTCTTTATCAGGTCTTTCATCACTTATGAAAACCCAGTCTTCTCGATCTTCAAAGAGCTGTTTTGTTCACAACTCTGTAACTTCCTGTATTTGCCTTTAACATCTTCTATTGCCACCTTGGTTAAAAAGACAACTAGGTATTATTTCATAATTATCTGTGATCCTATTTGTCAAATGTTCAAACCTTTTGACATTTTTAAGATTTACTTATTTAAGAGAGAGAGAGAGAGCGCACGCGCATGAGCTCACAGGTGTGGTGGTGGGGGGAGGAAGGGGCGGAGGGAGAGGGAGAGAGAAACTTAAGCACACTCCACGCTGAGTACAGAGCCTGACACAGGGCTTGATCTCACAACCCTGAGAGCACAACCTGAGCCCAAACCAAGAGTTGGATGCTCAACCGACTGTACCACCCAGGTGCCCCCCAAACCTTTTGACATGTTCTTCACAAATTCTAAATGGAGTCTTTTTGACTGCAAACTAACTTTGAGATGTCCCAGAGGGTGTCTGGAAAATCTCAAAGGATTTGTCTCTCACCTTATAAAATATTGGTGTTAAACTAATTTGGTTTATTTGGCATGTTTAATTACATGAGAAGCATTGTCAAATAAGTAATGATAAACTTTCTTAGGTTATTTTTGCATGTTATTAATATTAGTGTCCTAAAAATTGCATGAAATTCCTAAGAATCTGTCTTGGTATAATGTTAGCAGTCATAATTCCAGTTATTATCTTAAAATGTTGTATGTCACAGAAAAAAAACAAATTTCCTTGTCAATTTCATTATAATACACTCTCATCAGATCTTTAACCATAGGCATTTTTAAGCCCTTTGTCATTTACAGTAACTGTTTTACTCTGATGCTTTTGGAAAAGTGAGATTCACGGATAGGATCCTACTAAGTACTCTTGACCACTGACACTGCTCCCCAGTTACAAAGCGCTAGAACTTGGGGACATGTTTCACTACTAAAGAGGGTTCTCCCTGACATCTGGTCCTATGCAAGTGCTTGAGAGACCTTAAAATCAAATTGGCTAGGAACAAAAGTAGCTGACACAAGGTAAACTGCTTCTTCCCAAGATGTTAGATTAAGAGCATTTCTTTCCATTCCTCCTTCCCTCTTCCCTTCTTTCCTAATCCTTATACCATGAAGGTCTTCATGATTCTTTTGTTCACCTGTTGGCTTGCTCTGGCTTGGAGAGACAATGCCAATGTTCATATATCTCAGCCCATGGCAAGGAGGTTTGTAATCCAAACTACAAACGGCTGTTGGATTTGTCATAATGCTGGTGATCCTATATTTATTCTTTACACAAACTTCTCCCTGATTTCCAATACTTCAGTGTCTCTGGAAAAAACTCGGTCCTTTCTCTATTGGGGCAGGATCCAAAACCTAGAGGTCAACTTCCCTGTCTGTGGTTAGCAACCTTGTATTCAACTCTGAGCAAAGAAAGGGACACTAGGCAAGGGTAACCAGAATAAAACCACCTGTGCCATCTATAGACCCTTGAATTTTACTGGCCTCCATGGCTATCACCTTTCTATTCCTGAGCCAGAAACTCAAATGGGAATTACCAGGAGTCATTCATGATTCAAAATATGCTTCCTTTGGCAGATCCCTACTGCCCTGGATACGAGTGTGTACAAATGAGTCTATGGTCAGGAACCTCTTCTTAACTCGTGAAGACACTGCAGAATCTGCTGCTAAAGCAACAGCTGCCCAGAGAAAATCCTGACTCTCTGGGCAAAGTTGTTCTTGATAACAGGATAGCCCTTGATTACTTTTTACCCGAGCAGAGTGGTGTTTGTGCTATGGCCAACACCATTTGCTGCACGTGGATTGACACTTCCGGGGAAGTTGAGACTCCACTTACATTACATCACTGAATAAGCCAGTTGGCTTACGATAGTGACTCCTTCAATGAGATCTTCCTTTGACTTATTTGATTCTGATTGGATTGGGTCTGAGCGCCATGGCTCTGAAGTACACTCCAAACATTGGAAATTATCCTGCTTATAATAATCATAGTAGTCTCCCTGGCACACTGTATTCTCTCAAAGGTTTTAAATGCATGTTTGCGGCCACTAACCACCAAGCAAATGATCTCCCTAAGACTAGAACATCAAAAAATGAACAAGAAAAATGACCAACTTAAAGCATGTGAACCTGGTGTTGTGATCTGTGAACGCCACAAAGAGATTCAGCAAAAAGACATCATGTCCGTGAATATCACACAGAGATTAAGCAAAAAACTGTAAGAACTCCAGAGTGGTAGCTGAGAGTAGTGCTAATGCCTTCAATTTTGACCACATCTCTCAGTTAGGCTAAAAGTCTAATCAAAAGGGGAAGTTGTTAAAAATAAGACAACAGGCCCAAAATGGAGTTGCTTATGCTAAGCCCCACGTCACCAAACCAAGACTTAACCTAATTACAGTTTCAGCTCTCCCAGAAATGAAATCTTAAACCAGTCAATCAGGAAACACCTGATCAGCACTAGTGAGGTAATCTGCCTGATAGACCTCTGCCATCCCCGAAAGGAAAGTAACTTTGCAATAACCAACCTGCTTTTTTGTCCATTATTACTTCCTTATTCCCACTCCCTTCTGCCTATAAGAGTCTTTCATTCTGTATAGCTCCTCAGAGCTTCCTTCTATCTGCTGGATTGGATGCTGGCCAATTCAAATTGATTTTTTTGCTCAAATAAACCCTTAACAGTTTTAATATGCCTCAAGTTTAGCTTTTAACAATGTGCAATAAAATTTTAGAAGCACCCAGAAAAGTCGATGGATTACAAAATTCCTGTCTGTGCACTGAAATATCATATACCCAGGGCTCAAATGATCTTTTACTCCAAAATTGCCACAGGGTTTAAAAGACATGGGCCTGGCATCTCTGTCTGGAGATTTTAGCGATCCAACTATCATAGCAAGGCATAAGTCCCTAGGCCTAGGCTTTGCTCAGGCAGAGGGTACAGAAAGAACACACAGTCTCCGAAATCTGGAGAAGATGGGAGGAGCAGGTAACAGTCTGGATCACAGAGCAGGTGCGATGCAAAAAGGAGGGCTGAGAGGGCTGGAGGCTGGCTGGCTTTGAGAATGGACTTCTTTTAGTGGACAGAGAGGAAATTAATTCTTGATAACAACAGCAGCAGCAACAACAACAGCAGCAATGACATAATAGATGTTTCCTCCACTACGGTACCGAGTATTTCATCTATCAACTAGTCTTACGTAGCTTCAACACGAGCATACCAGGGATTACATCAGAAGCACCACCTTTAAATTTTTAAAGCTGAGAAAATAAATCTATCAAAAGGTTTCATTAATTTGGACATCAATATGTTGGAATGTGTGGTGACTTGAATCATGGTGAGGCTGATACTCCCCTTTGCTTGGCAAACTGCCTCTTCATTGATAATGCAAATTGTGACTGCAAACAGCATCTCTGGGGGGCGTTTAAAGTGCTTAAGGGAACACACTGTGCACTTCAGAAGCGTTCCTTTTATATGCAATTAGTCTGTTCATGACACATCATTCTTATCTATTCATTAAAATAAGTCCCTGGCTTAGTTGGAGGCATTTTATGGATTTACAGAATCATAGAAGCTCAGAACTGGCTGGAGCCTAAAGGTCATCCAGTTCCCCACGCTGCTGGTGGTCACTCATCTCTCCAATACCCATGCCTGGGCCACCACTGTTTCTGATCCTGTCCAGCAAGTGGTCACTCTTGACCTCCTCTGGAAGCCCTTGGAAAGATCACAGATTCTAGGGTCAGAAGGATCTGCGTCAAATCCTAACTTCACCCTTTACTAGTTACTAGAGCCTCAGTTTCCTCAAAAATATTGTTTGCAGTGGCTGGCATATAGCATGGTCTCAAAATAGACAGGAAGTAGGTTAGTGTTTGCCTGGGGGTGGGAACGGGGGACTACAAATGGGTGGGAGGCTTCTTTTGGGGGTGATGGGAGTATTCTACAATTAGAGCGTGATGATCCCACAACTCTGTACATGGACTAAAAGTCATTGAACTGTAGGCTCAAAACAAGCGAATTTTATAATATGTAAATTATGCCTCAATAAAGCTGTTAAAAAAAGCAAGATAAAAAAATACATAGGGACCTTTTTTTAATTACGGAAAAAGCCCAAGGTGCTAAGCATAGTACACATGAAATAAGGCCTAATTTGGGGTGTTGTGGGAGAAAGTATATGTGGTTAAGAAGCAAAAGGAGTTTCAGAAAAGATTCTGCTTTGTACTCTCAAGAAAATTAAAGAAAAAAAATCAACTTTATGAGAGATAAAAATTAGATCATAAGGCCGACTGAAGAAAATATATAGCTCCACAACCTCTTAAAATTATAAATCCATGAGACCAATGTGTTTAAGAATTCAGACTCTTTTGAATTTTAGAAAGGTAATATGGGGCATTTTCCATAAATTACATAACACCCCCAACAGGGTATGTGGCAGCATCTCATAATTAAACACATTAATATTTCTTTAATGAAATGTATGAATATTCATACTAAGCAAGATAAATACAAGACTATAAATAGACTCATGTCAGTTCCGGCTCAGTTTTGCCACCCAGGGATTTTGCTGCAAACTTCAGAATACCCTTCGTTTGTCAGACTTTTGGAGTTTTAGGAACAGAGATTTGGGGTTATGGGTATTTTGTCATCACAGTCATCATGACCTTGCCTTTGACATTATAGTAGCTTTAGTGTTTGTTACTTCTGCTTCCCTGCTTCTCCCCATGTCCCTAGGGACTCTAACAGCCTCTCCCAAGGGAGACCCTGAAGTTCTGGACCAAGCTTGGGGAGAGATGGGACTTTTTTGCTCTGTTACTACTGAGCTTAGAGGAGAATGAGATGCTGAAAGAAAATAGGACAAAATGGAAAATTTAAATAAGAAATACTGTTCATGATGGAGTGGGGAGAGAAGGAAGGATCAAAATGTTTTAACTCAGGATAATAGATATATCCTTAAAAAGCACAGGAAGCAGAAAAACGAACATTTCAGACCATTAGTAAGTTCAGGATCATTTATTTGGCTTGTTTATTTATTTCAGAAGTACCCTGCAGAAGTTTATAAAGCCTTGCAAAAGATTTACCACCTGTTCTTCTCTAATCTTTGATGCCCTGTGTGAGCGACACTATCTTCCCGCCTCCTCAGTGGAACCCTGGCTCAGCAGAGGTCCAGGGTGCTATGGTGCCATGCCCAGGACAGCCAGACTTTTACCTCAGTCTGGTGACAATGATGTGACAGTCCACCATGGCTGGGCAGACCACAGCCTATTTCCTTGAGCTGCAGAGCAACTCCTTCCCTAGAGTCCAAACTTCCTAAGGGCAGGAACCTTGTGAATTAATGTTATATTAGGGCCTAGCAAGCCACTCAATAAATACAGTTGATTAACTGAATGGATGAAAGAACAAGTAAGTTGAATGCCAAATACAAGTAGTTTGATAGTTTACTGTTTTGCAAAGACTACCAACGCTTGCTCTAGGATAAAAAATTATTTCATAGGAAGGATACTTTTCTTTGGGTTCTCCTCATGCTACCCCAAATGATATGTGTTCTTCTAAGTACCTGCTTCTCCTTGTGGATAGCCAACATTAGGAGAAATGAGAGGTGAGCCGATTCTAGGAATGAGTGGAATGGTACCCTGGTGTCCTAGAAAACGAATATAGCCTCTTGCTATGGGACTCTCGTCCAAGGAATCACTAACCACTGGCAAGACTAAAACAGAGCATACATTTTTATCTTTGGGGTGTTACCATGTTAAAAAAGTTCACGAAGCTGGAGGGCAAGGCAGCTCCCACTTTTCTACCAGAGAGCAGCTTAGGGACTGGGGTGAGGGGCAGGGAAGTGACTTGTGTTGATGCTGAATTTGTGCCACAAGCAATCTGTGCTTTGACTGTGTATTTCTTTGGGTTGTCTTGGGAGACACAGAAGGGACTCTGCAGGGGCTCATTAGCCAACGTGCGGCCACTGCTTTAGAGAAACAAAGCCTACCCCATTCACATGCCAAAGAGATTTAGAGAAATCATTATTCAAAGTATCAGTTTTTTCCTTGGAGCTTTGTTTACCTTATTACGACGTCTCCCCACCCCCATGCAAACAGTTTCATCACAGACAAAATCACAAAATCACAGACTCTCAGTTTCAGGTGAACAAACCACCTATATGGTTTTCATACACCCTGTGATGTAACCTCCAGGTGCAGGAACATGGAAGCCAACATTTATGCAGTTCCTTGTGTGTGCCTTGTACGTGTGTATACGTATACATATACATACGCTGTTTATATTATTTCACACCCTTAGAACCACTTACCTCGATGTTTCCCTCTTTTCTACAGATGAGGAAACTGGTCAGTGACAGTGTGTGACTTTCACATGGCCCGTGGCTAATAAGAGACTGAGATACAAACTCAGATATAAACTCCCAAGTCGGCTCACGTTCCACTGTCTGTGGCCCCCAGTGCTTGCAAAGGGGCTGATTCTAATTCCTTCTGAGTGGGGAGAAATCGCTGTCCTTGAACCTTTCACCTGTGGTCCTGCGTCTGCCCTCAGGGGCCTCAGAGCTCAGGTCTAAAGGCTCTTGCTCAGGCCAGCCCCTCTGATGTGTGCAGACAGATCTCTCCCCTCTCCTCCTCAGGCCGAGGACCTTCAGCTGTAATCCCAGGGCCAGGTGTCTCCCCATAGTGGGTGCTTCCCCGCCCTGCAGGGTGAGGATAGTAGAGGGAGGCGACGGGAGAGAGCCATGAGCAAATGTGGTTGATGATCCGGTGACTGCAAAAGCACCAGGAGAAATGGCTTTGTCTTTTGAGACCTCGGAGTCTGAAGCCCATGCCAAGAAAGCTGCTAATCTCTGTTCCTCTGTTATCTTGGTGGGAGAGAAGCAGACAGGTGCCTGCAGGATGGTCTGGGGATTCCCCCTGCCCTCCCTGCCTGCCCCCCAGAATCCCAGGGCCTAGCTTTTTAGCCTCTTTTTTCTTTTAAGCTTTTCTGTTTTGTTTTTCTGTTCCTTCCTCCCTCTCTCCCATCCTTCCTTTTTCTCCTCGCAGCATCACATTCCAATAGAAATCCCAGTGAATTGAGAATCTTAAAGTCAGGGTTCAGAATCTGGCTCTGAGCCTCACTGCCGGGGTGCCCCGTGGCAAGTCATCACAGCTTCTTGGGCCTCAGGTGCCTCACTTCCGTAAGGAGAATTAGAATGACCCACATCCAGTGGGGGCAGTTACAGCATGACGGAGGGGAGGTGCGAATTCCCAGTCCTGGCCCTGACCACGGCCCACGGCTTGCTGCAAAGGTTCCCATGTGTTCTCATAGATCATTTCAGATGGTGTTAGGACCTGAAGGGATGTGGCCTGCAGCCTTCATTTACCATTCAGTAATATCTGGAGGGAGGACAGTGCCTGAGAACATTGTTCTGGGCAGCAGTACTTAAAGACCTCCCTTTATCCGGCTGCAGTTTCAACAGAGGCACATGAGGTAAGTGATAAAATTAAATAAACATAGCCGATGAGACATCCACTCAATAAGTTATCGTGCAGCCAAAGAAAATGGCATTGTAGAATATTTAATGACATGCCACAATATTTTTTAAGTGAAGTAGGCTGATTACAAAACAGAATATACAGTATGATCCTTCCAGAAGCAATACAGGTTTATATAGGGGAGAATATACCCCAACATGTTTGCTTTTGTTATCTGTAGTTGGTGAACCATGGGTGAATTTTATTATTTTGTTTTGCTTACTGGTACTTCAATTTGCTGCAATAAAGATGAATTGCCTTTGCAATAAAAGATTTTTTTTAAATAAATAAACAAGTCCAAATCGACCCATTCATTAATGTCTCATGTCCTGAGGATAGTGCTTGGCCCAATTACTTCTCCAGCAGCTGTGTGGCTGTATTTCTTGTAAATAAACTGAATCCTTATCCATGAATTCTAGGAGTCTCAGCCCTATCTCAGCATTGGCTGAAAGGTAAGTCACTCCTCTGGCTACCCCGAAAATCACAGTCTGCTGGCAGTTTGCACATAGGGGAATCAATGACTCTACACCAGGCTGGTTTTGAAGCCAGGTAGGAATGCTCGGCAGTATTCTGTAATGTACATATGGCTATATTTCCTTGAGAACAAAGGCAAATAGTAATTATTCTTTGTAACGCACATATTGTGCGTGTATATTTACACCTGGTAAATTATGAATTCACGGTGGCGATTAACACATACATAACTCACAGAGACAGATGTAAGTATGGTGTAGCAGAAGGCCCTTGCACTGAGAATGAAATATTTCTTCTGGTCATCTACAATTTGTTCGAGACCGTCTCGCTGTATGGGCCTCAGTTTACTCATTTGTGTGGGAGCCAGAATAAACCTTTACATAGACAAAGCTGAGTTTGAATCCCAGGGATGTGCTCTGGTGGCTGTGTTACCTCAGGCAAGTTACCTAACTCTGCAAGCCTCAGTTTTTCTCTCCGCCCAATGGGCAATAATGCCTTCCTCATGGGCTGTTATGCCTGGCACACAGGAACTCTTCTGCAAATGAGAGAAAGAATGACCTGGCAATTGCACCTTTCACTTGAATGGAAGAGATGAGCGTTGGGTTCCTTTTTATTGTGCCATTGAAGTCTGCAGAGTGACACACACACAGATGTTGATCATCAGCAACAAGGCCCATTGTTCACTGGACATGCACCTGCCACGAAAGGGCCTCATGTCTGCAGCAGCCTCAAGCAACAGCCTGCTTTAAAGATGTGCTTTACCTTGATAATGAAGCTTCCTCTTTCCAGCAATGGAACTTTCAAACACTGACAATGTTAAATAAAAATTTTTCTAAAACATATCTTACAATAATTATCCATTATCCTGGCTTTTCTTTCTTTTTAAGATTTTATTTATTTATTTTGACAGAGAGAGACAGCAAGAGAGGGAACACAGGCAAGGGGAATGTGAGAGGAGAAGTAGGCTTCCCGCCGAGCAGGGAGCCTGATGCAGGGCTCGATCCCAGGACCCTGGGATCATGACCTGAGCCGAAGGCAGACGCTTAACAGCTAAGCCACCCAGGCGCCCCTTATTCTGGCTTCTTAAACTGAATTTACTGACCTGAGTGTAAACTTTCATTGACATCTCAGGTCCCCATTATTGTGCTGTGGGATGACAGCTCTCTCCCTCCATTAATATGCGTACGTGCCCTCTCCCTTCCTTGGTTCTAGTTGGTTTTTTTTTTGCTCTATTGTACCGGCCTTGAAAAGCAATACTTAGTACTTTCCAGTTGCAAAAAATCAGGGCTATAGGATTATCCAGGGCAAACTCCCTCTTGGAGAAATAAGAAGCATATTTGGAGAGGTGAAGAGAAACAGTGAAGTTTTCTTCAAGGTGTTTAATCGACTATGGATTGGTGAGCTGAGTAAAAGAGCTTAATAGGACTTGTATGGCAAATAAAAATCAATACAGATAAAATAAAAGTCTGCTGGAAGAAAAAGTACACGGCTTGAGTCCAGCCACTGTGTGGAACTTCCTTTCCAGAGACCCTCAGAAATCTTTTCCATACAGCCCTGGGATCAAGAAGGCTGAGGGAGCTGGGAAACTGACCTCCAGATAAGAGAGCTGCCTATATGCACACTCACTCACACTTACACACACACACATGCCCCATATGTGCATATACAGATACGCACCCATACGAAAATGGAGGACGATATTGGGTCCCTATACGGGCTAGCTCAAAGAAATAAGCCCCATTTAACCCCTGTTGGCTTAAACAAGTCTTTTTTTAAACGGTGCACTTTGAGATAACCTGGAGGAGATCTGTGCTCTGCATGTGTTAAAGGGCTTGAGAAATCTACACCAGAGGGAGTCAAATCCTTATTCTCATTTCCTATCTGTTCCTGCAGCAACAGCCTCACATGTCTATTGAAGAAACATGCCTTTTCTCTCCAATACCACAGAACACCTGCCAGAGAAGGAACAAATACGAAAACTTTAACAGCATCTCAAGAGTGTTCCCCCTTTGCTCCTCACCAACTACTGACAATCAATGTAAAAGTAATCCTAGTTTTTATTTGAAGCTATCTTGGCTTTAAAAGAACCTTCCAAAAAATGATTGATGCGATGAATTAAACCCGTAGGTAACCCCTGAAATCTGCTTTGAATAGCAACAAATTCCTAACAATATCTTCAACGCCTGCAGCAACGAAATCTAATCTCTGAACTCCTAAAGGTCAAGATTTGCTGTCTGGTAGCACGGCTCAAGAGTAAATGCTCCCTAATGCTGCGCTAGGCGATTGCTTTGCACTCCAGACAATGTCAATTTTGTCCAAGTAGCTGCAGATGTGTCTAGCATTAAGTCAGAATGGTGTCAAGGGCCCTTCTTGAACACCGGCTGCTTCTCAGAGAAACTGGTCCTAAAGCCCTAGTCTATTACAGTCCATGCCCAAAAGGCAGACATTTAAGGCTTAAAGGAGGATGGAGAATAAAGCTGCATTAGATTTTTTAATGTTTCTGAGTCAGGAGACCCAGGGGAAGAAATTCTCTGGTGATCCAAATGTCCTTCCCTCTCCCCTCCGACCAACATTCTTTTGGATTTCCTGATTAAGGTGCTGCCACAATACCTATGAAGTCCTACCCTTGAGCTGCTTTCCTGATAAACCATTCATCACTGCTCTGGCCTGTTCTAGCTATGGAAAAGCTATAATAGACTAATGAAACCATTAAATTAAGAAGTATGTATGTTACAGGAAGTAATGTACCAAGGGAAGGCATGCAGTGGGGGCAGGGGAGTAAAGACGGAACCACCCTCTGAACAGAGTACTCAGTATAATGAAGTCTGCAAATGTATCAGCTCCCTCCCCCACAGCCCTGTAAAGAAGACACGCCCCCCATACAACTCTTCAATTTAAACCTTTTGGTTTTTTTTAAAGCAGGAAAACATTGTAACTGATTTGAAAGCATACTTAACCTAGATCTGGATGAAGGTATTTTGGTTTTTAAAATTGCTAAGGCTCAGATGGAAGTATTTTGCTTTTTAAAATTGGTAAGTTGTGTGTAAACCAGGTAATAGTTCTCACATTTTACTGAGAAAATTGTATTCACCTGCCACCGTCAGTATTTCTGCTACTCTGGAATAATCTATTTTAATTCCTTTCTTTCTATGCTCTTTCTATGTTCTCTTTGTTAGCCTTAAAATAACCAAATGTCTAAGTGGGGCAGGCTGCCCTGACTTCCTATTGGCATGCCTTACCAGTCTATGGAGGAAAACAGTTATGCTCTTCCTTGTGTTAAACAAAAGACTCTTTTTTTTGGGTCCTTCTTTCGTTTTCTTTTCTTTTCTTTTCTTTAGAGAGAGAGAGAGAGAGAGCGAGCACTGGGGAGTTAGAGGGAGACAGAGAGAGAGAGAATCTTAAGCAGGCTCCATGCTCAGTGAAGAGCCCAACATGGGCTCCATCCCACAACCTGAGATCATGACCTGAGCTGAAATCAAGAGTCGGTTGCTTAACTGACTGAGCCACCCAGGAGCCCCACAGACTCCTCTTTTTGGCAGAACATCTCACATTTCACTTAATAGCGTCCATGATCCAGGATGAAAGAACATGTCACATAACTTCCTAAACTTTCTGGAGTTTCTCTTTAGCGAAAGGTAAGTAACGAGGGGCAGATGTTGCCACCAAATCACTCTGACCTGTCTTTGTCCAAAACCACTGTGGCATTCCACAGATAAAAGGTCATTTGTTCTGTGAAATCAGTAAAGGAGGCAAGCCTAATTTCTCTCCATCAGGAAACATGGTGTTACTGAAAACCCTGAGTTTGATTTTCTTCTTCATTTCAGTCCTGATTGCATCATGCTTCTGGCCCTTCTTTTCTGCCAACCACTTGCACTGGCTGCCAAGTACCACCTGGGAGAAAGGCTAGCCAAAACCTGGGGTACAAACTACGGAATCCAGGCAGGTATCATAAATGAGTGAAGGGAGCAGGTATGCTGCAACCGTGAGTAGTGGGACCTGCAGTGACTGATTCAGCGTAAACCAGGTGTTGCTATGAAGAAATGCTCCCTTGCATGGCTGGATTGTCTGATTTTTTTTAAAGAGAAGAGAAATACGGTATTTATTGGGAGTGAAATCTCCAGATGGTTAAATATTGGCTAAATTTTCAAAAACATGGTACAGGCAAACAAAATTCAGCTGCCTACCAGATCGAGCCCTTGGGATGCCATTTGTGATTTCTGCTTGAAATCCATTTACAGCTCAACTCAAATGGGGAGTCAGCTGACTAATTAGAAGTGTTAGTAGGGAGATCAAGAATGGTGGAGAGCCAGCACGAGATCTGCCTATAATTGGACCAGCTGGGGAGAAATTCAACCTGCACATCCACACAGGCCTGCAGATTGAGCAAATCCCAGGATTCTACCTATGGGAATGGTTTCAAATGTCTCTTATCCTAAAAGTAGGAATATGGGGGTAATTAGCCCAAAGAGGTCAAAACTAAGAGACGTAGCTGAAGAGGTTAAAGAAGGGAAGTTGTAGGTTCAGATAGCCCAAGGTCTAAATGAGGATGCTTTTATGGACCGAACGTTTGTGTCCCTTCAAAATTCATGTGTTGAAGCTCTCATCCCCAGTGTGATGGTATTTGAAGGTGTGGCTTTTGGGAGTTGATTGGGTTTGGATGAGTTCATGGGGGTGGAGTCCCGCTGGGATTGGCTGGGGGCGTGGCATACATGTGCTTGCCCACCCTCCCTCTTCCTGTGTCCCTCTCCCTCTCTGCCATGCAAGGATACAACAAGAAAGCAAACACCTGTAAACTGGGAAAAGGGCCCTCACTAAGAATGGACCATGCTGTCACCCTAATCACAAACCTCCAGCCTCCAGAACTATGAGAAATAAATGTTTATTATTTAAGCCACCCAGTCTATGATACTCTGTTACAGCAGCCCAAACTGATTAAAGACATACGCTAAGCAAGATTTATCACACCTGCAAGTTCCAATGGACTGGGCCAACAGGCTACTGGGGTGGCTGAGAAGCTGAGAGGAAAGAGTGCTAAGGATCGTGGTACCTTGAGTGCAGGGATTTCGCTATCCCTGCTCTAAAAGAGCCTAAGATTTGGGGTGCCTGGGTGGCTTAGTCGGTTAAGCATCTGCTTTCAGCTCAAGTCATGAACTCGGGGTCCTGGAATCGAGCCCCTCAAGGGGCTCCCTGCTCAGTGGGGAGTCCGCTTCTCCCTCTGTCCCTCCCCCCGCTTGTGCTCTCTCTCAAATAAATGAAGTCTTTTTTAAAAAATAAAAGAGCCTAACGACTAAGCCACCCAGGTGCTCCTCTTCAATAAATGGTGCTGGGAAAATTGGACAGCTATATGCAAAAGAATGAAACTTGACCATTCTCTCACACCATACACAAAGATAAACTCCAAATGGACAAAAGACCTTGATGTGAGACAGGAATCCATCAAAATCCTAGAGGAGAACATAGGCAGCAACCTCTTTGATATTGGCCACAGCAACTTTTTTCATGACACATCTCCAAAGTCAAGAGAAACAAAAGAAAAAATGAACTTGTGGGACTTCATCAAGATAAAAAGCTTCTGCACAGCCAAGGAAACAGTCAAAAAAACTAAGAGGCAGCCCACGGAATGGGAGAAGATATTTGCAAATGACACTACAGATAAAAGATTAGTATCCAAGATCTACAAAGAACTTCTCAAACTCAATACACGGGAAACAAATAATCAAATAAAAAAATAGGCAGAAGATATGAACAGACACTTTTCCAATGATGACATACAAATGACTAACAGACACATGAAAAAATGTTCAAAATCATCAGCCATCAGGGAAATTCAAATCAAAACCACATTGAGATACCACCTTACGCCAGTTAGAATGGCAAAAATTGACAAGGCAGGAAACAATTGCTGGAGAGCGTGTGGAGAAAGGGGATCCTTCTTACACTTTTGGTGGGAATGCAAGTTGGTACAGCCACTCTGGAAAACAGTGTGGAGGTCCCTTAAAAAGTTAAAAATTGAGCTACCCTATGATCCAGCCATTGCACTACTGGGTATTTACCCCAAAGATAGAGATGTACTGAAGAGAAGGGCCATATGCACCCCAATGTTCGTAGCAGCATTGTCCACAATAGCTAAATTGTGGAAGGAGCTGAGATGCCCTTCAACAGATGACTGGATTAAGAAGATGTGGTCCATATATACGATGGAATATTACTCAGCCATCAAAAAGAACGATTTCACAACATTTGCAGCAACATGGACGTGACTAGAGGAGATTATGCTAAGTGAAATAAGTCAAGCAGAGAAAGACAATTATCATATGGTTTCACTCATTTATGGACCATAAGAAATAGGAAGATTGGTAGGAGAAGGAAGGGAAGAATGAAGGGGGGTGGGGGAAAGAGAAGGGAGAATGAACCATGAGAGACTATGGGCTCTGGGAAACAAACTGAGGGCTTCAGAGGGGAGGGAGGTGGGGGATTGGGATAGGCCGGTGATGGGTATTAAGGAGGGCACGTATTGCATGGTGCACTGGGTGTTATATGCTAGTAATGAATCATGGAACTTTACATCAAAAACTACGGATGTACTGTATGGTGACTAACATAACAATAAAAAAATTTAAAAAAATAAAATAATAAAAATAAAAATAAAAAAATAAAAAATAAAAGAGCCTAAGATTTGAGGGATTACCACTTAGTTCTTACTTAGGTGGGCAGGGGTTCCAGTTCTACAACAAAACCATGGGCCCTCACAAGTCCCCTGCCTGGTATCTTTAAGTCATGTGTATAGAGATTCTATAGAATCCATCAGAATATGGACTTGCATCATGTATTTTGAAACAATAATGAACATTCATCACATTGGAAAGAGCCATTAAAAATATAGATTCTAAATTGAACAATTCAGTATCTGTCACTAAAGAGCAAAATATTAAGTGATAATATGTATAAACGTATTATCTGCCCCATACCTGGCCCTTCATATTGAAATATTAGAATTAGGTGACTCTTTTATTTACTCTTTGGAAACCCACTGAAGTGGATGCAGGAGTGCACTACTCACATTCCCCTCCAGGACCTAGCAATTCACTCTCCAGCTGCTGGGAGTATTGGCTACTGATGGCTCACAGCTGAGTCCTATCCAGGACCTGCCTTCAGCCACAGAGCTGCTCCTGGAGGCAGCTCCATTCAATGGCTCATCAAAGGAGGATAAAAAGTCTTGACCTCCCTTGCTTCAATTGGAACAACTTAGAAGGGCCATCCTAGTTCCAGAGCTCCCATAAGATCACCTGAAGCCTCTGTTGCAACTACCTCAGTTCAATACCTCCTCTGCCCTATCCTACCTCCTTCACTCTCCATTCTGCACATAAATATCAGAATCTGTTTCCTGGAAAGTGACATACAACATGGATCAAGTTGAAATATATATGGAATAATAAAATATCAAAGGCACTGTATGCCAGGCAAATTTTAAATGACTTTCATATCGATGGAATAAAATTGCAAATTAGGGAAGAAAGATATATAAATTTTAATGAAAAATATTTCCATTTGTCCATAATATCAGCTTTACCTATGTGTAAAAACATGTTGTTTCACTCTATCCAGGATACCTCTTTGTTCATTTGGAGGACTTCTCCCCACTCCAGGAGATTTGAGGAGCAGGTGCCAACTGTGGTACCCGAGTCCCTGGAGGCAGGAGTAGGCAAGCGACTCTGGTCTGATCGATCTATAATGATTAGTCCAAGAAAGGGCGTGTGACCAAAGCAGAGCCAAGCAGAGTCATTCCATGAGATTTAATGGTGCACATCAAAAAAGACAGGTTCTTTCTTCTTGTATCATAAGCTATGATAATGTAAGCCTGGAGCTGCTAGTGGCCACTCCCATTTACAGTAGAAGAGAATAAGGCTGACACGTAGAGAGGAAGAGAGCCAAGAGATGAAGAGATAAAGAAGACAAAACTGTCTATGCCCCTGGATCCAACTGTGCCTGAAGTCAGAACCTTGGACAACCCAGTTATATAAGCCAGAAATATTCCCCTTCATTTTGCTTTGGCTGCGTTGAGTTGGGATGTCCATCATTTGCAACTGATGGAGTCCTGACTAATTCATTGCATTAATCATCCAGAGACAGAGTAAAATAAAACCAAATAACAATCAGGATCGTCATAACAGCGAAGTAGAGGTCCCAAGAGTGCTACCAAATCTAAGCAAAGAAATGCAGTCATGAAAAAGAGAGGATGAATTCTGGGGAAGCTCTTGGTGAAAAGCTCAAACCTAGAAGCACTACTAATCTAGGCAGAATATACAATAAAATACAGGCAGAAATAAAATGGGGTTTGCAGTGTAAAAAAACGTCACCGATGACCCACGAAATAAAACAAATGGGACAATAAAAACCCCACCGGGTATTCTTGGAACGGAAGAAACAAAGTGTTGAGTTGGGGTCAGGAGAGATGGAGGAGGGAGACCTGACCCGGGGGCTGAGGCTAGGAAGGCTGATGACGGAGGAGGGTGCTCTGGCAGGCGGTCTGAAGGAAGGGGCTGTCAGACTCATGTCAGACTCATGTTAGCAGAGGGGCCTTCCATATCAAGAAGGAAGCAGGTGATGAGGCTCACTGGTTTACCCACATCCTGCAGTTTATAAGAGGCAGATTACCTGTGAAGCTAACAGAAATTAAGCTTCAGTTCCCCTCACTTGGAGAAGCCCCTTGATACTGTGAGGAGCTCCTGTAATTTGCTTACATGGTCATATGTGTTCATAAAATTTGCAAAGAAAGATATGTTAGCCATTGTTGGTTAATAAGAAGTTTAAGACGCTCTTCCTAATCTGATTTCCCCTCTTTCATCCTGACCCTTGCGTTCTGTGGTGTTAAAGTGGTAATGAGCATCCTGGAGATCCGGCTAAGGAGATGCTGAGTTGGGGATCCATCCTGCATTTAACGGATTACAGTCCGTTAAATGCAAGGTCTCTTCCATGTGCAGTTACGCCAGTATCGCTTACCACCCTGGCATAGGAATGTCTTCCAGGAATGCTCCTCTCACCCACTTTGCTGGCTCAGAGGTGCTAGAGCCATGTGAGAGTGTCCTTTGCCAACTGACACAGACATACGTGGGTCTGGGAGAAGAAATGCCTTCGGAAATAGAGCCAGGAAGTAGTTATAGGAGCTATCCTTCCAATCATCAGATGTGGAAAATTATGAGAGGATTCAGCTCTCCTCACCACGTAGTCAGAACAGAATTTGCCTCTCCTGGGGCACCTGGGTGGCTCAGTCGTTAAGCGTCTACCTTTGGCTCAGGGTGTGATCCGGGGTGCTGGGATTGAGCCCTGCATCAGGCTCCCCCGCTGGGAGCCTGCTTCTTCCTCTCCCACTTCCCCTGCTTGTGTTCCCTCTCTTGCTGGCTGTCTCTCTCTCTCTGTCGAATAAATAAATAAAATCATTGAAAAAAAAAAAAAAAAGAATTTGCCTCTCCTGTCAGCAATAAACTCAGTAATGCAAGGTACACAGTTACTATATATTTTCTAGAATTCTGGTAATAATCATGTGATTTAGGATGTATAGGACCCCTTGTGTTTAAGGCACAAATCTTTAGCAGTACTACAAATAGCTGGGACTTCCACATGACAAGTTGTATGCTGTATGCATTTTCACAACAATATTGACTCAAGTCATCCATTTTATGCGTCTACAAGACACAACGTGAATGAGAATACCACAAAATTCATATACTCTAGAGAGGGCTTTAGCAACAAAATGGTTAATGGTTAACATTTCGAAGAATATTTAGCACTAGTCCTTGCACAAGAAAATTTCAAATGTTCTGAAGTCTTACAGGTCTTCAGGGAAAGAAACTGAGTGAAGTCCCTCCCAAATTTAAAAACAATCCTAAAAACGTATGTGACGTTGCAATAATAATTTCTGAAGTTCAAAAAAAAGTTCTCTAAATGATCAATAAGCGAAAAATTTTTGTCAACCATATTAAAAGGAAATTATCTTCGAGGAAATAGTTTTTCTCTACAGAAAACTTCACAAAATTGTCATTTGAGAAGGCAAAGTGTTTGCAGCTAGAAAATATTGGAGGAAAAGTATTATAGAAATATGCCAAGCAGATAATTAATGACGGGTCTAATTAATGTTCTCTTTCTAGGTTTTGTGATGCTTGCGGTATTTTCAATTTTATCATTTATTTTGATTTGTACTATCAATCTAAACAGATATACACATTCATACCTAATTTTGTATCTGTAATTTTGTAGTTTTTGGCAAGGACCCCATCCCATCCCGCAGACCGTATAAACATCATGCCCCACAAAACTTGTTCCTGAAGTTGGATTTCCTCCACTGGACAAGAGACAAAGGTTAGAGGGGAAGACGCCTTGAACCAGCCCCTCTGGTCCCACCCAGTAACCATGGCAAAGGTCTAAATTTTTGTTATCTGCATTCAGACCCAGATGAGTAGATTTTGTGCTTATTCAAGAGACTTATTCCATCCCACAACATCTTTCTACCTGCTTTCTGAAATTCACCCAGTACCTGGGAATAGAGAAACCCATTTTTCTACTATTCCGCTTAAAATGCAAATGTTTGCTTTAATTAAATCTTCAGTGTAAATGAGTTTCATTTCTCGTTCTTTGTAAGCTGTGGGGGGGGGGTTGTTGGGTGGGGGTGGACAACAGGATCTGAGGGAGGAGAAAGGAAGTTGAAGAGAGAGAGCAGGGAGGAGGATGGAGAGGGAGGACCATCCCTACCTGGGGGAGATGGAAGGATACAGATAAGAAAAGCCTGGGAACGGGGAACAACTTTTGTCCCCTTACCTACAGCACAGTGGTACCAAGGGGAGCTGTGCACAGGGGTTTGCCAGCACGGTAACAAGGCTGCATGATTATGAAGTGTTTCTGAGCCCAGCCCCACATCCCATAGAGAAGGTTCATTCCCCAGGGATTCGTTAATCAAGGAGCACTGTACAAACACCACTTCCTGTGGGATGTTAATAGTGTCTAAAGCAGGAGAGAGCGAGAGAGCAGGGAATCATTGTTTAGGGGAGAGAGAAATTAGCTCAGAGCTGAAAAATAAAACTCACCTTGTTGTAGAAAAGGCCCCTCTGCTAACAAGTGAATAACAAGCAACTTTCTTATGTAAGCATTTTGACATCTGCAAAGTAGACTCTGTACTTAACTAAAAAGTAAATACTTTCTTCTAGCTCCCAAGCTTCTTGTTCTTAATGTTCGTAGTACCATGGAGCAGGCTGTTCTAGCCGATTCCAGCCTGATCGCTGGATTTGGCAGTTTCTTTACATGAGTTGTTTGTGTACGTGAGCTATTAGGTATAGAGGAGAAAGACTGGGCTTTTAGGGAGACGACGTGTCACCTGGCCCCACTCCCCTGGCCTGGCTTGCAGCCTTAGAGGGGAGGGGTGGGGCCAGAAGTGGAAGGAGCTCTCTCCAGGAAAGGTGCTTCGAGGCTCTGAGCATAAGCTGTGCTGTGGGGGGCACAGAGCTGAGGGGAGAACTACACTTGGTTCAGGAGCATCAGTGCCCGGGCCCAGAACCAGCCTTTCCCTAGGGTACTGCCATCAGAGTGGCACTCAAAAGTCAGCTGTGCGGGTAAGACACTGGCAAGGAAGAGTCGGAGCAGTGAAATGGGATGGGAGAGAAGACGAGGTGACTGAAGCTGGTAGACAGACGCATGAGCCAGTTGCCAAGCCGGCCTTGTCATCTGTTTGGCCTTATTCCCCTTGACCTACCCGCTAACTCAATCTTACCATTCATAAGACCAGGAGAAATGAGATCCCCAAGGAAAAGAAGACAAGATCCCCCATACCAGAAACTAACTGCCTATGCAGTTACTCTGAGAAGAGGGCAGCCCAGAGCCATCTCATCACACCCATTACAGCATAGGGAACAATCCAGTAGTATGAGACAATGAGATTGGGACTCTCAGAGCCTAAGTACAGAGATTCCAGAGATAAATTTTAAGAGGGAGACTCTAAGAGTCTCCACTGAAAAAGCCAACCTCAGTGTTTTTGACTTAACCCCCAACCTTGGTGGGAAGTAGAGAGAGGGGAGAAGAGCTTAGCACTCATTCTCCAGGACTGAGATTTTCAGTGGGTCTGTGGAATCATAAAGACCCCCTTAGGTAACACTGGGGCTGGATGAAGGACAAATCTCTCCATTCTGTCCTCCAATCTCCAGCTCTTTGGAACACTGTTGTATTAGTCAAGGCTCCTATGGTTGCAAACGGCAGAAACTCATTGAAATGGACATTCACCACAAAAATTGGAGAGGGGGAGAGAGGAGATTATTTGTGCATATCATTGAGATCTCATTACTTATCTTTAGGCTGGGCTAAATAAAGGGGCTCAGATGGTTTTGTTAGGATACTGTCTCTAACTGTTGGTGGCTCTCTTCTCTTGGGCCAACATGGTGACAAAAATGGCCCTAGAGATTCCATATTTACACAGACCTCAGAGTCTGCAATCTCAGAAAAAGAGAGACTCTTTTTTCCAAAATGTTAGCAAAGGTAGCAAGTGGCTTCTCAATGATCGGGCTTGGGCCATGTGGCCATTCCTGTACCAATCACCATATTCCACAGAACAAGATTGGTCAGCAACTTCACCTAAAGCACATGGACTGAAAGTGGGGGTGATTCTCCAATGTCAAAATATGAGAGAAGAAAAGCTGGGCAAGCAAAATAGTTATGCGCTATGATGTTATGCACATAAGATCTAATTTAAATGATCAGAAAGGGCAAGTTTGAAGGAGACAGGAGTAACCGAAAATATTCACCGTGGATGTGTGAAAGAGAGAAGGGCATTCCACAGCTATTTTGGGGAAGCAAAAAAGAGTGACATTATGGGCCAGCTGTGCTCACTCTAGTCTTAGGTCTTTTGGGTTTCCACCAGCAAACAAAGCCACATTCTTCTTCAACCTCCTCCCGTTCCTCATTGGCTGCATGACTCATGGGCTATATGTTCTGATTATGACAATAGGGGTGTCTTCCATGCCCACTGTCATATTCTAGCCAGGACTGTCCTGTTCTCAGCTCCCTTAACCAAGAGGGAGCACTAGACTCTTCCTTGCCCAGGGGTAGCCACTGACTGGAGAAGAGACGCACATGACACAAGAGTGGTCCGTCTATGGGCTAGCAGGTGACTCCGTGACGTGTATTGGAGGCAACAGTAATTAACCAAACCAATCCTACTGGGAAGCTGGAAAAGTACCCTGTTCCTGTGGCAGTCTCTAGTCTACATGACTCCTCACATTAACCAGCGCCCCCTTTTCTCTTGAGAGGTTCTTAAGAAGTTTTGTCACTTCAATGTAAACCTCTAACACGGAGCAATGACTCACCACACCTTAGAGGCAGCAGCTTTTGTTGTTCCAAGTCCTCCCTGGTGACAGGCTAAGGCACAGCGAAGCCCAGAGAAGGACACCACTATAGTAAATTCTCCATGTTGTTTTCGGGAAACATGGATGCCCGCGATGGCAGACAACATATGCACACACAGCAGCAGGTTTGGACCCTATCAAAGGCAACTGTGCGTACATCAGACTCTCTCCAGGTCAGGAAAACGGACCAGATCACCCAAAAGGGTGGAAGGGGGACAAGGTCAGGACATCCAACAGTGCACAGCCCTTACTCTAAGACAGTGGCTTGTTAAAAACATCGCAGCTGAAGCAAGATGGAAAGGTGCATCAGGGCACCTACATTTGCCCTGGAAGATAGGTATGTTTCAGGAAAAAAAAAAAAAAAAAGAAAAAAACAAGAGAGAAAGCTATGGATAAGAACAAGTATAATAAATCAGAAAGAAAGACATTGCTCCCAGTCGTATAAAATATGAATTTCCCCAATTTGTCAGCTTGTCAAGAAGGGAATCTTGATTCCTCTCTCTCAACGTCAAACCTTTCCTGCCTAGTTAACATTTATAGGTGCAGGCAGGAAAGAGGTGAGAGTAGCATTTGATAAGTGCTGGGCGAACACTGCTTTAGAAAAGCACATTAACCCTCTTGCCAGTTCCAGCTCCTACGGGGGAGATAGAACAGGTGGGCTTAATTGGCTCTGAACAAAGTCCTTGCAATTCCCAAGAAAGCTATGCAAGCAGATGTCACTCTCTGGCACTAAGTGTTAAAGAGGTGTCTTTGTAACAAGCCCAGTGAAAGGTGGATAGAAGATTTGTTTTAATGAACCTAAACTTCCACCCTCACTTTACAGACATTTGAGGACACCCTTTCCCAGAAAAAAAGACAAAGTACTTACTATAAATAGTTTACAATTAAGTTCTAAGTGTACCACGTAAGGGTTGAGATTAAATTAAATGGCATCTTGTCAGAACAGTAATTCCGTAAAAATTATCCCCCCACCCCCTACCAGTTCTCTCTCACATTCCTTGATCTTTTTTTTTCAAGATTTGTTTATTTATTTGAGAACAAGAGACAGAGAGAGAGCATGCACGAGTGGGATGGGCAGAGACAGTGGGAGAGAGAAACTCAAGAAGACTTTCCACTGATCGTGGAGCCCGATGTGGGGCTAGATCTCACAGCTCCCCGAAGCCATGACCTGAGCTGAAACCAAGAGTCAGAGGCCCAACAAACTGTGCCACCCAAGTGCCCCAGATGGGAATTTGAATGTTTGTTTTGTTTTGTTTTGGTTTGGTTTGGTGTGTGTGTGTGTGTGTGTGTGTAGAGAGAGAGAGAGAGAGAAAGCAGTAGTGGAGGGGGGGCAGAAGGAGAGGGAGAGAGAATCTCAAGCAGGCTCCACACACGGCATATCCAGAACTGAGCCAACTAGGTGCCCCTCACACTCCCTGATCTTTAATGCTAGTTCATGTTTCCTTTTGGTACTGGGGAAAGACCATTTTTGTGAGGAAACAAAAGTTCTGGATTTGAGTTCTGTTTTCATCATCTATAATATGTATGATCCTGGGCATATCCACTATCTATTCTGAGCCTCTGTTTTCCTTCACCATCAAGTAGGACAACTTTATGCTATGCGTTGCCTCACAGTTTACCATAAGGACCGAGTGTTTTCATCTGCCGGACATTTGCCAGGTACCCTCTTTGTATCAGCATGGGTGTCCAGGTGAGAAGGATATGAAGGAATACAGATTTGAACTAGACTCACCTCTGACCCTTGGGAACTCACTGGGAAACCAACATACAGGAATGTGTTCTGTGAACAGAAGAGCACTTCACAACGGGAAGCCACTTCCATTTCCTGTTGCACAACCTGTGGTCATCCTCTAGATTTATTCTTCTAGGTAGTGTTAGTCTACTCACTCTTGGCCCAACTCCTTTCTTCTAACTCACTTCTAGGTATGGCTTCTAAATGAGCTTCCCTTGAGAGCAGAGAAGTTTCCAGTTTCTCTTGCAGGTTAATCTTTATTGAAGAGAATTCCTGAAAAGGGAAGCTCTTCTACTTTGAGACTCTATTCCTGGGTCCAGGATAGATTCTCGAACCAAGATGAGCCAATGTCCAGACACAGCATCTATCCAGGAATTCAGAACTTAGACATTGAAGGAGGGACATGAAGGGGTGGCCTGTAAACAGCCAAGTCCAGAATGGAAATTTGTCACTTTAACAGGTGTGTCCCCAGAGCTGCCCCCCTGTCTGTCTGGGAGAGCTCCTGGCACTGTCTGTTTTATTTCCATTAGCATGAGTGGGGTTCTGTTCCTTGTGAACAAATAATCTGTCTGACATCCTCTCCCAGACAAGCATGGCCCTTGGGCACTGGCCCCAGGCTAGCCTATAATGTCCCAGGTGTCTGGGTTTAGCCCAAAAATGACCTATGTGTCTGTGTACTGCAGCATATAAAGCTGTAGCTGTTTTTAAAAATGGAAAACATGTAAGAGAATAAGCTATTGTAGAGCTAATCCAGTATAAACAGTACCCTGGCGTAAAGAATCAGCTGAAACCAGGTTCAACAACGTTATCATCTGTCAAAAACATTTAACCCAAGTCAACAGTTTTAGAAGATAGAGTGTTGGGGCGCCTGGGTGGCACAGCGGTTAAGCGCCTGCCTTCGGCTCAGGGCGTGATCCCGGCGTTATGGGATCGAGCCCCACATCAGGCTCCTCCGCTATGAGCCTGCTTCTTCCTCTCCCACTCTCCCTGCTTGTGTTCCCTCTCTCACTGGCTGTCTCTATCTCTGTCAAATAAATAAATAAAATCTTTAAAAAAAAAAAAAAAAAAGATAGAGTGTTGGTCCAAGTCATCAGACTGGCCTTCTGCCTCCGTTTCCCTGCATTACACTCCACTCTGACAGTATTACCAAAATTGTGCATTGAACTTTGCCAAGAACGTTGAGGCTCCATTGGGCCCATGCTCACCCCCTCTTCCAGGGACATACCTCCCAGCTGCAAGATGGTGTCCCACAACACATTCACTCATTTTATTTAACAGGAATTATTTAATGGCTATTGGATGGTAGACCCATGCTTGGCATGAAGAAGCAAGGGAGAAAAAACCAAATCTATACTTTCAAGAGCTCTCTGAAAAGCAAAAGAAACCTACCCTTTAATGAACCATCACAACATTATATGACAAACGCAGCTTTTTAAAATATGTTCAAGATGGAGAGCTAGCACCGAGATGGGAGAGACTAACAGCATCAGGGAGGATGACCGGAAAGGCTTTCTAGAAAAAAGCTTACTTTAGAAAACTGAATGAGTTTGTCAGGAAAATAGGGTGAAGATGATCACTTGAGGAAGAGGGAGTAGAACATCACTCAGGCCCATAACCCTTCAACCTCTGCCCCTGTCCCTCAGGATCACTCAGCATCGGGCTACACTGGCTGCTATGCTCTACTTGCCAAAACAGGTCCCCTGGACAACAACAGAACTGGCCACACCTTCCATGTCTGCACTCAGTATTTTGGATCCTTGGCTAAGAGTCCTTGCTAGTGTGTGCCTTTCTCCAGGCCTTGCCTATGGTCCTTCAGTTGAGATCCCAACAGGTTCTGCTTCTAAATTCACCTAAGTCATCACTCTGAGGATGCAATGAAGGATTCCTGCATGGGGACATGACCAGGAAGTAAACCAAGCCTTTGGAAGGTGGTAAGATTTCAATGGGTGGGAGAGAGAAAAAAATTGGAGGTGGGAGATAGAGAAAAGGCATGCTCTGTGGGAGAGTGGTGTATTCCTCACTGAGCAGGATGAGAAGAAACTAAGAGAGGGATACTTATATTGGAAAAGACACTATTTCAAACGGAAATTTCCTGGGCAACCTGTCACACAAAGGCACCAAGGACACAGCGTATCCAAACAGTCCTGAGAGTGAGATTTTTGTCCCACCATGGGTCAGAGTTGAGCAACATTCTAAAGCTCCAATTTGTCCTAAGTGAACCAATGTGCAGAACTAACGAGGTCATCAATTTTTCTTCCAGCTAATGAACTCGTCAGGAAGGGTGTGATACGGGAAGATGATGAGATGAGCAACCAAACCTGATTAAATAGTTTCATCTTCATCAAAGAATCAGACACAGAGCTGAAGCCCCATTATTCACTGGAAGGGGATAATTACCCAGAGGAGGCTGCCATCAGGGCTACCCCTCCCCTCACCCAAATGGCTCTACTCCTTTGGGTACAGGGAGTGGATCAGACCTGGGAATGGACATTCATTTAATTCAACAACTATTTATGGGCAACTTGCTCCATGTCAGGTGTGCACCAAGAACGAAGGATGCAGATCTTATCCTTGCCTTGAAGCAGTTCATGGCTGATCTAGCACGGAACAGCAACTAACTGGAAAATGCTATGAAAGATGCTTTCCCAGCACTTTGAACCAAATTCTGTGGGGATAAAGAAGAGTAGGAGAGTGGAAGAGGGGAGGAGACCAAGGAAGTCTTCTCATACGTGGTCACCCTTGAGCTGAGCTTTAAAGGTGAGCAGAATTTCATTAGGGAAGAAAGAAGGGAACTGGAAGGATACACCAGGCTGAGGGGTGGGCTTGAGTAATGATAAGGTGGTATGATAATATCCAGCTTGTTTGGAGAAATAGTCCTTTCTTACCCCACTTCACAGACTATAAGCCATCCAAAGCCATTCATATGGGCTTGGAAGCAAAATAATCAGTTCTTTTCAAATAATCCAAATTAGACCAATCATTCTCAGACTTTTTGGAGTTGTGATCTTATTGTTTAACTCAGATTTGTGGTTACCAGAGGTGGAAGGTGGTAGGAGGCAGAATTGGAGGAAGGCAGTTAAAAGGTACAAACTTCCATTATAAGTTAAATAAATCCTAGGGATGTCATGTCCAACAGGATGAGATGACTAGAGCTAACGCTGCTGTATGATGTACAGGAAAGTTGTTAAGAGAGTAAATCTTGAGCTCTCATCACAAGAAGGAGGGTGGTTTTTTTTTCACTTTTTTCTTTTCCTCTTTATTTTCTTTTTATTGTATCTATATGACAGGATGGATGTTAGCCCAACCTATTGTGGCAGTAACTTCACAATATACGTTAATCAAACTATCATGCTCCTCACCAACCGGGAAATCAGGTCTTTGGAGGCAGTATTGCTTACTACAGCCAGGTAAGACAGAAAGACATTGTGGAACTGGAGGGACTTGTTCTGGGCCTTGGTGAGTGGCTGGGGCTTGGGTACATGCAGAAGAGGGAGTAGGCGGGAATTCCAGGAAGTGAAAGAAGAATGTATGGTGAGCTTAAGAAAAAACAAACCAATTTTACAGGAGCAAAGCCTTCCCCCATCCTTTTTGTATTGATTTAGCATTCCCCACGTGCAGATCACTGGCAAGGCGCTGGGAGGTTATCACGTGGGTATAATGTGCGGCCCCTGCTGCAGAGAAGTTACAATCATGTGCAAAAGAGAAGGAGCAATCAAGGCATTTCATCTCCTAAGGTCATCCCATCCTCTGCTTTGACTTAAACAAGGTAAAGAGTATTGTTTCCAGGAAACCACATTTACCAATCACCTTTGCTGCCTGGTGACAGAAGGATGACACTGAGGAAGCTGATTACTCTCTCATTAGCCAGCTAATACCTTGGTAGACGTTAAATGGTGATGGTCAACAGGGATAGTGTATGTAGCTAGATAATCAGGGCCTGGCAAGCTGGACAGACATCCCAAACTTTCCTCTCCCCACTCTACACTCTAGAATTATTTTCAATCTCTTGCCCTCCTTCTTTACGGAATAGCTTTCCTTCCAATCTCCTTTGCTGCTTCACCATGACTCACAGGACTTAAGAATAGAGTTACCCAAAGGGTATTTCTTAGGGCAATGTCAGAAAGGATAATAAAATGTCAGATGAAATAATGAGTCACCTTAGTTCTGAAATGCCTCCTCCAAGGAGAAATGTGTAATCGACACTTCAGTAAGCTGACAACTATCATTTACATAGAAGAACATATCTCCTCACTTTGGACTTTCCATCCTCCCCTCCTTCCCTCCCTTCCCTCCTTTCACACATCTTGTAGTAAAAACTGGCGAGCGTGGGAGGGGCATGGCAGAAGTGTACAGGAGCTGCAGGAGAGAGACTTAGGAGTCTAAGCACAGCTGGGATGTGACCCAGGATAGCGGAGCCAGAGGTCAGAAGCCTTGGGAGTGGAGGCATCTTACCTTTTCTGCCTCTGCCCAGGCAGGGCCAATTGTTTGATCAACATGCTAAATAAATTTCATGTAAGTTAGGAGCCTATACAGCTCTAGTAAGTTTCCTTGGCTTTTTCTTTTCCTACTCAAATACGGTTGGTTATTCCACAAGGAATCCATTGTGGTTCTAACTTTCAATCAGAATTATTCTAGAATAACATACATTTTCACAAATGACCTCCTGTGCCTTGAAGAGATCATTTTCTTGATAAGCCCCTTGACTCTCTTTTTGCAAGTCTGGCAGTGTGGTTTATTGGCTTTGTAACATGAAGTTCTTGCCATTAGGGACCGAGCTAAGATCACCAAACTATTTCCCATCCATCCTAGTTGAGCTTTGAATCACAAAAGTAGTAGAAGGCCCAGCATGATATCGCCTCCGAAATGAGCAATCCCTTAATTAAACAGAAGTAAATAGAGGTTACAACGTGTTCCTTAATTAAATAGATGTAAATGCCCAATCACTCTGCTTTCCACACACATCAATTTTGCATCATCTCATTTTCCTGTTTGCCCAATGGAAATGGGAATTCTGAGGCTCTATTTTGGCCAAAATCTCCCAAGTGTGCCTGCCTGGCTGCATGTTCAATCATGCATATTTACCTATTGTTTACAGAAATCTGCAGTTAGTGTCTACTCTCCCTTCTTTGGCCGGGCTTAGGAACTGCTATGAACCTGACATCAACGAGCCATCAAAGAGAAGCAGCCCTGCCTTTGCCCAACACAACATCATGACTCCTGCCTTGGAAAAAAACATACCTGAAGACATAAGGTAAAGGGTGTGATGTGAGAAGCGGCATCTAACACCAATACTGAGCCCTCTGTGTGGCACTGGATGACCTCAGAGCAACAGTGCCCCATGCCTGCTGCCTTTCTTTATACCCAGTCTCCAGTTTAGGCAAACCCCTCCTGGATTTGGAAATATAATCCATGGACGTTACGATCATCAATTTTGTGTGTCAGGTTTGGCTAGGCGATAGGGCCCCATTGGTCAAACGCTAGTCTAGATGGTGCCGTGAAGGTATTTTGTAGTTGTCAGTAACATTTATGATCAACTGGCTTTAAGTAAAAGAAATTACCCTCCATAATGTGGGTGGGCCTCATCCAATCAAGTGAAGACCTTAAGAGCAAATTTGAGATTTCCTGGAGAAGAAGGAATTCTACAGATGAGACTGTAATCTGGCCTACACAGTATTTCTCAGACTTGCCAGCCCCTACAACTGCAAGAACCAATCCCTTAAAATAAATCTCTCTCTATATATGCATCCTCTTGGCTCCATTTGACTGGAGAACCCTGACTGATACAAAATCTGTCTGAGATGAGAACAGCATAATTACGGTTTAGAGAAAGTAGCCCAGTCCAACCACAGCTCAAAGCGAACTCATTGAGAGCGTCCTTTAAGTCACCGAGGTGGGAGGAGTGGGGTGGAAAGGAGAGAACCAAGTCCACACCACATAAAGCGCTGAGCACATTTAAGCGGCTTTCATCTCCTTGCTAGTTCTGGTGAGGCCCATGCATTGGATGGTTATCAGAGGACAACAGTGGGTTAACAACCCTTTAACTGAGTCAAACTGTTAATTGGAACAGAATCCACCTCAATTTATTCCTAGAAACAGTTCTGCTTTTCTGAGGCATTAGGAATAAATTGAGGTGGATCCTGTTCCAATTAGAATTTATGATTAAGACCATCATTTCAGGGGGACCAGCTAAGCAAAGCCATGCACCTTGGAAAATCTGTATGAGTGAGGGTCTTAAACAAAAAGGTTATTTGTGAGAAGAAAGTCATAACGACCCAACCTCCCTGGTGATTTCTCCCCAGTCCCTGAATTTCCAGTAAAGCGACCGACATTTGAAGGTGAGGTTCAAGGAGTAGTTTTCATTGACTCATAGGATTTCAAAGCTAGAATAAACCTTTTATAAACGAGGGAGCTAAGTTCAGAGAGGAGAAATGACTTGTTCAACAGTGACAACAAGCAGGCGTGCTCTTTGACCAGCTTCCTCTCCACTTCAGCCTCAAGAGCAGAATGAGTCAAGGGTTGAAACAACTACCTCTGGTGGCCTCTGCTTTGTTTTTTAAAATCATTACTGAAAAGCCGATGTGCACTTTTCACTTCTGACTACAGTCAGTGGGTAGACGGATGACGTGCCGACCCTGGCTTTTAGGTCCAATGTCATCATCTGAAGGGAACATCACACGCGTGGCACCTCCCATGCGCCAAGCCTCCTGAGTAATCTAGCCATTATGATCAGAACACTCACTACTCCCCCAGCACTGTGCCCCTACAATACGCCTTTACAACAACCCTAGGAGGAGGGTCCTATTTTTACTCCCTGTTTACGCAGAGAAAACTGAGGCACAGAGAAGTTACATAGCTTATCCAAAGGCACACAGAGAATAAAGGGCATGGCTAAGGCATGACCCGGGGCAGTGTGAACACTCACCATTGTGCTGGGCCAGGCTAGTCCCCGCTGAATTGTGACACTTCTATCACGGTGATATTATTCTCTCCATTTGCGGATTAGAAAACCAAGTCTCAGCGAAGTGGAAGAATTGGCCTGAGATCAACACCTCAGCTGTTTCGTCCCCAGATGCTACCCCTGCAGAGCTCTTCAGTATTTTCTCTCCAGTGGTCTTCACCCTCCCATCTTCTCTCTGACTGCACATGTGACTTTGACAAACCGATTTCCTGAATGGATTTTCGAATTAATGTTCTGGGTGGATTAATCCAGTTCTTCCATTGTAGAGAGAACAGGTGTGTGGGCCAACATCGTTATATGCTTCAGTCCTGAGGAAAGTACATATAGGTCATTCCTGCTAGTGTTTCCCACACTTCCTTGAAAACAATCACAAACACAAAACTCCAGAACCCCAGCTTGTACTCAAGCATTTCTAAACCTCATGGAACTGGCCTAGAAAGCACCATGATTAACAAGTACCCCTGTATGGTTCTGTTCCTCAGGGAAATTTAGGAATGCTGGATAGAAATGATCTTTTGCTACCTCCTTCAGCCCCCAAATTAAATGGCAGCACAATGTCAGAGAGACCTGGCTTTGAATATATGGGCTTTATATAAAAAACACTCGATTTGGTCCCTGCTCTCTTACTTACCAACCACACATTCTCGAATAAGTTATTTAACCTTTTGATATCTCAGTGTTCCTCTCCGTAAAATGGAAATAATAATGGTGTCTACCTCATGGCGTTGTTCCAAGGAGTAGATGAGATAAAGCATATAAAGTACCTATCACAGTGCCTGTCATGGAGGCATGGATCAATAAATATGAAGTTTTCTTGTATTGTTATTTCTAGTACTCCAGAAACTTACATTCCAGAGGATTCAGGGGGAAATTTCAGCCTTTGGCAGTAGGTACAAGAACCAATTGGTAGGGAAGGTCTCAGGAGGCTTTAGGTACTCCTAAAATCATACCCCACACCCCTTCAGGGGCAGGTAAAGCAATGAAGAGTTCACCTGACCTCCAAGCTGCATGGGCCCCCACTTCTCCCTGGAACACAGAGCTCATCTCTGCAGCACCAGGTCCCATCTGAGCCTGTCAGAGTGACCACAGTTCCTATGAGGACTCGGGTCAAGTCCATTGACTTTAAAGAGCTCCCACAGGTAATGGAAAGCAGAGAGCCAGGAAGGAGTGTCCACTTATGGCTGGACTGTCCCCTTAACCTCAAGAGTTGGGAAGTCTTGGGTCTGAGCTTCTCTAGCAGCTCTCAGGTCTGGCTCAGTCAGAAGTACTACCTCTAAGTCAGCTCAAGCCTAAACCCTGGGCGTAAACCTATAAGTGGGGGGACAGCGGGGACTTATCCATTCATTCACTTCCAAAAAAATTTTTTTTCAGTCCCTGCAATGGATCAGACCCTGTGCTAGCCTTCTGGATACCTGGTCCTGCCCTTCAGGAGTTTACTACCTAACAAGTAACACAGACAAACAAGCAAGGGTCACACAGTGTGAGTGGTGAGTATAACCAGAGGTAATCTGAGAGTGCTCAGAAAATTCTTTCCAATTCCATCTCAAACCCTCAACACAGCCCACAAGGGACTGGGTCACTTGGTTCCTAGCAACACCCACCAGGTCCACTTCACATCCCTCTCCCACTTGCCAACTGCATGACAACCACTAGGCTTCTTTGCTGTTCAGTGAACAGACCAAGTTCTTATCTGACTTTGGACCACACTCTATCCCCACCCCTGCCCCTCCTTTTGCCTAGACTTCTTAACTGTCCCTTCTGCAGGGAGTCTACCCTCAATCCCCAGACCAGAAGACTTCCACTCACATTTATCTTTGTATCGCAGGCACTTAGCATTGCATCTACCAGAACCACAGATATTTTGGCTGAATATTGAATAATGCATCGATTCCCTTCTCTCTCTTGTGCCAAATATCCATGCAACAGATGTACCCACACCTCTGCCATCACTAAAAAAACTTTTATATCTACTCCAAGATGCCATCCTTTTGCAACAAAAATCCCAGTAGAGCCTATGAAATTATAGATGTTCTCTTGCTTGAGCCAATTCAAATTCTTATTTTTGAGTTTGGTTGCCTTCCCCTCATAGAAATAATAAAGCACTACTTTAATAGAAACATAACCAGTCAATTTTTATATTATTGCTTGTGGTGGGCTTTAAAAAAAAAAAGATTTGTTTATTTGAGAGAGAGAGAGAAAGAGAGAGAGAGAGAGAAAGCGTGCATGTAAGTGGGTGGGGGAGGGAGAGAAGGAGAATCCCAAGCAGACATTCCCCCCCCCCCATGACCCTGAGATTACACCCTGAGCCAAAATCAAGAATGGGACACTTAACAGACTGAGCCACCCAGATGCCCTGGTTGTAGTGGAGTTTTTAAGAGCAAACCTTTTTCTTCTCATTACCGGTGGTGACCTGGAGAAGACTGCTGAATTTTGGGGAATTCTGTGAGCTGAGTGTTAGACTCAGACATTATTAAAAATTATACAAACATATACTTACGTAAATTATATTAAACACAAAGGTAATAAATATGCAAAACTCACCACTCCCTATTTATGTAAAGAGATTTTACTACTATCTACACTCTTGAGGTTATTTACATCTATCATTATCTGTGTGATAGGTGAACATGCTGTATAATGGTGTGTACCTGCTTCTCGTTTTCCGACTCTGCATTTAGTGACATCATGTTGGGGGCCTGAAATCAACATGGTGGAAGCATTTACCAAGGAAATCAGCAAATGGTACAAACCAAAGCTTATTGATTTTTTTAGGGAGCTTATTTTGAAGGATTTACCAGTACATGACAGCCACTAACCAAAGATGACCAAGGTCGATCCCGATTTCCAGAAGTTTGCAGTCCGGTGGTACACACACGCGCACACGCACACTCACACGGTTAAGCGTGATCCAAGGCAGAATGGCATGCATTAAATGGAGCAACGGACAGCAGCCAGAAGGGGGTGGCTCGGATCTGACTGATCTGCCTTTGATGTGGAACATAAGATGAAAAGATTCACACAGGAGACCCAGAGCATCTGCTTTGCCACCTAACTTATTTTTTTCATCCTTATTAATTCTTCAGGAAGATCTTTATGTTGGCACCAAGTTTCAGCCTGTGATCAATTCGTACACTTACCTTCAGGTGAGGTGCTTAGCTTCTCCCTCCGTCAGATCAATATGTACAGGTCAGACTGAATCTATCAGAGGGCTGGGAACGCCTCCAAAGATGGGTGCCGAGAACCAGGAAGTCACCATGGTTAGTAGTAATTTGTCCTGTTCATTGCTGGAGCTCAGTAAAGTGTGTATTGATTTTTCTGCAAAAGATTTACCAATTGAAAGCAGTAACCCCCAAAACCAAGATAAAATATGAATGGTATTAAAAATATACTGGACTCATTTGTGTGATTATAAAGGCCAAGAAACTCTTAAACAATTTAAAAGATAGGTGGGGAGTTCTGAGCCAACCAAGCTGCTAGTAGAAGAGAGGATGCTAGGTTTTGTTCCCCCAGCACATTCTTAATGGGGTTGTCAAGGTTGCTTTGTTGAACTTTAAACAGTTTTATTCCAATTTAACCTGTTTGTAGCACTTGTTTTAACAGAAAAAGGTCAGCCATTTTCAGTGTTTTAATTATATATACAAACGATATATATATATATCTCCCATTCTTGATTATGCGTGAATCAGGGAGTGAAAGAAGATACTAAGGGACAAGTGAAGAGGAGGAAAAGGAGGGAGGAAAAGGAAAGAAGAGAAGCCAGAGGGAGTAGAGAAAAAGAGGCAAGAGGGCAGAGAGGGGAGAGGCGGCAGAGGGAGAAGGGGGAAGGAAGACAGCGGTGGCTCAGGTTCCAGGAGGAACACCAGTCTGGAGTCGAATCCCAGCGCTGCCACCTGCATCATTTACTCTTCTAACAGCCTGAGTTTCCTCATCTGTAAAATGGGACGAGAAGACCTACACTGCGGGAGTTTTCGGAGAACTCCATAAGCGCGGCTGTGTAAAGATCAGCCCTGGTGCGCCCGCTCGGGGAGTGTCCGCGGCAGCGTG
>NW_024426119.1:14651090-14705033 GCF_017311325.1 Ursus maritimus | reverse complement strand
GGGAGAGCTTCCTTCCCCTTTTCAAAGAGCACAGTTTCTCCACCGTGTGCTCTGCTTGGCCTCCCTCGAATGGAGCCCAAGCATCCATCCACCTCAAAAGGCGGCACGGGCCGGGCACCGGGGCGTTCAGCTGGAGAGGGCGAGCGCGCCTAGCGTTCCAGGCGTTCCACCCGCCAGGCGGCCGTGTGCTGCGGAGGCACCGGCAACCACCAATGAACTTCCCACAAAGACAGTTTGCTTCACCCGGATCCCAATCCATAACCTTTACTGGTCTCTGTAGAGTCATTACGACCATTAGGCTGTGGACTCAGCACTGCTTTAGCTCTTAAGTTAATACAACCGAGACTTTTTTACTTTCCTATTGGGAAGGAACATGTGCAATTTTAGTGATTTCTTAGATCATTCCATAAGTAAATCAAATATTCTTTCAAGCCCAGTTATCAAAATTGTGTCCTTTGATACCACGTCTTCCATCAAACTGCAGTAATCCAGATCAACACATTTTAAACCTCTGCTAGCTCCTAATATCATCCCTACTAGATAGAGTAATTAAATTTGTACTTTTTTTTTTACAAGTCGTACTCAATAAATCTGAATAAATTAACAACGCATTACTAAGACGGCTACATTAAATTTGCATAGTGCATTTAATGAATATGCAGCTGCAAGTGAAAAGGTCTGCTACCGCGAACCTTCTACATTAGCATAACTACTTCCAGCATGTTTCTTAAATAATGCACTCATTTGCACATCACTGACTTGGCTAATTCTAACTTCAGTCAGGGTAGCCTTGTAATTAAGACTCTTGCTTTAATTTTTAATGAAGTTTATGTTACATCAATCCTGACAGTAATGAGGGGACATGGAAACAAAAAGGCTGCTAATAATTAAATTCACAAACCAGTTTGAGGGATAATAATTCCTGAGGAGAAATTACATGACTAATTATTAATTAAATATTCATACTATTGCACAGCCATCTCACTTAACTGCTCTTCTTGTTGGTAATAATATTGAGATGTGGATGCCTTTTGCCAACCATTCGGAGTTTAAGGTCTCTGGTTAATTTTAGTGCACCATTAATCAATATGACACAAAAAATAAAATTGTTTTAATTGGTATCATTTTATTGTGTCTAAATATTACTACAGTTGGTTTAGTTTGTGGAGAATTAATCTAGTTAGTCGGTGCCTGTTTTATGGAAACATAAATCCAGTTTATATCCATAAACATCTAATGGCAGGACAACTTGACCTTTTTTTTTGTAACATTACTGTTTACAGATAATTACACCAACTCTTTAAAAGGTTATTTAATAGCTTTGCATTCATCACAGTAAAATGAAAAACATGCAATATTATTTAACTCCAGCCTGTTCTGAGGAGGTCTCTGAGACCCCCACTTACCCCCACTGAAAAGTAAGCAATATTAATGTGTGGGTTTTTAAGAAATGTATGAGAGCTTTCTTTGAGTGTGTACAAACAGATTTACATGTTTGGGTCTGGATATCTGAATGTCTAATTCAGAACTGAGATGGGGTCTGGTTAGGAAGAAGATATTTCCCATATTCGCAACTTTCCATTGTAGGAAAACACAAGGATGGAGTTTTGATGATTCTGGATGTCAGAAATGGCAACAGTTTCCCTACAAAACCCAGTAAACAAACACTACAAAACCAGAGAAATTCCTATGATGAAGCCTAATTGGCTGCAATATTTATTGTAGACATGCTTATTTTTTTCCTTCTATTTTCTAAATGGTATTTGGGTGTCTGCTGCATTTACAACGAGGAAGTCCTGACCGTAGGCAAGTTTAGCAAGGACGAGAAAAGATTTACGATATTTAAATGGATAACATTAATCATTACATTAAAACAGATCATGGCATTTGTTTAAAGCTCTGATAGATTCCGGACAAGATGCTTCATGGAGACCATTATGCATATTATAAAATTAAACAGACACAGAAAAGGGACCTTTTTATCCTGCAGGGGCATTGGGAAATTCTGAGCCAGGGCAAACATTTCATTTCGTTTTTCTAATAATTCAAACTAGTTGATTCATCAAAGTGAACCAAGTCTGTGACCATAAACCATGGGGCAAGGATTCCCCTCAGCTACTCTTGTCACTTTACTACAAACTGACAGGTTTGTAGGGCATTATTACCGGGCCTGATGTGTATCTATCGCTCCCTTTACTAAACCTTAAAAATCTTTTTAACTTTTTTTTTTTTTAATCTGCTCTCTTAAACTAACACCGGAAGGCAATTTGAAAAGACCACTCACCATGAAATGGTTTACTGCCGCGGGTCAGCGTAAAGATGTCAGAGAAAGTCCTGGGTCCCTGGTCCTGCTTTTTGACTCCTTCATTTGAGGAAATCCTTCTGTGTGAGAACCCCTACTTGAGCAGCAGAAAGTCCTCCAAACTGGGTGAAGTGAAGATTACGGACGTGACCAGGCTTGCTGGCAAGACTCTGGGGTACTTGTTGGGGAGGAACATGCAGAGTCCCGCCTCTTTCTCCTTTCATTGCCACGTGCATGACGTACCTGTCCCAGGTGTGGTAGGTTGAGGAAACCATCCAGCATCAAAAAGACCAGCTGACCAGAAGGACCCTATAATCTCCTTACAGGGAAGCAGCCCAAATACCAGAAAAGGTTAGGGCTTGGAAGCCAGATACATCTAGATTCTAATCTCCCTCAGCCTTAGTGAATAGCTTAATAACTTCACCTATCTGAATCATAGTTTTCTTTTCTGAATGGGGATGATCACGCCCCCTTGGCAGTTTGTTGGGAGAATTAGTCACACATGCAAGTGTTTAGCACTGTGCCAGGCTCATAAAAGACCGCACAAAATGCCAGTGATCATTATCATTATTATTTCTTCCAAGCAAGATTATCAGAAATTTTACCATTAGAGAGTCACTCCTTTGGAATAAACACCACCATCTTAAGATTCTTTTTAAAAATGCAAGTTGTATAACTTAAAAAGGGATACCAGATAAAGCTGGAACTGGTCACCAAAGCCTTGCGTGAGTTAATGTACCAGCTCCCTTTTTTCTGTACCAGGGGCATATAAGGCAATAATTGAGAGGTGAGTTAGATTAATGGAGGGAGGGGTATTGACATGATAAAAGAGGATGTAGAAAGGGGAGATGGAACCGATGAGGAAGAGACGTTATATATGTCTAGGCTGTTTAATCACCAAGGTACAATATAAGGAACTTCAAGGAAAAACAAAAACCTACCCTGTGGATGTGGGTTTCAACATTTTTCATCTTTAGTCCTGAAAATCATAACTATCAAGGCCATGCATCCCTACTCTTCTGGAACAGCTTAATTTCATTTATTCTGTCTCATATCTATCAGGACTTGGTTGGCTGGGGGGAGAGGGAAGAAGTAGTCGATGTTATAAAATTGTCCCTATCAAAAGGTTTATTTTGTGATGGAATTCCAGAAAAAAGACAGCACACTGTCTCAGAAAATATTTAATGAGCATCATCAGATACCTGTCTTAAATACCAAGTGTCCAAAGGATAGAGCCTTTTCTCCCACATCTCTTTGCCATGCTCTATAATAAATGTCCAAGAAAGCACCACACAGATCCTTACCTGTAGTCATACCAGGGTCCAGTAGCTGGAGGAAAATTTCTGGTGTGTGGCTCTCTCTGGCTGTTCTGTAGGAAGGGATGGAAAGGAGAAACCTCAGATGTTGAGTTAGACAAATTGCAGCTCCTACACTTTACTAGCTGTGTGATCTGGATAACTTGGCTGACCTCTTCAAGCCTCATGTGTAACACGAAGAGAGCGCCATGTACTCCCCAAGATGATGTTGGGGGTTAAATGACATATGCATGAAAAGGCTCAGGTATGCAGTAAATGCAACAACCCCTTTTCCCTATCCCAGAATCAAGTCAAAATCTCCTTATGGGGCATGACGACTCATTGCTGGAGGAGGTTTACATACAGATTTCAAATTTCCTGAGGCTGGTTCTGTAATATAACATTTACCATGCTGCTGTTGTTGTTGTTTCCCTCGATCAATCATCCCAGATTTTAGAGGTCAGCTCTTACTCCAATTCGGCAGTCCAACAGTCCGCCTAAATTGTTATGAGGATTAAAAGAGTTTGTATGTGGGGGTGCCTGGGTGGCTTAGTCAGTTGAGCATCTGACTCTTGATTTTGGCTCAGGTCATGATCTCAGGGTCCTGGGATGGAGCCCCGTGTTGGGCTCTGCTCTCAGAGCAGTCTGCTTAAGAGTCTCTCTCTCTTAATGCTAAGTGAAATAAGTCAAGCAGAGAAAGACAAATATCATATGATTTCTCTCATCTATGGAACGTAAGAACTAGGATGATCGGTAGGGGAAGAAAGGGATAAAGAAAGGGGGGGGTAATCAGAAGGGGGAATGAAACATGAGAGACTATGGACTATGATAAACAAACTGAGGGCCTCAGAGGGGAGGGGGGTGGGGGAATGGGATAGACCAGTGATGGGTAGCAAGGAGGGCACGTATTGCATGGTACACTGGGTGTTATACACAACTAATGAATCATCGAACTTTACATCGGAAACCGGGGATGTACTGTATGGTGACTAACATAATATAATAAAAAATCATTAAAAAAAAAAAAAGAGTCTCTCTCTCTCTCTCCCACTCTGCCCCTCCCCCCAACCTGTGCAGGTGCACTCTCTCTCTCTGTCTCTTGCTCTCTCTTTCTCTAAAATAAATAAATAAATCTTCAAAAAAAAAAAGAGTTCATATTTGGGAAACAACAGAGTCTGGTACATAGTAAGTGTAAATAAACATTCTAAAACCATGTTCTAACAGTGTAACCCCTAAAAACCTATCCATTCCCATTTCTACCCCCCTTTCCCCTGCCCCTCACACTTCATTATCACTAAATGGCAGATACATGCAATTGCCTATCTTATTCATACTTCAAAACCCACCTAAACACCTACTCTTCCACAAAGCCTTCCCTCGTAGCTCCTTCTCTCTCGTCACTTTCTTCCCTACGCTTCCCCTATAGTGTGCCCACACTTCTGTTATACTTCGCACATCATACTATATATTACCTATTCACACTTCTCCCACAGAGGAAGGACTGTGCATGATCTTTGTGCCCCCAGCTCCTAGTGCACTGCAAGGCACATATTGGCACTCTTCATATTAATGGTTGAATCACACTGAATTTATCGAGAAATAGCAGTTCCATGATAATATTTATAAATCTTCAATATACTTCACAATAATGGAGTATTTAGTGAACAAAGCTTTTTTTCTCGTCTTCTTTCTCTTTTTTTAATCAAGAGGCAAAAAAGTCCATGCTAAGATGAGAGTAGATGAGAGTAGAGATGGGGATGGGGAGAGGTGGGGAGGAAAGTGATTGCTCAATTATAAATAGCAATTTCCTACAGGATAGGATCAATTCAGAATGAACTATTCATTGCATTATCAATGGTTATTTGGTAACAAATCTAAAATTCCTGTCTGAATTTTAATTAAAAGAACCACTAAATATCCCAAGTCAGTTGGCACATATGTACAATTTTTTGTTCACAGTTATAAAGTTGCCTGTCATGATGTTGAGAATCGCCTGAACCCAAAAGGCTGTAATACAGGCTATAATGTTGATATCCCTTCTCCTTCAACAAATTTACATGTGGTATTTCTCATCATATGGTAGGAGCTCATTGTCAAAGTCACTGGGCGTGGGGAGTGCTCACTGTGGCCTGTATGGAACCTGTAGGCTCCCACTCCATTCTTGGCCTTCTTACTCCTGCAGTCAGAAAAGTACAAACTGTTCCAACTTGGCTCGCCTTTCCTTGATTTGTCTGTCTCCCTGTAAAGCCCTGCTGAAATTCACACCTTTTATGCAGTCTACTAATTCACTAATTTAATTCATATATATATCCCGTTCCCTCCCACAGTAGAAAGATTCCTACTCTGAATCCTCCCTGTGATCAATCCTGTTCACCCAATGCTGTCCTCCTTCCTTTACTCACTATAACAAAAGTATTTGCTTATTTTATTTCATCATTTTGGTAATGCCATTTGTAATGGTTGTATAATGTATAATAGATTGTCATAATTTACTTAAATATCCTGTCATTGGTTGAACACTTGGGTTGTTCTAATTCTTCACTGTTAGGAATGGTACTATAATAAAAATTTTGGAGCGTGAAACCTTTATTAAACTTTTACTATTATTTTCCCTTAGAATAGAGTCCAAATGGACTCTATGGTGGAGATTTTGCTATTATATTTCCTTGGGGAAAAAGCTTTGTCTTCCATTAAAACTCAAGCATTTCACACACATTCATGAATGCATTCGATTTTTTATTGAGAGGGGAGTGACAGAAATGCTATCCTCTTAAAGGGTATTTTCTCTCTTTTCCTTTCTTTCTCTCCGTTCTCATATTTCCCCCTCAGAATCTACTTAGAAGTCTAAACAGAAAGACCAAAGCACAAACCTTAGGAGAGCACCACCAGTGCCACTGCTTGAACACTCTAGTTACAGGCTAGCTACTTTACCTCTTGACCAGATCCTCCTCTTTGGTAAAATCATCTCAAAATCCTATCCAGTGCTAAAGATCTTTGAATCCATAGACCTGCAATTACTCTGCTTTGCCCCAGCCCTCCTTCTTCAGGTGCACGCCTCTCTGCTTTCATAATCAGCAACTAAAAAGTTCGATCTGTTGGAACTGAGTAAATAAGTAAATAACTAAATAAATAAACTACTCTCAAGAAAAACCCTGGGTAAGTGCTTCATTATACCCAAGTTCCTTTTCTACTTCTTCCACCTGGACAGTTAAGGTTCCATAAGGTTTTCTGGAAAGTTGACAATGCCTACTTTCATAGGACATGGCGTCTCATTTTATTTTGCAAATGTACTCCTATACCCTAAAGGGTTTAGGATTAAATTCTCAGAATGGTTCTGCCTTTGGCAGTCTTAGTTTTTTCAGAAATCATACCCCTTTCCCATTTTGCAAATCGTGACAATAAAAATAATTCCCAAGTGCCTCGTATTTTATTACTTGACAAGCACTTCTACATTTGTTATACCACTTATTCTTCCATACAAATCTGGGTGCCCATCCTTACGTCATGAAGGAGGAAACAGATGTTAGAGTTACCTGCCTAAGACATGACAGCCAGACCCCTTGAACTTGGATCCAATGACTCCAGACTCCGTGTTCTTTTTCTGGCATAGATCTACCTGGAAAGCAACCAAATAAATACACTAGGTCAACAAGATACACTCTTATTTATAGACTTCAGAAAACTTAGGAAATAAGACATTTTAATTTGGGGAAATTTATGGTACTTTCCATGATTAATTAGAAAATAGACTCGCTTTACTCTGTGAAACATGAACCTATATAATAAGAAAGATAATAATTTACATAATTTAACACAAAAATACCCATTGAGAATTCACTATGTGCTACCACATGTTAAACACATTATATATGAATTATTATCTCAATTAGTCCTTACATAACAGCTCTTTGAGGAAGGAACCAATACTATTCCTATTTTACAGATAAGCAAACAGCTTTGGAGAGGTTAGTAATTTGCCAGAGTCACACAGCAGGCATGAGGGATTTATACCTGCGTCTGCTCAACTTGAGAGCTGGGGTTAAAGGCATGGTTACACATTGCTTCTCCCAATCTCTCAGGACTGAAAATCAGATCTTGGGATCAAATGCCTAACTTGAATATTCTCTGATTCGGGTTGCTGATGGGTTGGGAGATGGTATTAGGCACCACACTGCCATCGAGGACCTGGCTCCTTTCTCACTACTCCCACCAGGTCTCTTCAACACCTATAGAGACAAGATAGGAGCCTGGAATCTCCAGGGCGAGCCACTTTACTACTTTTTTTTTTTTCTAAAGATTTTATTTTTTTTAACAGAGAGAGACAGCCAGCGAGAGAGGGAACACAAGCAGGGGGGTGGGAGAGGGAGAAGCAGGCTCCTAGCAGAGAAGCCTGATGTGGGGCTCGATCCCAGAACACCGGGATCACGCCCTGAGCCGAAGGCAGACGCTTAACAACTGTGCCACCCAGGCGCCCCCACTTTACTACTTTTGACCAGCTCTGGTGGTTAAAAATGTCTTCCTTATATTGGGCTACATCTCAGCTCCTGCTGGCTCTCCACCCACTGACCCTATTTTAGCTTTGAAGCTCCACAGAAACAATCTGATATTTCCTGTAACATGAAGTTGAGACAGTAACAGTCCACCCTTTGAGTCTGCTCTTCTTCCGAATAAAAAAGTACAGTTCCTTCAGCTATTTCTCCAATGACATGGTTTCAACCTCACTACTCTGATGAACATATGTGTTTTAAACTAAACATGATTCTTTAGATGTGGTCAGCCTAGAGAAGAACAGGATTCTATCCTTCCCAATTCTAAATACTCTAAATCTGCCAAAGATGCCCACGAGCTTCCTTGCCCCCATTCTGCTAGGTCATACTGAGTTCGCGGTCTACAAAAACCCTTATCCCCATGTCACACGAGATACTAACGAGTTACGTATCCCAAGGGCTGCACTTGTGCAAATAGTCTTCTTTAGATCACATGCAAACAGGAACTTTTACTTTCCCTGTATTACTTTATGTTGTGTTGCAGGAGGTGTGGCTCATGAGTCCGTAAGCTCCTAAGATTCTCAGACAGTTTCATTTGGGTCATTGTAGAGAAATCGAATTCAGCCTTTGTAATAGCCACATCATGGTCTCTAGAATTAATGGGTTACAGTTTATTTACTGTCCCCTTACTGACAGGAATAAAGACATTTGTCTTGTTTCTCATTTGTTTGGCCTCTATAAGCAATGCTACAAAAATGTACTTGCGCATATATCCTCACATACTGGTGTTTTATTTTGAAAAAATAGAGTCAAAAACAGCAGTGCAAGGTCAGAGGGTGTGTATGCAATTGTAGAAACAGATTAAGAAGAAAGGAGAGTAAAGGAAGTCTTGAATTTTCACATAATGCACATACATTGCTTTGAAAAGCAGGAAAAGAAGGTTTAAAGAAACTAGGGGAAAATTCTCTTAAACCTTTTTTAATAAGCCTGCCTAAACAATCGTCTCTTTCTTTGCACTCCTGAAGTATTTACTATTTGCAACACTCACTATTTGTTCCACTCCTGAGGTAATTAATCACAGAGGACATGACCACCAACCCTTCTATTGTAATAATGAGCTGTCATTCAAGACTTTCATTGCCATCCACATCTTCAAGACCAGAGAGCTCAGGCTTGGAGTCAAACTCACCAGGGCTCAAATTTCAGCCATTTACCCACGTACCAAGTGTGTGGCTTTGAGGCATAAAATGGGTATAATGCTTTACTTGCAAGTTTTCAGAATTAATAACATAATGTTTGTAAAGCCCGTGGAAGAGTACCTGGCACCTACTACTACTGGTTAGTTAATAGTTGTACGTACTACCACTACAGATAGTCACAGCTAACATTACATTACTTTGCAAAGCACCTTGCATGAACTGTCTTAAAACTAAAGCTGTAACTCACACATGTAGCCACTCAATTTCAGAATAAGGTAGGTACTGTTATGACCCCTATTTTATAGATGAGAAAAGAGGATCAGAGAGGTAAAGAAAGTACTCTACGGTCACACAGCTAGTAAGTTAGAATAGGGACCGGAATCCAGTCTGACTACAGAAAGCCTTCACTTGAAGAGTGGCAATTATCATAATTACTACTAATCTTGTTGATTGTCTTAATTCCAATAGTTTTAGCCATGAGACTTAATGAAACCTCAGAGTGGCTACTGGAAGAATAGTGAGAGAAGGGTGTAGCCCCAGATTAGGCTGTAACCAGCACCCACATCCCAACAGGCTACAGCAGCCTAGGCAGGCATCATGCCGCCTAGTCTAGCTACGGAGTGGAGAGGGAGCGTGCCGGAGCCTGACCGTGAACATCTCTGATGTGCCAGAAGGTGGCACTGTGGTGGTGCCTGGAGAGATCTGACTGACCAGAAGTGGACTGGAGCCACTAGCTGGGGTCAGTGAGATGGCTCAGTCTCAGAGGAGAGGAGTTTGGGAAGGTTTACTGTGTTCATGAGGGGACTTCAGTCCTCTGGGTTTAGGGTTCCAATCAGAAACAGAGTGAAAGCTCAGTGGTGATGACAGATCATAGCGTGGGGCAGAAAGGACCACAGCTCTGAGGCCATGTGCCTTGGGGGCTCACCCGACAGATTCACAGCCCGAGGACCCCAATATCCCACCAAGAGCCATTAGCTCCTGGGCATCCGCCTCTACTACCAAGGGAAATTGGGAGTGGAAGGAACCTGTATTCACTTAGTGGATTCAAAGTCCACATCAACTTGGGACGTCTGGGTGGCTCAGTCGGATAAGCATATGCCTTCGGCTCAGGTCATGATCCCAGAGTCCTGGGACTGAGTCCCACATTGGGCTCCTTGCTCAGCAGGGAGCCTGCTTCTCCCTCTGTCTGCTGCTCACCCTGCTTGTGCTCTCTCTCACTCTCTGACAAATAAATAAATAAAATCTAAAAAAAAAAAAAAAAAAAGTCTACATCAACCTTAGCCATGATTTCATAGAATATACAGACATCTCAAACTTTGGCTTCCCTATCCTGTGTTTTGTGTTCTAGCAGATTTTGCCTCTTAAAATCTTCCTCTTGATTCAAAAAATTATATCAATTTAAAGTTAAAACCACAGGACACATCCCATATTGCAGATGAATAGCAAGGACAAGTCTTTCAGGTCTACTTTTTCTAATGAAGCTTTGCCTGTGATCTCTGCACCCACTCTGTACTTTCCTGAGCTCTCTCTCTCTCTCGCTCAGTCTCACTCTCTCCCTCTTGGCTCTTATGGTTCAGAAAACAGCAGCATGTGAACCTCAGTGCATGTGTCTCTGTAAAGTATCCACTTCTATAACTCTTCCAACCATGATCTAAAAATATGTCACTGCACTTGGTCTGTTAATGTTTTTAGGCTTACATTTACACTCAACACTTCAAAAGTATCGCAATAAGCCTATTGAAACTTCCAATGTAAAAGCTCAGAAATTCTAATAAGCACTAGACTATACTCACAAATAAAAACATTTCTCTGAATCCTCCGCTGAAGGATTCAGGAAGAATAATTAGAATAGAGATACTAACTCCCCAAATTAAACCAACTTCTTCTCTCTCCAAAGGTTTTCACTAAGTGCCAGGGGAAAAGTGACAGGTTAGGTGCCAGACACATGAGCAGAAATCCTTTCCTAGCCACTTGCTGGCTGTATGAGTTGGATCTTTCAGAGCCTCTTCTAAAATGGGGATATTCAAAAGCTCAAGCAGCCATTGGGAGGACTGAAGGTGATGGCATACCCGAAAGTGACAGTCTTCCTTTTCCCTTGATGGTGATTGTGTTTGGATTAGATTTCAAGATAGGGACCTTTGTTGCCACTTTTGAATGGGCCCTTTGGTAGAAGAAGACTCAGAAAGAGGACCCTTGCGTGGCTCCACCACTCACTGGGCTGTCCTGGGAAAGCCACCTTTATCTCTGCATCTCTGTTTCCTTATCTCAGAGATATGGGCTTTGATCAGGTGATCATAAATGTCTCTTCTCAATCTGTGACTTGGGGTTTAACCTTTAAATTTGGTAGCACCCCTTTGTGGATTAGCTGAACCTGTGATGAGACAATAGCACTTCTTTTTCTGTACTGGCAGATTATCTAGCTGGTGGGTTCTGAGTCATATGTGTTTTACTTCCTGCTTTGCTCCATGCTTTCCAAGTTATGATCTCATTTAATTCTCGCAAGAACCTGTTGAGTTTGGTGAGGCAGATATTACTGTCTGGCATCATTTCATAGATGGGGAAAATGAAGCCCTGGAAGAATAGAGAGATCTGTCTCGATCACTCAAGTCCTTGGAGAAGTTCTCTGGACTCTGGGAGACCAGTGATCGTGCAGGGAACTGGTGGACCCAGAGAGCCACTTGTCACCGCTGCACTGCACCCACATTTGTCAGAGCCACTGTCATCTCTTGCCAGGCATATTGTAATCACTGCATAACCAGATTCCCTGTGTTTACCCTTGCCCACAAACAGTTGCTTGTCAACTAGAGGCCAGAGTAATACTCTAAAAATATAAGTCAGAACATGGTCCTCCTCAGCTCAGACCCCCTCCAGGGGCTCCCATCCCTCTCAGTGTCAATCCTTACACTGGCCCCACACCCCATGTGTCCACCTGTGTGACATCCCTTCCTCCTACACACAACTGCCTCATTCACTCCACTACAAACTCATTAGTCTCCTTATTGGTCCTTGAATATGTCAGGCACCCTCAGGACCTTTGCACTGTAGTTCCCTTGACCTGAAATGGCCTCCTACAGATATCTAAGCACCCATCATTCCTGTATTTCCTTCAGGCCTCTGCTCAAATACCACTGAATTAGAAAGGCCTTTCCTGACCACCTGTAAAAAGTTATATTCCTGATAATCTTTACCTTCTAGTATTTTTTCCCCACAGCACTTATACCTGCCAGCAGATATCATTTACTTTTTAAATGCTTACTGCTCCTAGTCTCTTTCTTCTAGAATGCATGCTCCCTGAGGGCAGGGGTATTGGGTGACATCCTGCAAGTACTTAGAACTGTTCTGGCACACAATAAGTGTAGGATAAATATTTGTTGAACAGATAAATGAACCAAAACAGGGCCTGAGAAACATGGCCTGAGAAATATTGAAGAACAAGTGAAAATTATACATTTGCCAAGCTAAAGAAAGGAATTGGCTATCAGAAAACAGGCATTTAGCAGAGCCCCAGAATGGGGCTGTATTCACTTCCCAAAGGCGGCATGTGCATTAGTCAGTGGGAAGAATTCATGTGTAGATGACTGAACCCTGTCAAATTAAGACAAGATTGTATTCAATATGGATGAGGCTCAGAGCAGTTAGAGATATTATCATATGCATGTATCTCTGTATTTCAGCACAAGCTTTGCCCTTGGCCTTCAATGCCCCCTCCCTTTTCACTCTCAGCCCCCAATCTGAGGAACTCCTATTCAACCTCCAAGGCTAGTTCTAACCTGGCTTTTCTTCACCCCTCGGGCTGAATTCGCTGGTTCCCTATCTGTATTCACTACCTTGTGTTGTTTTTATGGACCTATAATATTCTTTAGTCTTCCTTGATAAAGTATGACAGCTATGGTCACACTTTCAGTGCAATAACCAGGACAGTCCTGGTAAACTAGGACAACTGGTCACCCTAAGTGTGAACAGCCTAAGGAATCCTGTATCAATTTTCTTTGTCTTTCCAGAATCTAAATGAGATCTGGAGTCTCAAAGGGTCAGTTAAGTGGAAAACATGCAGATGTGCACTCCAGTTTTTAGGGTCTGGGCAGAGTTCTCTTTGAGCCTCTTAAAGATGATCTCTACAGCTCAGAACAAAGTGAGAAATATCAGCATGAACAAATCCTATGAGAAAAAGAAGTTCCTTTCATGCTTGCCCAGCAGGCTGGTAACCTGAAGGAGACAGCCTTTAAAAATGCAAGCCAAATACACAGGTGGTTCTCAGCCTTTAGGATCTTGCTGCTCCAAGTGTGGGACATGGACCACAAACAATAGTGCATCTGAGACCTTCTTAGAAATGCAGAATTTCAGGCCTTCCCCTAAACCTACTGCATCAGAATCAACGTCTTAAGAAGATCCCCAGCTGATTCATACTCACAGTAAAGGTTGAGAAGCATTATTTCACAGCCCGAGGATCAATGTCAACACAGACTTCCCCAGCCTAACCCCTGCAAATGTTGGTTTGGTAGGTAATTTTCGTATATAGCAAAGATTGAGAAGTGCTAGAAATGTCTTTAACTTATTTACTATGTTTCTCAGAATATGGTACTTGGACCACATGTATCTGATGTTTGCAAAAAGGACAGATTTCGGAGCAATACCTCAGAATATGGAATCAGAATCTTGGTTAGGCCCTGAAATCATATTTTCAATAAATTTCTCAGGGGATTCTTATGACCAAAGTTTCTGAACCTCTGCCCTTAGGAAAAGGAATGACAGAGAAGGAATAACAGGTGCTCCTATTTTTGTATTTTTTTTTAACCTGTCTTCAATTCTTTCACTAAAGACAAAACTGATGTTTTGTAATATCGGTCTTTTGAAAAACCACTCTCTCTTATTTTTCAGTCCACGTGGCTTAGATATGAGTGGCTCTTCTAGAAGGAGGCACACATGCTGGGCCTAACCAATGAGATGACTTCCCCCTGCCCGCTGTGATTGCTTCAAGGTTGGGCATGTGACTCAAAAATAGTCCATGTCTAGAATTCTTGGGGAAGAGGCACTCTTTCTCCTGGCTTCCTCAGTTGTAGCGTGTGAGTCTTGGGCTGCTGGCAGCCTTTACTAATGGGTGTGGAAGCCTGCCAGCACAGAAGAAAGCTGACGCAGACCAAAGTCCAGAGAGGTACAGAGCTGGAACGCCTGCCCATCACAGAGCCCTGAGAACCAGCAGTGTTGATCCAGTGCCTTCATGCTCACTAGAGCACAGCTTGACATCAGGTATTAAATGAAAAATGGATTCTGTCCCCAAATAGTTTGTGAAACACTGCATTAGACAAATTTCCACAGAAATCACATCTAAGGACTTCACAGATCCTTTAACATGACAAAGCACACTGTGAGTTTCTAAGGTGTGGTGTTTTACAAACATGGATTAAAAAAAAAATCATACTGCATCTTCTGGTACAGCGTCTCTTGGAAAAAGCACAAGTTAATGGTTTACAAAATGATCCTGCACATATTTTATTTAAACCTTCCAACGGCTTTGGAGGATATCACTGTTAGTATGGGTGATGAAAATAAGGATGAGATTTTGGGTGGATTGCCCAACACTGCCAGCACACATCATTCCCCCCACCCGCCACCATGGCTGACCTCATCCCACAGGGCTCAGCCACAGAGCGGGATGGTGGGGGCGAGGCATCCCCTGATTCCGGGCATTGTGGTCTTTCCAGTGTTCTCTGCTACCTGAGGTGACATTTCCTGGAATAAAGGCGAGCCAAGGAGAGTTGGTTGGTCTGTGTGGATATAGCCAGACTACAGCGAATTATATGTACGTTAATGGATGCAAACGTAATACAAATAAACTCCTGGCCTTTCTTTTTCAGGTGGCTCTTCAGAAAATCTTTGCAGAGACCATTACCCTAGGAAATCAGAAGCCAGAAAGGGAATTGCTACAGGAACGATAAAAGGAAGTCCTAACCCGTGCTTCCAATTTAAATCAAGGTTCCCATGGGATTAAAGAAAGGGTGGTGCACAGGCATGGAGCCTCTCTTCTCCCTGGATAACATTAATTCTGCTAATGCTATCTATGCCAGAACAATCAGACAGTCCCAGGGATTAGTTTTAAGGATTAAATTTTGGAACTTTTATCCAAATCAAACTCAAGAATGCCCCCCAGATTCATCATGTGCTGAGGCAAAAATCCATCTTTCTGTCGATGCTTAAAAGATCCAAAATGATAAAACTAGAAAGTAAAACAGTGTCTTTTGATTTAAAACCCATGCTCTTTCCACTACACCACATGAGAAGGATTTAACAGGAAAGGATAAGGTCGAAATACCAGCTCCACTGAGATTTAGCTGTGTGGCCTCAGGCAAGACACAAGACCTCTCTGGACCAGTTTCATCAACCAGGAAATGAAGGAAATAATGTCTGTTCTGTAGGAGTGTTGTGGACATACGATGAAACAAGGTATATGGAGCTGCACTTTGAAAATCATGACATGCACATGTTCCTCATTTACTGCTACTGCTCTTCTCCGACTAATAACAACATCACAACAGATATAAATACAAGAGTATTAGAAAAGGAAATATGAAGATACAATAAAATTGAGACTCTTCCCCCTTTACATTGTCCCTCATCTAGGTATTGGAAAAACAAATGCAATTGTCTTTCTTATCTAAGATTTGATTGAGGAAAATGATGGCAGACATTGTCGGGGTTGCTCATCATTGACAAAGTGAGTTCACACCTACGATGTTGTTTCATTAATTCCACCGGATTTGCAAGTCTGCCCTCTGCGTCAGACCCAGTGCTGAGAACCAGCGAAGCCTTTTAGGCATCACACACGCCCACGGTGAAGAGGACCAAGATGAGGCAAGTCTCTGCCACGCAAGGGCATTCCACACATACAGGCGTTTGCCTGCCTTCCTAAGCCCCACACAGAATGACACAGTGGCACAAAGTCTTCAAAAATTTTTCTTTTTTTTTTTTTTTACAAGGTGTCCATTAGGGGACAGTCCCGGTTTAAAATCTTTTCCCTCATTTTCTGACCATGGGCCACGTTCTTTTATGCTGAGAATATAGTTAGCATAATTCTCAGCACTTTGAGATTTCTTATCTTTTTGTAAAATCTAATTTGGCAGTCAGCATCTGCCTTTCGGCTTTCAGAACCAAGGTGCAGCTACAGGCTCCAAGATGAACTTGGCAATTTAGTTCAACCAACATTTATTGAGTGCCCTTGAGTGGGAGGCATTCTGAAACCCCACGATCTTCGCCACGTGGGTCAGCGGCTGAGGCCAGCCATGCCGAGCGCAACCCACCCAGTGCTCCCAGCCCGGCCCGCCAGGGAGCCTTCTTTGATGGAGATAACATGTAACCTCAAGGAAAACTGCAGCCCGTGTCATTACCGGTCTTTCTTTTCTGCTGGGCTGTGCGCGCTGAGGAACACGGAAATCTTTTTTATTTTAATTGTGAAACATTCCAGTTAAAAAACATCCTCGTGGCTGGCATGTTTAATTGAGCTCCTGAGAGGTTGCGTCGGTGAGACTTCGGATGAATCGCCCGCAGTCCCATTGGTCTCACCAAGAACCCATTGATGTTTCATAAATCCAAGTCGGTACAAATCTAATTGAGTTACCATGCTGAATTAGCTCACATCTAAATGGCATTCATGTCTACAAATGGAATAATTAGAGTCTAGAAAATGGGATATATCAAGTGGCATCCCAAGTGACAACAGAGAGGCATTTGTATTCATTCAATCAACTGCTTAAAAAAAAAAAGCTGCTGTAAGACTTGACTTGGGCTGGATGATTAGATGCAGTGTATAGGCGCTTTGTTTCTCTTATTTTTTTAATATATATTTATATTTATTTGCAAGAGGCCCCTCTACTCATTCTTCAGATATGTGAAAAAAGAAATGTCAGGCCTGAAGTTATTTTGGATCACCTAGTTTAAAAAAGAAAACAAGAAAAAGGAGAGGGTAGTCCCATTTTAGCCTACAAATCTATTTGTTTTCTATGATTGGAAATGGTGTCCTTATTTCATTTCTTCTGAGCTGTATTTTTTTTCTTCTGCATTTGCTTCTAAGTACTCTGGTTAAGATGAATTCACACCCCAGGGTGGGCAGGTAGATTCTGATGTGAATGCCAGACCATCCTCTATTTGAAAAGTGCTGAAGTACTTCATCATAAAAATAAAGTTCACATCATGTCCAGAAAAAAATCTCATTAAATGGTTTTATTTCCAAGGTATTTTGGTTGTGAAATTTTAGGATATTTGAATTTAATGCTTCTTTGATTAATAGTTCAACTCAGCAAATATTACAAACAGGAAGAAGGCATTTTGACTGTGTAGGCTAATGGTCTCCTTCTAATTCACACTATAGTCTTCAATCTCATTTACATGCTTAGTTTATTTATTACCCCAATTAAGTTTTGCAAATAGTTTGCAATGAGGTCCCCATGACCTCATAACTCACAATTACTCTTGGGATCTCCTGCCCACTTTGGCACGTTTTGAATAATACTGCAATATCTTCCAGGAAAGGATTGTACTTAGAAAGTGATGGATGGTGACTGAGAGCATCTTGTCCATAAAAGACCAGATCTGAGACATGTCTTTGGTCTGCTAACTGGTATATCGTTCTGAAACCTAAGCATTTGGAACTTTGGGATGTCACTGCTCCCTGTGGCCTTTGGTTTTCTCATATTATCCATTGACAACGTCCACTGCCTCTCTCATCAAGGGTGGGGATGCTTCAGTGTTAGAAGTCTGTGCCTGCTGTAAGGTCAGCCCTTGGGGCACCCATGTCGTACATGGTGTTATCTGATGGGGGCCAGAAGGATTTATGTCCCTAACCCTATTTTCACTCTCCAATTTACTTTGTCCATTAAAAATTTCAACTGGTGAAATCCAAATTAATCTCTAGCTTGCTCATAATATTATTATATCAATGTTAATTTCTTAGTTTTGACAAATGTACCATGGTTATATAAGACATTAGATTAGGAAAAGCTGGGGGTACCTGGGTGGCTTAGTTGGTTGGGCGTCTGACTTTTGGTTTTGGCTCAGGTCATGATCTCACGGACGTGGGATCAAGCCCCATGTCGGGATCTGTGCTTAGTGTGGTTGAGTCTGCTGGACATTCTCTCTCCCTCCCTCTCTCTCATTCACTCTCTCTCTCTCTCAAATAAATAAGTAAAATCTTAAAAAGAAAGATTAGGGAAAGCTGAATGAGGGGTATATAGGAACCCTCTGTACTATCTTTGCAACTTTTCTATAGATATATAAAATTAGTTCAAAATAAAAAGTTAAAAAATCTTTCTATCTGTGATACTCAAAACTAGTGGTATCTTTATCAGAGTTCTCCTATTAAAGTCCACTCAAGAGTGGACAAACTTAAGACTGGAGTGTGTTGGGGGAGGGAGAGATTTGTAGGGGGAGGAGCAAAAGGAGAGGAGGAGCCTGGTCTCAGTACTGGCTGTGACATGCACCAGCTAGGCACGTTGGAAAAGCTCCTTGATCTCTCTGTACCCTAATTTCCTTGTCTGACTGAAGATATCATCCATAATGCCACCATTTCAGAGCTCAGAAAGGAACAAATGTGAAAATAATGACTAAGCTTTAGAAAACTAAAAAATGGTACAAATTTTTATTAACACCTTTGATGGAAGGTGAGTGACAAGGGCAAAACTGGCATATGAACGATACCTTAAGATATTATAGAAATTACTAGAAGAGTCTTTGGAGCTAATTAGACCAATCTACCTTCACAGATGAGAATCGTAGAGTGCAGAAAGTGACTCGTCCAAGGGTGATCGTCTGAAACAGAACTCACACCTCCTCATTCCCTAGCCAGTGCTCTTTCCACTGGGTTGTGATATTTCCCAATGTTGTGTTCAGGATTGGCCCTTGCCAAAGGTCAAGCAAAATGATCTGCTGGGTGTCTCCTTTCCAGTTTTGATTTGAAAACCATGCCCCTCTTCTAATATTGTATTACACTGTAAATTTCCACACCAAAAGGGCTTTCCTGTGAAGGACGGTCTAGTTATCAATGCAGCGAGAACTTCTTAAAACAAAGGCAATCAGAGTACTGCATAGAAATGGAAGTTCAAAATCAGACTGCTGATCTCCAGTGGCACAGAACCTGTCCTACAACTGAGATTAAACACCCTGAAATCTAAGCCCATCTAAAACCAGAAACCCTTCCCAGTTTCTCCATTTGCCCCACAGCATCATCTCCCCGCAGTTCTCCAAGTACAAAATCTTGGGAGTCGTTTTTCTCTTTTTCTGTCACTGTCTTAAGTTAACATCTTATCTGGGATCCTCTTGGGAGTAGAATGTATGTCCGTCTCATCTTCACAAACTCCCCAGCACCTCCCAGGATGCCTGATGCCTTTCACCCATCAGCTGTTCAAAACTGTTGCACAAATGTGTCTACCCGAAAGCTCCTGTGAAACCTTTCAAAAGGTCAGCCTTCCTCAAGGTCCCAAGAAAAGAGGATTTCTCTCTGCTTCTTTTCACACTTGAAATCAAACAACATTAAAAGATAATTTAATCTACTTCGCTGCAAGGTGGGCTAATGGATAGACTACTCCACATAAGTCAGATCCTGAAACAATCCTCAGAAAAGAATCTCCCCAACTGCCAGGTTATAGGAGACCTCACTCCTAACAGTAAATTTTCCCACTGTAGATTACTATAAATTTCATTAGCATGTTTGCTCTTCTAATCTGTGGATCTGTCCATTTATCACCATACTATAATTTACCGTGTGCTATTTCCCTTGTTTGTGTTAACATCTCATATTGGTAATTCAGTCCCTGAATGTGTACTTTTTGAAATAATCAAATAATGAAATGCAAATCGGCTTAACATTTTGAATGCCATACCCAGCAAAGGTGCAGAGATATGGAAAAGTAACTTGGTTAAAATGTTAAGTAGGCTTTGTTAATTCCAAACACTGGCAGTGCACTTCAGAGTTTGCATCTGGCCAAAATAAGTATGTCCTTCACCTGGCCTCTGCAGCAGAGAACTGACATGGGAATGGCGGCTCACCCTACTCAGATTTCAACAGAAAACGTTTTCTCAGGAACTATGATCCAACAAGGGAAAGATTTGGGGAAGGGTCACCTTGGCTGACAAGAATTGAGAGAATTCTGGTACAGTTTTGTGTATCCATTACCCCCTGCATTCATTTATTCAAGCCATTTGTTTATCAGAAAAGTAGAGAGATGGAATCACTAGGCAACGTGTAAGTCCCAGTCCTTGTCCAGGACGATGGAAAGAATAAAAAATTATAGGCTGCATAAGGAAAAAATGTAGCTCTCTTCATCAAGAAAAGAAAGTTTCTGTTGCTTTTAGCTGCACCTAACAGGGACCTAAGTCAAATCACGTAATAAAAAAGGAAACGTATGACATGATGAGGAAGTCTTGAGTTGGGCGACCCCTCAGCAGCTTGGGCTGTCATAAAGAGCCCCGTTCCTTTCCCATCTTTTCCCTTTGCCCATGTCAGCATGTCAGCTTTGCCTTCAGACTGGCTCCCTTCATGGGCCAACAAATAGAGGTTCATTTTCACGGGAAGAAGTGGGTCATTTCCTCCTCCAGTCTATTTGTAAGATAGGACATCATTTCTAGAAGCCTGAGGCAGATTTCTGCTCCAGTTGCATTGACTGAAACCCGGCCACGTGCCTTCCTCTAAATTAATCACAGGCAATAGAAAGGAGATTGCCAGGCTTGAGTTAGCCTAATCGGGATTTCCCCTTGAGCTGCGGTCACATTCCCTGAGGAGTAGACACCTAAACAAACTTGAGTTTGTGTCTATAAGAAAGAAGGAAGGACCAGACTTTGGTAAGTAACCCACAGTGGAGCAGGCACTCACTCTAGAGGGCTGAGAAAGCTCCCTTGCCCTTTCCACTGTGTGAGGTTACTGCAATAAGATGGCTGCCAAAGAGGAAGCCAGCTCTTATCAAATACTGAATCTGCTGGCACCTTGATCTTGGACTTCCAGCTTTCCAGAACTATGATAAATAAATGTTTATTGTTTATGAACCACCCATCTATGTTACTTTGTTACAGCAGCCCAAACGGACTGATACTTCTCATTGTCAAACAATGAACCGACTTCCTGATACTGTAGCAGATAATTAGGACTCCTGTGTATATTCAGAAGAGGTATGTATATACAGACACACCCGAATGCCAGTTGATATCATTTTTTTCATTTACTGTCATCTCTCCCTAAGAGAGCGATCTACTCCACAGCAGTGAATAAAATCGAAACAGGTAGTCCTGAGCGGTGGTGAGTTTACTGAAACAGGTGTCCCCTGCACAACTTCTCAATTGATTATGAAGTCATTTGTTCTTGGTACCATCTATAACTAGGAGTTCTCCAGACTGCCAACAAGTAAGTAATGAAAATATTCTGGTTTTTGTTTAATAAGAAAACCCTTCAAATTTTGTGCCAAATGTCTTCAGCTAATTGAACTTGACAGAATCTACAAAACGACATCATTAAACCTTACTCAACTAAAATGCCAGCCTACAATTTTTGTTTACTATTTTTAGGTGGTGGTGGTGGTGGTTGTTGTTGCTTTTTAAAGAAACTAGTCAGAGAAGCATATATCAAGTGTTCTGTTTTTTAAAACCCTCTTCTGGGATCTATAAAGATTCAGCTCAACCTCCTGCATCCCCACCCACCGGCTCAGAGGTGCTAGTTCACACTGGGACCGGGGAACCAGCAGCTTGCAAATATCTCAAGCATCAAGGAAAAACTGAAGTACTTTCACAGGACTATAACATGGAAAAATATGCTACGAAGCATTTCAAAAAGAGTTGCAATCAAAAGTGGTTCTGATTAACTTTCAGGCAACTAATCCGAGCAATCTATTCCTAGCATAAAGCTGTTTCTTTTTTTTAAAAAATAATTTATTATGTTATGTTAGTCACCATACAGTATATCCTTAGTTTTTGATGTAGTGTTAAAGCTGTTTCTTGTAACCATTCCATTGTTCTTCTTTCACCAGATTGAAACTCTTCAGATGTGCCTTCTACTTTTTGCAAGATCTGTCCTTATTAAAACACAGTCTGTGGTCTTAATTTATTCAAATTTGTACTCTCTAGCCCCTGGCACACGGGGGCATTACTTATCAAATGGCAATGAATAGTTGTTGCGAAAGGTTGTGGGGTTTCCTGTAGGGATAAGGTGTTTCTTGCCATGAACTGCAACACGCAGGAAACCCAATGTCAAGACAGGTTCATTGATTAACCGGGAAAATTAACTTTTTCTGCCAACATTGAAAGTGGATGTGACGACGGAAATAAAGATATGCCTGTCCTCCAGTTTGGCTGCCAAGTGAAGCTGCTTGCTTCCCTTTAAAATTTTCCATAAAACCAGCATCTCTCTCCTAGATTTAATTGTGTCCTTGAACAGAACCTGAAGTCTTTCTTTTATTATTGTAAATACCATCTCATAAATCTGAAACTAAGGCAAAACAGAGAATCGAAAGTTCAGTGATATTTAAATCAGCAAAATGTAGACCACACATTCAGCTGTGTTCACATTTTGTTAAAATGATATGCTTTAAGAACCAATTAGTAGAGTGCATTACGTGTGGACATAAGTACTCTGTTACTCACATGCCTCGATAAGGACCCGTCAGTAGCAGCCATTACTGAAATCAGCTGAGCCTCGGGCATCTCTAGCAATAGTGGGTCAGTTTTCATCACCAAAGAATGTAATGATAGCTTGCTCTCTATAGCCCATCCTGAAACATCAAACGTAATTCTGACAGTTTATATGTCTATGTCAGTATTTGTGCTTCTTGCTCAGAGTGTGGTCCGAGAACCAGCAGGATCACCATTACCTGGAAACCTGATGGTCTGGATCTTAGCTCTTGTGCACACTCGTGCCCAGGCACACCCATGTACACGAACACACCTCATGCCCCCATGTCTCTGCCCCAATCACTGCTTCCACTCCCAACATACTGAATCATAATCCTCCTTTTAGAAGAACCTCAAGGGATTCAAATGCATGTTAAAGTTTGACAGGCACTGGCGTATATCACTGTAAAAGTAAATAACTTCTTTAGTGTCTCCCATTTTACTAGGTTCCACCACAAAAAGCACATAACCCAAGTGATTGTTTATCAGTATACAAAACACAGAGAGAGGAAATTTTCCCCAAGGAGGAACAGACTGAATAGTATTAACAGTGCTTTAAACTGTAATGAATTCCCAGTCTAATTCACTATGAGGTTTCAATTTATACCACATTTAGAGTACTCCAGGTTCAAGTAATCACTGCAGTAATTAGCTTACTTCCAGTCCTCCAAAATAAACCCACTAATTTTTGCAATCAGCCTTCATTTGGTTAATCACCAGTTTAATTGATTTAATTAGTTTGATCTGCAAAATTAGTCAAGTGTAAATACTGTTTTGTAAACAGAGTTTAGCTCCAAGCTGTAAGATAGGGAATTCTAATTCAAACCTAGAGTTAATAACAAAACCCACACATACAGGATTTGTCATGGAATACAGCAGTTGCAAGTTTTCAAGGCAGAGGCCCTCAGAGGGTCTGGTGAATGTTTTGGAAATGTACTATTGTAATTACAGTATTGACTAAGCTATGAGATACCTCTTCCCCCTCCCCCCAGCTAATTCTAACAGATATCACAATTACCATACAGCGATTGTGTTTTAAAGATTGTAAGACAAATTCTTTCCATATCTCTTTCTAAATGAGCTGGCTCAAATAACTCTAATGTTCAGAGGGATGTTCACATTTGAATTTCATGTTAATTTTAATATGCCAAGGTTTGCCTGCTAAAGGATATTTTAGACCTTCCCTGAAACAAATTTTAATACAGTAATTGAGTTTTTTAAGCAAACATGTCTACTTATTTTAACAATATGGAATTCAAAAGACGTAGCACACACCATGTGATACAAAATACCTCTTCACTATTTAATTGTTTTTTAATACAAATTCGACGAGATAAAAATTCCCTTTAAACACCCCCAAGTGAATTCATTCTAAGTGCTAACCTCGGTAGATTCCCTATAGAATGAGACAGTCTTTCCATTTAAAATCTCTGCCTAGTATATTGTAAATGAGGGAGGGATTAGGTAGGAAGGTAATTGTTTATAGACTGTATTTTCCCAGATTACTTCTCATTACTGAGCCACTATTAATGCTACCTCTTTGGAATTTTCCACACCCTTGCTTGATTTTTTTAAGTTTAATTAGTATTATGTGAACACTTTGGGATTCAGTTAGTTGTGCTACTGACATGTTTAAACTGGATTAAAAACCATTAGGGGAAGAGTGGTGCTATAAATAATTGATCAAATTGTTAAGAATGCAAAAGACAATGAATAGGGCCACCTAGTTACAATTTTTACATCGCACTAGATGCTGAGACAGAGGCTAGGAACGGGGCAGGGAAGCAGCCTGTGCGTGCATGTCCTATTAGCAGTCATTCATACTTTAAAAATCTGTGCATCAGTTTAGAAAAAGGGTGTGGTCTTTTTTGCTCCAGAGTGTTGAATTTATATGTAAAGCATATATTTATTGGTCCTATAACCCTTCATATTGCCTCAGCAATGCTTTCTTCCAACTCAAGCTTTTTCTGTAATGAGTCAGAGACTAAATATTTTAGGCTTTGCAGGAAAGCAGTCAGAATCAATATGGAAATAAATGAATAGGTATGGTTGTATCCCAATAAAACTTTTTATGGCCTTTAAAATTCAAATTTCATATCATTTTTGCATGTCATGAAATATTCTTCTTTTGATTTTTTTTTTTCAAACACTTTAGAAGGTTAAAAGCATTTTAATTCACAGGCTGTACAAAAACAGGTGGCAACCAGATTGGGCCATGGTTTCCCCACCCCTATCCCAGCTATTATGGGACAGGCAGCTTCTGAGAGTTCGTAGAGACACATTTCCAACTCTGCCATTTCAAAGTCCATTTTATAACCTGTCATTTACAATTTCGTATCAATTTCATAATGATTACTCTTTGCTTACAGAGTCACTTCACACACTAGATCCGAAAGGCACAGGGGCAGCAAGGACTTAGACGGGGGCTCAGCGGGGTTAAAGAAAAAGAAAAAAAGGTCAGAGACTTATATACAAGCATGAGATACTTACTGCACCTTTAAGAGTCTGCAGGGCAGAGTTGGGACCCCTCCAGCTCCAGCTGCCTTACGTTCACTTAAACACTTTTGGTGACATTTTCCCTATTGAGTATTGTTCTAAATTATTTTTACTTGAACTTAGTTTCATTTGAAGCAAAAATACTATAGTTGTGGGAAGGGGAATTGGTTGAAAATCAAAGTGCAATTCTTCCATTCGTATTCTGTAGAATGACTCTAAGCCCCCAAATCTCTTCAGGAAGGTTTTGCAGATATACAGTTGGGTATTATTACTCATTTCCCTTTATCCCTGACAAGGCAGCTGGAACCATCGCCAATGGGGCTTGATAACTATGTTTCAATAAGCGCTTAATTTTCTACAAATTCCCCACAGGTAAAAGATGAGGAGCCTAAAATGTATTCATTTCAAATTGTTCCACTAATATTGCTAGAGAATTCCAAAAGACAAAAAAAGATCATTTTAAAAAAATGAGTCTGATTTAACCCGTACCATTTTAGCAGCCACGGAAGCTTGTTTGGAAATTTTTATAGCATCTTAGTAGGTGGATGACTCTGGGGAGGTCATTCAACCTCTCTGAGCCACAACAACTTTCTGTAAAGTGGGTTCACAGAATGTGCCTTGCTGACCTTGGGACATTGCATTGATGACCTTGGGGTATTCTCACACGGGAAAACTGCGTATGGAAATGCTTTGTACAAGGGACAGTGATTCCATTAAAGAGGTTCCATTAACACACGTGTACTGAGCATCTTCTAAGCTTAGGAGGCAGAAATTAGTAAGGGGAGGAACAGTAGGCTAAGTGCTAAAAAGCAGTGCAAGCAAATGCCGTGTAGGTTGGAACACCTATATTCCCTGGTGGGCAGCAGCCAGGAAAGTCTTGTAGGAGGAAAGAGCTAAGCAGAAGGAGGGAAGAGCAGTCACGGAGTGAGCAAGGCATTGTCATTTCATCACTCCACAGTTGATGACAACCTTTTTCTTCTCCACCTCCTCCTCCTCCTCCCCCCCTTCTTCTTTTTTTAATGAAGGCTTCCTCCTCCAGCTTGGGATATGTGTCAGAAATTTCCTTCTGTAGGATTGGTATAACAAGCACTCACTCCTGACTTCTTGTTGGACTCAGGCAGGGGGTACCTTAAGAAGGAAATAAACCAAAACCAGAGACAACTGCTTTGAAAATCTCTTATTGTTTCACTAGGTATGTTTAGATCTAATCAGACATGCAATTGTTACAGCTTTCCTGAACTTTTTAGGTATAACTAAGTACCCATAAAACCTTCAGATTGTTTGTGTGCTATCTATATTTCCTAACAAAGAAAAAGATGTAAACTGCAGACTTTTAAGCATCTTGGATATTTTTTTTTTTAAAGATTTTATTTATTTATTCGACAGAGATAGAGACAGCCAGCGAGAGAGGGAACACAAGCAGGGGGAGTGGGAGAGGAAGAAGCAGGCTCATAGCGGAGGAGCCTGACGTGGGGCTCGATCCCGTAACGCCGGGATCACGCCCTGAGCCGAAGGCAGACGCTTAACCGCTGTGCCACCCAGGCGCCCCTAAGCATCTTGGATATTAAAACATTCTCATGGTATTTGTGGGAAATTGGTAAAGGATTCTGTGGGGAAATGAGAAAACTGCCTTACAGATGAAACTGCCCACCTGGGAGTTCCAAGTGCAAATAGCGGTAGGATTCCAGTCTTAACTTTTTTTGCCACAAAAAATCCCAAAAATTATATGCCAGAGTATATCTAGGTCAATACATATGTTTGGCCAAGCTACACAGGGCCCTGCTAAACTCCCCCATGTTTTTATAGTCAGTATACTTTTCAGATCTTGGGTGCTAATTTGTCTCATTCGCAAAAACAACTGTGAAAGCTGTTTGGTGCTTGCAATGCAATTACACTAAAGAGGTTTTGGGGTATTCTCATTAAACGGAGTCCCAGATGTTTTTGCCCTTGTGATTTGTGTTGATCTGCTCATTGTCGGTTCTAATTATCAATCAAGATGAATGAATTAGTCGTCCGCTTGGTGAAAAGTCTATTTCTGCATATGAGCAGGTCCCAAGCTAAAAAAGCCTTCAGAGATATCTAACCTGGGAACAAGCCATTTCCTGTGCTTGCCCGCACAGACAGGTGGGACAAACAGCATTGCTCTCTAATGCGTATGTTTGACGTATATATGCAGTTTATGGCATATGTGAGTGTGCGCAAAAACACGCACACACAGATGGAGACACACACATTTCTGGACTGACTGCAGATCTCTCTGTAACCCCTGCCTCTTCTAGTACAATATTTTTGATGTGAAGACTTTCATATTAATAACCTTTCCATGGGGAAATCTCTAATTGCTGAGCCAGGAAAAAACTGTGCCCTAGGAGGCTGATTACAATATTTTAGTATGTTTGCTTCCCTTGGAGTTTCCACCAGTCTGCTCTTAACAGAGATACAAACTACCCAGTGGGCACTCAGTACACCTCACGAAGATTGATACACCTTGTGATAGGCATTAAACCACCCTCTCCTTTACCTCCACAGCCCTCCTGTTCACACTGGCAAGCATTCTCAAAAGCAATGTTTGCAGTCTCAGACTGGCATGATGCCACCACACATGAAGTGTGAGTCTCTTTTTATGGCTGTTTCCCATGCTCTTGGGAACAAATTGGCCATCTAACAAAGATTCTTTGAACTGGGAATTCACATGGCTTTGGATAGGAAGAAAGGTCTGTCTGGAAGGCAGAAGGAGGGGGAAATAGCACCAAGCAGCAGGTATAGTCATTTGTTAGCAAATTCCGATGCTTCCATTCATCAGTGCATAACATCACAAAGGGGAGAAGAGCCTTTGTTTCTCCAGGAACAGCAGGCAACATCACCTATCCTTTCTAAAGGAAATGCAACTGAACATTGTGTGTGTTGAAAAGGGAGAAATTCATTTTGCTTCATCAAAGACATATGATAAGCATTTTCATTCAGTTCATTTGAGTCTGTGTATGTATCCATTACAATATAAATATGTTACAAATTATATACATTACATGTATATGTATATACGTGTGTGTATATATATATATGACTGTTTTTGCAAAAGGCCTGTTTTCCAGTTATCTAGGTGAGCTAACAAAAAAAAAGTGTCATTAATGTACACCGACATAAATTTTAAAAATCACTGTTTTTAACATTTGGAAGATAGCTCTGGGGAAATCTTGAAATCATACAAGCCCGTCCTTGGTAGATTGGTTAGATGTTAATTTGCCTTCAGGAATGAAGGAAGCAGGCTGCACTTCTGCATGCGGGTCACTCACTAGTAAGCCATTTTTCAGCATGTAAAAAATTTTAATTCTCTTTTGTTTTAAATCAGCTAAGGGGCAAATCCTTTCCCTTGAATCAGTAAGAGTCTCTATAACTGTCACAAAACATTTTTCTAATGTCCCTTTAAAAAGTCCAGGGAAGGGGTGCCTGGGTGGTTCAGTCGTTAAGCATCTGCCTTGGACTCAGGTCATGATCCCAGGGTTCTAGGATCCAGCACCCCCTCCCCCCAATCGGGCTCCCTGTTCAGCGGGGAGCCTGCTTCTCCTTCTCCCACTACCCCTGCTTGTGTTCCCTCTCTTGCTGTTTCTCTCGCTGTCAAATAAGTAAATAAAATCTTAAAAAAAAAAAGTCCAGGGAACTCTGACAATGAGCGTCAAGAAGTCTTAAAAAGGTTTATAACCTTTGACACAGTTATCCCCCTTTATTGGAAACTACTGCAAAGGAGTTAGCCTAAATACCTAAAAACTGTTTATGTACAAAGATGTTAGTTACAGTATTAATAATAATAGGGAAAATTGGAAATGGATTCCTTTATTTTGACTCATTTAGGTTAAGTAAACTATCATATATCCAATGAAATATCATGATTCATTAAATATATTTACAAATACATTAAGTACATTAACAAATTTATATTTGTTTTTTACAAATGTAAATTTGTAAATCTATTTAGAAATACTTCATATTTTGTATATAATTATTATATGTAATAGATAAATGTTACTAGTATGTTAATTATATAAATAAAACATATTTATTAAATATTTTACAAATTTATATTAACAGGAGGAAATACGTGCATTACAATGTTGAATTAAAATTGTGTAAGTAATGCAATCTCTAGTATGTTTCAGGAAAAAGATTGGAAATCAATGGGCCAAAATGTTAACAGTATTTATTTCTAGGTTTGAAACTATGGGTGAGTTTTCCCACTTCCTTCTACTCTTCTATAGTTTCCTAATGGTCTATCCACAATGAGTGGTGATTATAATATGGAAATAAAGTTTAATTTGGAAAATAAATGGGCAAAGACATTTGCCATTGCTGCCAGAGGTGGTCAGCAGAGAGATGAGAGAAGTTCTGGTTTACCATTTGGCAAATCCATATTAGTCACATTCCTTTCAGGGCCAGGGTCAGATCCTAGTGTGTTGGCAGCTCAAGGAAATCACCCTTCCATTTCTAACTCTGAATAATTTTCTGTATGGGGTGGGGGATGGGGAGCATCTGACCTGAATCAAAATTCTCAGGGAGGAGTCCATGGATAATCATCTGAGCTGGGAACATAAGATGATTCTTTGCCTGTTATTACAGAGTTCTAATTGCCTGTGGATGAGTCCCTCTGAGGAAGATCTGGGACCAAATGAGCTGACCTGTTAAGTAAGGACTTTGGAGCTCAGCAAAGAAGAGACCAGAATACCCAGGAGGTGACTCTGCAGTGGCAGATGGTGCCCATGAAGAAGAGGCCCACAGGGAGCAAGCAGGATCCCAGCAGGGTCCCAGTGGGGAGAGCCTGGGTGGGGGCTTAGCTAGACCTGAAACCTATCCCTGAGAAGTTTGATGGTTTTATGCTTCCTGCATTTCTTTTGTCTATTTCCTTTTGGTTTTCATGGCATCTGATAACTGTCTTCAAGGCCAAGCTTGTGCTGTTGCCTGTGCTCTAACCAGAGGATTAAAGCAGAACAAGTATGTCCTTGCAACTGAGCACACTAGCAGAAACAGCAGATCAAGTGGCTTAACCCCTGCCTGTCCTTTTGGGGAAAGCCCACTGGAAGCTTTTTATATCATCATCGCTTGGTTAAGACCAAAAGACCTTTTTATGAAGTCTTTTGAGTAAACTTTTACTTTATATTTAAAATCACATGGCCATATTTTGCTATAAAATAAAAAAGTGTATTCTTAATTCAAAGTCTGAATTTCAGCTCAAGTTCGGGTCAAACTTATAGAAGTCACCTCTTCAACTCCTTGATGGAAATGTCCCAAAGATAGCATCTGCGAGGGGCCCGATCTTTGTTCAACCATTTGGGATGTTGTCTGTACTAGCAGCCCCTCTTCATTCCATTGTGGCTTCTTGATTAGAGCCACTGCCTCTCATCTCCTCTTGTGTACACACCTTTATACCTCCCCTCTCCCATGCATTTACAATGAGCTCTCTCCAGCCTGCTGCTTGTCACCTGATTCTCAGAGTGGCAATGGTCAGATAGAAGCTCAAAGAACAGGAGATCAGTAGTTGAACCTCTCCCTCCCCCACCCGGCCCCCAAATAAAAAAAGGCACACCCAGTAAGAAAATACATGAAGGCAATATAAAAAAGAGTGGGAGTGTCGTGTATGATCTAAGTTTTTCAGAAACTATTTTTCAGGACAAGACTGGCAACAATCAGGAAAAAAATTCAATTTTATTTGATAAACCATTCACAGTAAAAGCAAAACATACGCTGTTTCCATTGAGCAGATTTTACTTTTAGATTTTAAAAATAATCCAGAATTTCAATGTAAAGGAAAAGGAATTTTTAAAACAATATAACTGTGGCTCCACAGTTCGCCAGCTGCTGTGTTCCCTACTACGAATCACAGCTCATCTTAAAAGACTTAACTTTGTGTTAAATAAGAGGCGAGAGTTAATTTAGGAAGTGATTACAGTGGAGGCATCTTAGAGCAACAGTGATTGTGGCACAATTAGTCTTCAATTTGTAATTGAGAGTAACTCCCAGAGGACTAACTCACTGATGAATTTCAAATAAGCAGACTTCAAAACTAAGAAGAAAAATGGCTAATTATAAGCTAAGAGGGAAGGGATGGTGGGGTAAGAAAAGAATCTGAATCTATAGGATTCAAGTGGTGCTTCCTTCAAACCTGGAATCACCAAGAGGATGTGCAATCACATACAGCTGGGACAGCCACACACAGACTAGGAAGGGGGCAAAAAGGCCGATGCAAGACTGACAGACTATGTCTGCTGCTCACCAATCATGGAAGAGCCTGTGGTCTGAAAATGGACAGGCCCACGTTTTATGGCAGGCGCTGACTTACAAAGCACAAAGAGGCTTAGGTTAACAGCATATGGCAAGGAATAGAGAGAGAGGCTTTGCTTCGCCCATCCTGGAGTTGAAGAGGCCCCAATACTGTTTGCTATGGGCTAGGTCAAGGGGGAAACCAGCCTCCCAAAGCAGCCAACACACCGCTCAGAGGCGGAAACTCTGAGGGTTCCCTACCAGCAGCCTCCAGATGAAGACGCACAGGCTATGTGCAGATAGCCTTGGCCCCAGCTTCTATCAATTAGGTGCGTTTTAGCAGCCAAGGCAGGGGACCAACTTCCAATTCCTCTTGCTGTGTCCCAACATTTTACAGCATTGGGGAAGGTGTCCTTGTACCTGACTCAGTGGCAGACAAGAGGGCAATTCCTTCTCTCAGGAATGTGTCCAAGAATGAAAGTCTTACTGCTCCCTCTTCTTCCTTCCCTGGCTGAGGAAAAACTCCCATGACTCCAGACATGGTGGCCTTATTAGGAAAAATCTGGACATCATATTCACCCCTGCAGTGCCTACCAGTCAGAGAAGGTACAAGACCCAGCTAACTGGGGCATCTATAGAAGCCCCTAAAGTAACACCCGGAGCTCCAGAAACTATGACTTTGAGGTAGTCTCCTTCTGATCTTTGGTAAGTCCAAACAAACAAACATCTGCTCTCCACCTAAGACTCTCATTTTGCTCAGCGACATCAACTTCTGGTTGTAGCCTGGGGATCTATATGGGACTGTGCTTGGTTTTAGTGTCCCAGGCTACTGTGGCTATTTTGCTTCTAGTGACAGTGCCCCTGTTTCACTGGGGATGGGGTTTCAGTGTACCCCCTGACTTCCCAGCTGATCCAGCCAATACACTGCCTTTTGGCTCAAGCTAGTTTGAGTTTCTGTCACTTATGACACGGAGAGTCTAGGCTTAAAGCAAAGGGAGAACGGGGTCCACACCAGATTTTGTATTAGGCCCAATTTGTATAATTATATAACCCATTAGGTCATATATTCCTATAGAAGTCACCTGTAGCTTGGAGAAGGGGAATAATGGAGGTCCTTATATGGCATTATTGGTGGTATTCTTGGAAAAAAGACATTAGGAAAATGAATGGCCTTAGAAAGGCCAGGTGTAGTGTCTCACTGGTCTGCTTCATATTCCACAGGAAGTCTTAGGAGGTATCCTCATGAGCACATGTGAGTGTGTACTTTTTTAGTTGTTCAAATAGTACTGGCTCAATACTAAGAATTTTAAAAGAAGTATGTGGGCACCATGTATTATTCCTAAGACATTTGGGGTTAGCTGGTCCTTTATGCCACATCATTGTTTCAGGTACACATCTTAAGGCCTGAGCTTTATGAATACTGCATACCATTTGAGTCAGAGAGATCATAAGCACCATAAAAGAGAATACTAAGTTTCTGGGCAGCAGGGAAGTAACATGGGACTTAAGTGATTGTGCAGACAAGCGGATGGGAAAGTGGGAGTTCTCACAAGAAATTTCTCAATCACAGATTACATATGGCGGCAATTCACTCTTGAAGATAATTGGAGCCTATTAAGATGAAAATGTTGGAAAAAATTGCCAGAAACTTTTCCCCTCTGCTTCCTATGTTTGTGTAAATTTTTCTTAATCCCAGAGAGATGCAGAAACAGAAGAAAATACCCATTCATTCATTTGTTCATTCACTTAATCAATGAACATTTGAGTCCTGCTATGTACCAGGCATTATGCTTCTGAGGGCACAACAGTTAGCAAAACAGAGAATCCCTGTACTCAGGGAATTTATAGTCTGATGTGGAGATAGACACTAAATATTCGTGTAAGTAAGTATGTATTAATACATTGTCATGGCGGCTGCAAAGGCAATTACAGGACTTTATAAGAAAGGATAAGAAAAGACATTTTTGAATGGGAGTTCAGGGAAGGTCTCTGAGGAAGGGACATTTACAATGAGATCTAAAACAGGAACAGGAGTGAGCTCGGCCACGGGGAAGGGAATTAAGTCTTAAGGAGAGCATATGCAAAGATCCTGACAGGGAAGGACTTGCCAATCTCAGTGAATTAAAAGAGGGCCAGTGTGGCTGGACAAAGTAATTGAAAGAGTGCAAAAGATAAAACCATGGATGCCTGGGTGGCTCAGTTGGTTAAGCGTCTGCCTTCAGCTCAGGTCATGATACCAGGGTTCTGGGATTGAGTCCGGCATTGGGCTCCTTGCTCAGTGGGGAGCCTGCCTCTCCCTCTGCCTGCTGCTCCCCCTGCTTGTGCTCACTCTCTCTCTCTGACAAATAAATAAATAAATAAATAAATAAATAATCAATCTTAAAAAAGATAAAACCACGAAAGTGAGCAAGTGGCCTCAGAGGCCATACTGAAGACCTTGGATTTTGCCCTAAAAGTAGTGGGAAGCCACTAAGGAAGTGCAATGCCCTTGACCGGCTGCTTGTCTTGAAGGCTAGCTGGAGAGGAAGCAAAGAGGTCAGTGAGTGAACTATCTCCACGGTTCAAAACATGACCATGGCTAGGAATTAAAGTGGACTAAGGGACTAAGGAGTTAAAGTGGACATGTTTGAGACAGGGCTCAGGTGCAGAAATGACAAGACTGACTGGATGTGGAAATGAAGGAGAGAAACAATGCAAGGATGGCTCCTTAGATTTCTGGTTCAAGTAGTGGGAGGGTGGAGGTGTCAGTAACAGATGGGGGAGACTAGGGGACTAGCAGGTTAGGGGTGGGAGAGCCAGCGTTCAGTTTGGACACACTAAGTGTGAGATGACAAGTTGGGACATCTCATGAAGACGGGCTGAAACTGCAGTTAGATACCGAGGAAAGTGAGCAAATTCACCCACCAGGATATTTCCGGCAGTTTCACATTTATTATAATTACTTACTGGTTTTATGAGAATTCTGAAATGTACTAGGTTTCTAACAACCAAGAACGGAAATGACTGTATGTAGATTTTACAAATGGTTTGACTTCATGTTGTTTCATGACTACAGCAAGGCTTGGTCAACGATTTCCAGCACTCTCACTTACATGTGAGTCCTTTATACATGAGTCACTGAACGCCATCTCCTTTATTTTCCCCTGCGTGGCATTTGATACACAATTTATTCTCCTTGGATCGGCACCAAATTTCTAGTGTTGAGATGCTCACGATTCACTGACAGAAGAAAATTGGAAAAAATGCACCAACATCAACAGCAGTTATCAGTAGATGGTCAGATAATGGATGACTTTTAGGTCCATTTTTTCAATTCCCATGTTTTCATTTGGAAAACACTATTAATTGTATGATTGCCTTGAGGTGCTGCGTGTTTATCTAGTTTGTGTTCTGATTTGAAAATAAAACACAGAATTATTGGAAACACTAACTAGGAGCTGGAACTATTACATTTAGCAGCGTATTTGTTGAATGGATGGGTTGTTTTCACAAAGAAATGGCATCTTGAGATTGATTGATTATTGATTGATTGATTTTGTAGTGGTAAATTACTGCCTTAATAACTCCCTACTACTTTATTTTTAAGCACTAGCACACATTCTTATTCTTTATACCTAAGGAATTATAAGAAGGTTTAAGAAAGAAGACACCATGGGGATTTTTTGTATCTTTGTTTATACATATATGTATACTGATACACGTATGTGTATAATGATGTGTATGTATATATATATGTGTGAATATATATTAATTCCTGCACAGTCATTTGCAATCTGAAATGTAAAACAGTACTTTACAATGTTTATAGTAATGATTTATGGCTATGTTTACATCATGTCACAAAATCCAGTAAATTTATATAAAAACACAATAAAAATTGTTGCTAGGCATTGTTCAAGCAAAGCAAATGACTAGTAAATGCCCCTCCCCTTTATCCAATTGATTTCACTTACAGTGTGTGGGTTTCTATCCATCAGCATGACCCATCTGCGACAGTCTAATTACACAAAGCTCACATCTATAAAGGGGTTGAGTCTACATAGCATTTTCCTAGGTGTTCTTTCATTCAATCCTTTCCAAAGCCTGTGAGCCGATCTGTAATGCCGACCCACCATCCTGCTGAGCTCAGCTGATTAGAAAATGGGGATGATGCTATAATACCCCACAAAGTGGCCCCAGAGGCAGGACAGATAGTTAATCACAGTCTTTGAGGTAAAAGAGACCCAGGGTCTGAGCCCCAGCTCTGCCACTGACCGGCTATGTGACGACAAGCAAAGTACATCACCTCCCAAGTTCCCAGTTCTTTATCGATAAAGAAGGGGTGATTTCAGGGATAATGATAATAATAGTACCTGCTTCAAAGAGCAGAGATGGCCTATGCCTAACTTGAGGCAAGTGACTGATAAATGAAAAGTATCACTGTGCTTGATACATCGTACCTTGAATATTTATAAGTCATTACCACGGTAGCATCTTCTCTTTCATTGATGGAGACACTGAAATGCTAAAAGATTAAATAATTTATTGAGTGATCACATGATTAACGAGTGGCAGCAGTCTCAGTAGAACCTTTTCTTCTTACGCTGACCTGTCCCTTTCTGTCCCTAGGCCCACAGCTATGTAACGTGTCCACATGGGAGTTCTGAATTAACATTTAGTGAGATTGTGGTAACTTTTCAATTGACCCAAGTATCTCCAGTTCCATAGTCAAAACTGATAACACTTGAGATTCTTCCCTTCTCGTTCCACCTCTCAATAAAGGGGCAAGAGAGAATTCACTAGATTTTCCTTCCCTGAAATGCTGATGAGGGTACTGGCTATTGGTCATTCTCAAGCAAAATAAGCATCCTAGAAATAGGTGGCCTCCATTACTTAAAATAAGGTATAGTTTCTTCTATATGTCTCACTGCCATCAATAAAAGAGGGAGAGCTTATCATTTGCCTTTACTTCTTGATCTATATTTGATGAAACAGGACACTGTTTTAGCATTTAAAAAAATAGTATAAACAATAGCTTAGAAATAATATTAACGGATTAAGAAAACACTGCTAATAACTTGTGCTAATGAGCAATTAGAAAATAAAACACTCAACATTTATATACCACAGAGCACTACCGTGGAATATATTGTGCCATCAGTGTTTTATAGATGACAATTCTGACACTCCGAGAGGTTAGGTAAGTTGCCCAAAGACACAATCGGGGCTGGTATTTGAACTTGGGTCAGTTGACTTTGAATTCAACATTCATTTCATTTTATCACAACTGCCTTTTGAATGTGACCAGGATTAGTGTCACAGATGTGGGAGAACAGTCTGATCCATGTTGCATAAGGGTATTCACACACTGGGAACAGTCTGATGTGATAAAAAGAGGATCAAGAGAATCAAACCCCCATTCTACCTGCCATTAAACGCCATTAAATATGTGGCCTTAGAGAAGTCCCATAAGCACTGAAAGCCTTGTTTTTCTTCTGCTGGACTAAACCATCTCAAAGGCCTGTTTATTTCTAAAGCTGTATGGTTCTGTTCATTTCTATGTAATTTTAACGTTTAGCTGCTACACTTCGTTGTGTAGATCTGTAGGCTCTGAAAAGAGTCAGTAATTTGGAAAAAAGCAAATTATCTTAGTCAGGATATTATATGAAGTTTCAAAACACTATTGAGTCTCTATTAAAAGTCAACACAAAATGGCAAGTGTGTGGGAAAACTGGTATTCTCATATTATTGGCGGGTAGGTAGATTGGTACAATTTGGGGGCAGGGCAATCTTGGCAATTTCTATAAAAATCTGACCTAGATAATCCATCTCCAAGAATTTATCCTACAGCTGTAAAAATACTCTGCAGCCATATTCACCCACGTGCATAGAAGGATATTCTCTGCAGCACTTTATATGACTGCAAAGAATTAAAAGCAACTGAAGTTTCCACCAACAGAGGACTGGTTAAATAAATTAAGATAAACCCACAGTACATAACACTATGCAGCTATTAAGAAAAGTGAAGCAGATGGTATATGCTAATATGGAGGGCTCACAAGATGTATTGCTAACTTTTCAGAGGCTGAACAGCGTGGACAATATTCTTCTGCTTGTGAGGTATGCCATATGTGCTCGTATGTACAGGGAATACCTCTGGAAGGACGTAGAGACACCTAGTAACCACAGTCACCTCTGAAGACAGGAGCGGAGGGTCTGGAGGACAGAGGAGGTAAGATACAGACTTCCTGTTTGGTAGTGTTTCATTCATTCATTCATTCATTCATTCATTTTTATCATGAATATGTATCGCTAATTGGATGTGTGCAGAATAGATGGTTGGATGGCTGGATGAACAGACAAATGGAATGGATAAGACAAAGTCGATAGAGAACTATTGCTATTACATGAAATCAGAGCAAAAATCAACTTGGTCAGACCATACAAACGACCTCTAGCCAAGACCACATTTACTCGGCACAATCATACACCTTAAGAATCCGCAGGAACTACCCTGTGAGTGTTTTACGTACATCGCTTCAATTAATCTACACTTCATCACCACAGAGCAACATGTTATTGCCCGTAAGCCTATACCTCCCTCACAGGTGGATAAAGTGAGGTTCAGAGAGGGGAAGTAATTCACTCAAGGACACCCAGCTTATAACAGACAGCATTAAGTTTTAAGTCTAGGCTTGCTGATTGCAAAGTCACTAACTCTATCACTGACAAAAATTGATGACATTGCACACAATTACCACATCACACAAAGTGGACTTGGCCTCAGCAAACTGGGCGAATGTGTGCAACAGCATTCTCTCCAAGCTTTGTTTTTTACCGAGTGAAAGTACTTGGTTCATCCCAACTTTATTTGGAAGGCCAGAAAAGTTGTGCTTTGTCCCTACATGGCCAGATCCACAACACACAGAATAAATTCCTTCAGTAAAGCTCACCCTGTTACTCATTAATTCCTCTTTGATTTCACCTCATGACAAAGACTGGGGACTGGCAGACTAGTGGGCTGTCTCTGCTGCTGAGGTCCAAGCTGGTCCCGACAGGGCGCCAAGGACCTGCGATGCTGGAAGCAGTCACTGCCAGCCGGACAGCAACTCATCATTATTTCCTGGAAAGGCCCCTCGAGACCTTGAACATAAAAGAGGCTGTTTCCAACCAAAGGATCCTCTCTGGTCTGTGCTATGCCCACAGGGACGCAGCAGCAGTCGCAGTATCAAGAAGCTACTGACACAGGTCTGAGATGACTTTGATAACAGCAGTCACAAAAAAAGCTCTCAGCCGCCTCTAGGAATGCAAGCAGCCACCTCATCTCACTAGCACAATTAGGGCGCTCACCTGAGCTCTCCAGGTGCAACGGCATCGGCATCGGGGGCTCTGCTCCTGCTTCCCTGCTTTCTGTGTTTTGGACACCCTAAATTGTTTTGTCTGAGAATTAGCAAGCTGCTCCACATAAACATTGTTCTCCAGGGTTGGTTACTTTTAACATAAGCCACCAAAAATCTGTCTGAATGGTACTCCAGGCAAGTAGCTCAGTATAATGCTTTAAAAAAAAAATTTTTTTTTTTGGCTTAGCAACAGTACATGTACTTGTGAAGCAACTGTGAATATTCAAATACTGTAATTGGAGATGATTTACATTGTTTTGAATTAACTAAAATTCCATTGTTAAGCACAAATTCCATTGTTAAGCACAAATACTGCTCCACTAAATCATCATGCTTTTAATAGGTCCACGTGAGCGCAGGTTACCGAGCGCATTAGGATTTATAACGCTCCTGGGGAGCTGACCACTGTATTATGCTTCCTGCTGCTAGGTAATATGCATGACACATTTCTGGACACTAATTCATTTATTTAATAGTAACAGTATGCAAAAACAGAGTTCAAAATGAGGCTGACAAAGGAGGTATAAAAGTTTTATTAATCCATAGCTAATCAAAGGCCAGTGGAAGGCATATTATGGTGGCATTTACAGACCATATCGAATGTGAATAAATTAACTTTTTGTTTCCTAAAATCTTACTAATAGGATGTATTCAACTTGAAACATTTATACTTTTAATTACAAAGGAAGGCAATTTGGAGCAGGTTTCCAGCTGTACTTTCCTTAAAAGCTACAACTTCGCATCAAGAATCAACACAAATCCTGTCATCAGCTGTTGTGTCAAATATGATCAATTACAACACGAGCTGCTTCATTCTAAAAACTGCAATGTTGTTTATTTTAGTGCTGCTTTAATTGCATGCTGTCAATCATTAGAAAATTATTTTCTCTGAAAAATGAAGAGTATCTACTTTGTTTTTCTCCCATCGCTCTGATCACTACACAAAGCATATAAGCAGGTGGCATAATGCCTCCTGTAGAAAATCTTTTTTACAGTTTGATGGCTCAGTTTTGCAACAAATCAGAGCAAAGCAATAAAGGGAGTTTGAAGTACAAGCAAAGGAGAACATCAGGGGAGACCAAGAAACACTGAAGTGTGTGGGAGGATCATTCCCTTGACGTAGTTCAGCAGCGTATGTTGGGAGAATATTTGCTCATTATTTGTAAATAGAAACAAAAAAGATAAAGACACCTAAAACATAATCCTCTCTCCGTTCTAGAATTCTACCCACATTCTATTGCTCAGAGCATTTTGCAGCAATCGGCTATTTCTTATATAATAACCCGAGTGTTGTTCTCATACTGAAGGTAAGAAAGAGATCCTAGAACTGTTCATGGCAGTCGTTTCCTGAGTGATTTTGCAGAGCATAAGCTAAAGAGCTTCTGGATATTAGGAGGGCTTATATTAAAGAAGGGTTCCATGATCAAATGAGTTTGGAGAATGCTGGATTAAACAAAGCTGTGTAAATATGTATCTTTACTTTAGGTTTTCTCATAGCCTTTAATACACTAAGGGATGCTGTAAAACTCTAAGAGGAGGATATGGTATGAAGTGTTTCCAAAATTTATTTGACTGTGAAATTTTTACTGAGAAGGGAAAAGGAGATGCCAATCTAAAGTCCAAGGCTTACGGTTCACACTGACAATTAGGACATATATCAATGGATCTTAAATCTTTCCTGGAGGGTCTCCAAATTCTGCCCTCACCACCCCTCTCTGCTACCTATTGAAAGAAGGCCACCCCCACCTCTACCTCACGAATTTTACAGTCAGCATCAACATCCATACCTATACACCTTACCTTTACACACATACACCATACCTATACACACATACAATCTTCTATCACCCTAACCCAGAAGTTCCTGGAAATAACTGTTAGCAACTTGGGAGAAGTAACAAGTTTTAATACAGTAAGGAAGATGTACATTATGCTTTATTTTATACACAGGGGATGCACTCAACAGGCCTGAAAGGGTGGTAAGTATTTCATGGTCATTGTAAGGCTTACAACAATCTCTATTACTCTTTAATCAGGCACCCATGGGTATCAGACAAAAAATAAATAGTCCCCACCCCCAGGGTCACTGTTGTATTTTGGCACCAGGATATGACTCATTCAAAAAAGCATTGGGATGCTACTAAAACCCTACTGGAGTTAGTAGGTAAGTTTAATAACATCACAGGAGATGAGACAATATTAAAACATCAATTGTGTTTCTATATACTAACAATGATCAACTGGAAAAAAATTTAAAACAGTACTATTTATAGTAGCATTACAAAGTGGGGACAAATTTAACAAAATAAGTACAAGAGCTGCAAGCCAGGAACTACCAAATATCAATGGGAGAGATTTTAAAAGGCCAAAATAAGTAGAGCGCTGTATCGTGTTCACAAAATGCAAGACTCAAGATTAAGATCTTAATTCTCTCCAAATTGATCTTTATGATCATCCAAATCCCAGTCAGAACATCAACAAGTATTTTGGTAGAAATTATCAAGCTGATTCTAAAATTTATATGGGAAAGCAGAATTTATATGGCCAAAATGATTTTGAAAAGAAAAATAAAATTGGAAGACATTCATTAATTGATCTCAACACTTATTGAGCTACAAGAATCAAGACAGTGTGGTATTGATATGAGGATAGACATGTAGATGAATGGAAAGTCCAGAAATTGACCCACAGAAATATGGTCAATTGATAATCAACAAAGGTGCTAAGGTAACTCAATGGAGAAATTTCAACAATGGTGTGGGAATGATCGTCAAAAAATGAATCTTGATGTTTTCTTCATACTATATATAAAAACTAACTTGAGATGGGGCGAATGGGTGGTTCATTTGGTTAAAGTGTCCGCCTTCGGCTCAGGTCATGATCCCAGGGTCCTGGGATCTAGCCCCACATCAGGCTCCATACTGAGCAGGGAGCCTACTTTTCCCTCTCCCTCTGCTGCTCCCCCCTGCTTGTTTGCTCTCTCTCTCTCTGGCTCTCTCTCTCTCTCAAATAAATAAAATCTTTAAAAAAATAACTTAGATGAATAATAGACATATATGTGAAATCTAAAACTACAAAACTTCTAGAAGAAATATATGACCTTAGGTTAGGTAAATATTTCTTAGAACACAAAAAGCACAAACCACAGAAGAAAAAAAATCAGCAAATTAGATTATCAGTATTAAAAATGTTTGTTCTTCTGAACACTCAGTTATGAAAATAAAATGTCAAACTAGAAGACTAGGAAAAATATATGCAAAACAAATATCTGATAAGGGATTTGTATCTAGAATATATAAAAAAACTCTTATAAATCAATAATAATAAAACGAATGAATCAAATTTTTAAATGGGCAAAAATGTGAACAGATACCTCACCAAAGAAGAGACACAATGGCAAACAGACACATAAGTCATTAGAAAATACAAATTAAAAACATGAGACGCCACTACATGCATATGAGAATGGCTGAGCGCTAACAAGTCTGAAAACGTGAGGGGTTGTTGAGAAGATGCAGCAGCTCCAACTCTGTTACATTACTGTTTGGAATGCAAAATGGTACAGTCACTTTGGAAATTTGTTGGAAGTTTCTTATAAAGTGAAACACTATAACCATACAACTCAGCAATCCCATTCCCAGGTATTTACCTGAGAGAAATGCAAACATAATGTCCACACAAAAACCTGTATGTTAATGTTTACAGCAGCTTTATATATAATTTCCATAAACTGAAACACCTCAAATTTCTTTTAAAAAGGTCAATGGATAAGTAAATTATGGTACACCAGCACAATAGAATAGTATTCAGCAGTGAAGAGAAACTGATGCATGCGGCAACATGAACAAATCTCAAAATACTCTCACTGAAAGGTGCCAGACGCAAAATCGTTCATACTGTATGATTCTATTTATATAATAATCTTGAAAAAGCAAAACTATAGGTACAGAAATCAGATCAGTGATTTCCAGATACTATGAGTTATGAGAGAGAATTACCAGAAAGGACTACAAGGGAAAATTTGGAGATGAGAGAAATATTCTGTATCATGATTTTGATGGTAACAAGACTAATACATTTATGAAAACTCACTGAACTCAAAAAGAGTAGATTCTACCATATGTAAGTTATACCTCTATAAGACTGATTTTTAAAATAGGGCATAGGGGCGCCTGGGTGGCACAGCGGTTAAGCGTCTGCCTTCGGCTCAGGGCGTGATCCCGGCGTTATGAGATCGAGCCCCACATCAGGCTCCTCTGCTATGAGCCTGCTTCTTCCTCTCCCACTCCCCCTGCTTGTGTTCCCTCCCTTGCTGGCTGTCTCTATCTCTGTCAAATAAATAAATAAATAAATCTTTAAAAAAAATAAAAATAAATAAATAAATAAATAAATAAATAAATAAAATAGGGAATAAATTTACACTTGCTTTGGTTCATGTTACATTCTATCTAACATGTCCAAATGAATTATGATTCTACTATTTAGTGGTATTAAGCATTTTATATACAACTTTAATTTTAATGTGAAGGATTCAGGTTGGATTCTTGATATTGAAAATTGTTTGACATATGGTCACAACCACAGTGAAATTTTCCTGACGCAAGTGGTAAAACACACTGGCGTTATTATGAGAATTCTTAATTGAAGAAGTGGCCAACTAAAAACCACAAAGAGGGGTGCCTGGGTGGCTCAGTTGCTAAGCGTCTGCTTTTGGCTCAGGTCGTGATCCCAGGGTGCTCGGATCAAGCCCCGCATGGGGCTTCCTGCTCAGTGGGAAGCCTGCTTCTCCCTCTCCCGCTACCCCTGCTTGTGTTCCCTCTCTCGCTGTGTCTCTCTCTGTCAAATAAATAAAATCTTTAAAAAAAGAAAAAAAAGTAAATAAAAACCACAAAGAAATGGTAAGTGCCAGGTGTTGTAGTTCTGCCTACCAGGTCTGAAACTTCTCAGTCCTGGCTCTGATCCAAGGAACTCTGAGCATCTAAGCTAGACTCGCAGCTAGAAAGCCCTTCCAATCAGGGACATAAAAGATGGCACTTTGTAGCTCCTGACTTCAGACTGCTCAGCTGTCTCAATAAATGTGCTCCCACAAGTTCATTTACTGCCTCTGGCATTATCCCCATTACCTTCTCTTTCTCTCACACTGGCATGTTCATTTGAAAAGCCAACATTTCCATAAGTATATAATTATTAAAAAATATTATGAGCGATTTGATGGAAGTAGTTAAAAACCTGGAGGATATGGATATTTTACAGAAAAATACGAGTGACTAAAATTGATCTATATTACTAAATGTCATAGAATTGTACACTTATAAAATGGTACATTACTAAAAGTAATTGAATTTTGTGACATGTAAATTATACCTCAATAAAGCTATTTTTAAAAAGTTTGTAAAAGAAATTGGTCTACAAAAAAGGACAAAACTTGAACAGACTAATTTTCACAGAAGACATTGTAAAAATGATTGAAGATCTATCATTTTTAAAGAACCAGAACTAGAGTTTCACAGCTGAGTTCTGTCTCACCTTTAAGAAACAGATAATTCCTTTATAATTCAAAATATTACAGACTGTAATAAAAAGTTGGAAAGTGCCCCAATTCATTTTATGATTCCAACACAACCTTAATACCAAGACCTGATAAAAATGGTATAAAAATAGAAAACTATAGCCTGATCTCATTTAGAAATTTAAATGCAAAATTCTAAATTGAGTACTAGCAAAGAGAATCAAGCCGCGTTATCAAAATAACTCTGGTCTATGACCAAGTAAGTTTTACTTCAGAAATGCAAAGATAATTCAGAATCAAGAAGTCTTTCAACATAATTCATGGTATCAATAAATTAAAGGAGAAAAGTTACATGCTCATATCATTAGATGCTGAAAAGCCTTTTTTCCCCCCTTGAAATAGTTGCACTCATCAGATGTGGTCCTTTTGGGCTCAGGAAGTCATCACCCCCTGGGAATGAGCAATCTGTCTGTCAGGTAATGCTAACCTGGCGAGGCTGGGAGGTTTCATCTCAGTCTGTCAGATCTTAGGGCTTCAGGAGATGGGGCATTTGTTTTTCCTCGCTTTTCAGGGAAAGCCTCTCAAAGTGACACTTCTGGTGAGCATTGTTGTGAGTGGTGTGGCCCATACCTGTGGAAGACTCCAGTTTAAGAATTATGCTATCAAAAAGAAAAGGACAAAACCGAAGAGACATACAGGAAAATGGAGCCAGGGTCCAAACACCAACACAAATACATTTGTGGTTTTTTGCCAGGCTGCTCAGCCTTTCTAGGCCTCAGTGTGCTCATCCAAGAAAGGAGAAGCTATTCTACGCCTTAGTTAGGTTCCGGTCCACTCCACAGTTCGATGTTTCTTCTGTTTGACCAACTACTTTTAAAGATACACAGGGCAGCATTAACTGCACATTGACACAGGTGGAATATCGAGCTTTAATATAGAGACTGGAATTCCTCCCTGATATTTCAATTATGTCTTATGGTTGATTTTTTCCTTCCTTAAGAAGTCACCAGCTGATTTTAGAAAATAATGGTAATGGCACCTGGCTTGCTCAGTCTGTAGAGCTTGTGACCCTTGATCTCAGGGTTGTGAGTTTGAGCCCCACATTGGGTATAGAGATTACTTAAAAATAAAATATTTTAAAAAATTTAATGGTAAACAGCATTCAACAGGCAGTTTTGTTTTACACACAATTTTAAGGTAGCATTTACCAAATAGGAGAATAGGTATTACATGTTTTTAAAAAATGGGTTGTAGGGTCAATTATGAACTTGTGGATTTTAAAGAAAACACATTTTTCAACTGATGGAGTTAACCTTTAATTGCTAATGTGCATGGTGAGCTCCAAAAAGGGGTATCCTGTGCCCTAAACATGATTAACGTCAGCTAGCTTAACTTCCCTCCCTCTCTCCTTTCACTTGTCTTCCTTCCTCCCTCCCTCCCTTCCTTCCTTCCTTCCTTCCTTCCTTCCTTCCTTCCTCCTTCCTAGCAGAGTCTCAAAGGACTAGCATTTTTCAGACCGGCTTTGGAAAACACTAAATGCACAAGGTGGAAACTTATGCAGAATGAGAAATAAAACCAAAAGCAGTCTTGATCTAGAATCATCTAGACTTTGTGCTTGCCTTTTGGAGGCTGCTTAAGACTTTAAAAGCTAAATTAAAAACAAACATTTTTTTTTTCTCACAGTGAAGTGAGCAGTCCTGTTTTCCAAAGGCATGTGCTCCTTCTACCTCAAGAGGTTAAGTCTGAAATGAAAGACGGGAATGTGCAGCTCATAAGAGCTCAGAGGGCAGCCACTGCCTTGGATTTGCTCACCATTCCTGGCTGAGAACACTGAGCATGGAGAGACAAAGTCATCACTGCCCTAAATCCCCAATCATGTCGGCCTCCACTCCAAAAACCACTGGGGCTGCTGGCCATGCGAGATCATAAAGGTTAAGCACATATCACTGACCTCAGAGAAACGAGTTCTCATATCATTAAATATGGTGTGTTCTCAGGCTTTGTCTGATTAGACCAAAAGTGCCCTGGGAGCATTATTTAAGGCTTTGATGTTCCACCTACATTTGTACAACACACAATCAGTGTCTTTACACTGCCTTTGTTTGCCCGGATTATGTTTGACTCCTGAGTGGCTTTTAAGACACCAGTCAGGTTTAACATCTTGTGTGTTACATAAACAAGTGTGTGAACAAAAAAATACTAGTATCTCTTTGTTTTCTTTCCCTCTAGGGTGTCAGGACAAGAAATATGAAACAGATTATTTGGAGTATGTTTCTATCTGGATATACAGATACACAATTTATAATCTTGGTAACAGAAATGTTTTCCCTTTGACTTAAAAGACTCTTGACAATGGTACTTTTAGAGAACATCGAAAGATTAGATTATTCAATAAATAGCATGGACTGGCTTTCCATTTGGGAGAAAATATTAGACCCCAAGATAGACACATAAATTTCCAAATGGATTAACTTTTTAAACACAAAAAGTACAGGCATTTGACAAATACTAGGAAAATTTTTTGAATTTTCTAATAAAGTCATAAAGGAAAGGATTAATATATTTGACTATGTAAAATTTGTGAATAGCAAAAAATAATTCAAATAAAGTTAACTTTACCTAACCTTTAATACATACTATGTGGTAGAAACTAAGCCAAGTCTTCACATATATTGACTCCTTTCTTCCCAAAAGAAAGGTAACTGTAAGATAACTGACTGTATCCGTCAGGGTTCTCCAAAAAGACAAAATCAATACAGTGTGTGTGTGTGTGTGTGTGTGTGTGTGTGCACGCGTGCACATGTACACATGTGCGTGCACACATGTGTATAATAAAGGGACTTGTTATTACGAATTGGCTTAAATGATCATGTAGGCTGACAACTAGGAGAGCTGATGTATAGTTCCAGTCCTAGTCTGAAGGCCTGAGAACCAGGAGAGTCAATGATGGAAGTTGCTGTCCAAAGGCCAGCAGGCTTGAGATGCAAGAAGAGCTACTGTTTCAGCCCATGTCTGGGGACCAGAAAAGACCAACATTCCAGTTCAGCAGTAAGGCAGGGAGGTCCCCTCCTTCTCAACCTTTTTGTTCCAGTTAAGTCTTCAGTTAATTGAATGAGGCCCATCCACAGTAGGGAGGGCAATCAGCTTTCCTCAGTCTGTCCATTCAAATGTTAATCTCACCCAGAAATACTCTCACAGACACACCCAGAATAATATTTGACCAAATGTCTGGGCACTCCGTGGCCCAGTCAAGTTGACACATATCTACGTAATGGTTAGTTTTATGTATTTATCCAAGAGAAATAAAAACTATGTCCACATAAAGACTTGTACACAAATATTCATAACTGCTTCATTCATAAGAGCCAAAAATTTGTAAGCATCCCAAATGTCCATCAATAGGAAAATGGACTACCCATTTGTGGTATATCCATTGAATGGAATACTACTCAGAAATAAAATAGAACTACTGATACATACAGTAATATGCATGAGTCTCAAAAGCATTTTGCTGAAAGAAATTCAATATACTATATATATTATATGATTCCCTTTATGTAAAGCATGAGACTAGAAAAGCTAAACTATTGTTATAGAAAACAGATGAGTAGTTGCCACGGGTTGGAGTAGGAAGAAAAGAGAACAAAAGAGAAAGGGAATTTTTGTGGTTATGAATATGCTTAATATTATTTTTTGTTATGACAGCACAAGTGAGTGTATTTGTCAAAAACCAAGCTGTATACTTATTGGGAGGTATATTTGTGCAAATTATACTTTAATAAAGTTGATTTTTAAAATAAACATCTAAAGAAAAAAATGAATTTAGGATTAAACAGCATATTGAACACAGATTAACACAAGATTAGTGTAGTAGAATACAGATCAGTGGGATTTATTCAGACTGCAACATAGAGACAAAGAGGTGGACAATACTAATAGAACTGAAGAGAAATGAAAAATGAAAAGAAGAAATCTGATATATGTCTAAACAAAGTTACAGAAGGATAGAATTGGAATGGAAAAAACACAATAGAGAAAACAGCTGAGAAGTTCACAAATGGATGAAAGATGTAAATCCGTAGATACAAAAAGCATAGCTACTACCAAACAAATTAATAATATTAAATAAATCCTAGATGTATCATGGTGACAATACAAAACAAAACATTGCACAAATTGAAGACAAAACAAAACAAAACAAAATCTTATAAACAGCAAGAGAGAAAGGACAGAGCATCCCCACTGAATAACAATTAGGTAAATACCAACAATGGAAACCATGAGATGGTGAATTATTATCTCTTTGAAGAACTGAGCAAAAAACAAATGTCAGCCTGTAATCATGTACCCACCAAAGCTATCTTTCTAAGTTTTAAAACTATCCTCTTTTAAAAATGAGAACAAATTAAGCATATTTTCTGATTTTAAAAGCAGAAATAGAAATGGAGAGAGCTTATCTTCGACAAACTTTCACTAAAAGGAATTTCTGATTTTCTTTGGAAAGAAGGAAAATAATGTCAGAAGAAAGGTCTGACATATAAGAAAGAAAAATGATCAAAGAAATTGGTAAACTATGTAATTATCTGTATAAAAAAAATAATGTCTAATGAGTTTTAAAAAGCATCCATACTTCTGAGTAACAATATTACATCAGTTGAAAGGGAGTAATTTGATCAAAGTAGTCTTGTATTATTCTGAAAAGTGGTTAAAATATTAATGAATTTTATACTTTCCAATTCATGATAAGATTGAGAACCAGTATAAGAATAGATGTAGCATCACTTCCAAATTGGAGAGAGAAAATAATGATATAAGAAAACAAATAAACTCAAGCAATCCAAAAAGGTGTGATAACTAGAGGCCAGGTCATTTAGGGTCTTACAGGCCTTAGTAAAGGTATGGATTGGGGCCCAAGTGTAGAACTCTGTTGGAATTATGAAAGATCCAAGTAAGTGTGAGATACATTTATTCCTAGTGCCCAAAGATGCTTATTCTCTGATGAAAGGTACTTCCTCTTTATCTCAATGGTTGATTGTAGCTCAATGGGGCAAAGTTTTAAACTCAACATCCAGTCTGCTCACCTATGCTCTGGAAATCCAGTGATAGCTCCTTGCTGCTGTGCTATAATTTCAAAATCAAGATAGCGTATGTAGCCTGTGGGGTGTTATGTGTACAGAAACACTTAAAACTAGAACACCAATGCTTAATCAGGACAATCAAGATCCTCCAAAATCAAAAACAGTAGTTCAAACACATTTAAAATTATTCTTTCTTATCTACCACATGCATGGGACCACATGCACAGGACAAGTTACATGGATGCGTGAAGTGGTTGGTTTACAAGGAACTGCAAAAAACTCGAGAGTTCAAGTCCCCCAAAGAATCTATCAACTTCCTTCGCTCCAGCCCATTGTTGTCATGCAGAAACTTTGTTGTTGTCTGAGCACTGGATTCTACTTGTATGCAGAAACTAGCCAAATTCTCAGTTCCATGAAAAAAGCCCCAGTTTTCTTGACTCCATATCTTTGCTCACATGACTGCTTCTCTTCAAAAATTTTTTTTTATTAAAGACATTTTTAGATCCGCCTTAGGTTCACAGCAAAATTGAGAGGAAGGTACAAAGATTTCCCATATATCCACCGCCTCCACACATGCATATCTCTCCTGTTAGCAACATACCCCACCAGCTTGGTACATTTGTTTCAACTGATGAACTTACAATGATGCATAATAATCACTCAAAGTCCATATTTTACACAAGGATCACTCTTGGTGCTGTGCATTCTATAGGTTTGGACAAATGCATAATGACATGTATCATGATTATAGCATCAGACTATTTTTACTGTCTTAAACATCTTCTGTGCTCCATTCCTCCAACAAACTCCTGGCAACCACTGATACTTTTACCATCTCCACAGTTTTGCCTTTTTCAGAATGATATATAATTAGAATCATATAGTATGTAGCCTTTTCAGATTGGCTTCTTTCACTTAGTAATATGCATTTAAGTTTCCTCCATGTCATTTATGGCTTGATAGTTCATTTCTTTTTAGCACTGAACAACAGTCTATTGTCTGAATGTACTACAGTTTATCCATTCACCTACTGAAGGACATCTTGGTTGCTTCCAAGTATTGACAATTATGAATAAAGTTGCTATAAACATCTGTGTGCAGGTTTTTGTGTGGACATGTTTTCAATTCCTTTGGGTAAATACCAAGGAGTATGATTGCTGAATTGTATGGTAAAAGTGTGTTCAGTTTTTAAAAAATTGTCAAACTGTCTTCCGCAGTGGCTGTACCATTTTGCATTCCCACCAGCAATCAATGAGAGTTCCTGTTGTTCTGCATCCTCACCTGCATTTGGTGTTGTCAGTGTTCTGGGTTTTGGTCATTCTAGTAAACGTGCATCTTCTTTGAGGAGGGATTTTAAGGTCTTGGCTCATTTTTAATTGGGTTGTTTGTTTGGTTTCTTATTGTTGAGTTTTAGGACTTCTTTGTATATTTTGAGTAACAGTTCTTTAACAGATATGTCTTTGCAAACATTTTCTCCAAGTCTGTGGCCTTGTTCCTGATCATAGTAGGAAAACTTCTAGTATCTCACCATTAGTATGATGTTAGCTGTAGATATTTTTGGAGATGTTCTTTATCAAATTGAGGAAGTTCCCCTCTACTCCAAGTTTACTGAGTTTTATCATCAATAGGTGTTAAATTTTGTCAAATGCTTTTTCTGCACCTATTGATATGATCATGCAATTTTCTTCTTTAGCTTGTTGATGTGATGGAATACATAATTGGTTTTCAAATGTTGAACCAATCTTGCCTAGTTGGGATAAATTCCACTGGGTCCTCATGTACAATTCATTTTACACATTATTAGAATTTAATTACCGATATTTTGTTGAAGATTTTTACATCTATGCTCATGAGAAATATTGGTCTATAGTTGTGTTACTTGTAATGTCTTTGTCTGATTTTAGTATTAGGGTAATGCTGACCTGTAGCATGAGGAGTAATTCCTTCTGCTTCTATCTTCTGAAAAAGATTGTAGAAAAATGGGAAGATTTCTTCCTTAAATATTTGCTAAAACTCACCAGTGCACCCATCTGGGCCTGGTGTTTCTTGTTTTGGAAGGTAATTAATTATACATTTAATTTCTGTATTAGATATAGGCATATTCTATATAGGCATATATTTCTCCTTGTATAAATTTTAGCAGACTGTGTCTTTCAAGGAATTGGCCCATTTTTATCTGTTATCAAATTTGTAGGCATAGAGTACTCATAGTATTCCTTTATTATCTTTTTAATATCATGGGATCTGTTGTGATATCCGTCTTTCATTTCTGATATCAGTAATTTGTGTCTCTCTCTGTTTTCTTAGTTAGCCTGGCTAGAAGCTTATCATTTTTATTGATCTTTTTGAAAAACCAGCTTTTGGTTTCATTGATTTTCTCTATCAATTTCCTGTTTTCAATTTCATTGATTCTTTTTTAAAATTATTATTATGTTATGTTAGTTACCATACTTCATTAGTTTTTGGTGTAGTCTTCCATGCTTCATCATTTGCGTATAACACCCATGCTCATTGCAATACGTCCCCTCCTTAATACCATCACCATGCTAACCCATCCCCCAAACCCCCTCCCCTCTGAAACCCTCAGTTTGTTTCCCAGAGGCCATAGTCTCTCATTGATTTCTGCTCTAATATTTATTATTTCCTTTCTCCTCCTTACTTTGGATTTAATTTGCTCCCTTTTCCTAGTTTTCTAAAGTGGAAGCTTAGATTTATATCTTTCTTCTTTCTAATATATGCATTCAATGCTATAAATTCTCTTCTAATCATTATTGCTTTCACTGCATCCCACAAATTTTATATATATATATATATATTTTTTTTTTTTTTTTGGTCCAAAATATTTTAAAAATTATCTCAAGATTTAGGGGCACATGGGTGGTTCAGTTGGTTAAGCATCTGACTCGATCTCAACTCAGGTCTTGATCTCAGGGTTGTGAGTTCAAGTCCAATGTTCAGCTTCATGCTGGGTGTGGAGACAACCGAAGGAAAAAAAAATTATCTCAAGATTTCTCCTACGTGTTAATTAGAAGTATGTTGTTTAGTCTCTATGTATTTTGGAATTTTCCAGTTATTTTTGTTATTGATTTCTAGTTTAATTCTATTACAGTCTGACAGCAAACATTGTATGATTTATATTCTTTTAAATTTTAAATTTAAATGTTAAACTGTGTTTTATGGCTCAGAATGTGGTCTATCTTAATGAATGTTCCATGTGAGCCTGAAAAGAATGTCTATTCTGCTGTTGGTGGATGAAGTAGTCTATAGTTGTCAATTACATCTAGTTGGTTGATGGTGTTGCTGAGTTCGACTACGTCCTTAATTATTTTCTGCCCATTGGATCTGTCCATTTATGATAGAAGAGTGTTAAAGTATCAGCTAAAGTAGTGGATTCATCTATTTCTCCTTGCAGTTCTGTCAGTCTTTGCTCACATATTTTGATGTTCTGTTGTGAGATGAACACACATTAAAGATTGTTATTTCTTTAATTGACACCCTCCTCTTATCAGTATGTAATGACTCTCTTTATCCCTGATAACTTTCCTTGCTTTGAAGTCTGCTCTATCCGAAATTAATGTAGCTACTCCTGATTTCTTTTGAGTACTGTTAGCATGGTACATCTTTTTCCATCCATTTAATCTATAAATGTCTAATATTTAAAGTGGATTTTTTTATAGACAACATATAGTTGGGTCTTATTTTTTGATCATTCTGACAATCTCTGTCTTTTAATTGGTACATTTAGGCCATTGATATTCAAAGTGATTATTGATATAGCTGGATTAATAGCTACCATATTTGTGACTGTTTTTGTTACACTTGTTCATTGTTTCTATTTTTGTCTTCCATTCTTTGTCTGCCTTTTGTGGCTTACGCTGAGCCCTTTATACATGATTGCTTCTTTCTATCTTATCTTTTCCTCCCTGACCCTCCATTAGCTTCTAACAAAATCCTATCCAACTTTCAAGGCCATTGCCAAGCCATATACCTTTCTTTTTTTTTTTTTAAGATTTTTTTTAAAATGTTTTTTTATTGTAATATGTTAGTCACCATACAGTACATCCCTGGTTTTTGATGTAAAGTTCGATGATTCATTAGTTGCGTATAATACCCAGTGCACCATGCAATACGTGCCCTCCTTACTACCCATCACCAGCCTATCCCATTCCCCCACCCCCCTCCCCTCTGAAGCCCTCAGTTTGTTTCCCAGAGTCCATAGTCTCTCATGCTTCATTCCCCCTTCTGATTACCCCCCCTTTCTTTATCCCTTTCTTCCCCTACCGATCTTCCCAGTTTTTTTTTTTTTTT
>NW_024426119.1:14640187-14650682 GCF_017311325.1 Ursus maritimus | reverse complement strand
TGCATTCCCACCAACAATGTAGGAGGGATCCCCTTTCTCCACATCCTCTCCAACAATTGTTGTTTCTTGCCTTGTCAATTTTTGCCATTCCAACTGGCGTAAGGTGGTATCTTAGTATGGTTTTGATTTGAATTTCCCTGATGGCTAATGATTTTGAACATTTTTTCATGTGTCTATTAGCCATTTGTATGTCATCATTGGAAAAAGTGTCTGTTCATATCTTCTGCCCATTTTATGATTTATTTGTTTCTCGTGTATTGAGTTTGAGAAGTTCTTTGTAGATCTTGGATACCAGTCTTTTATCTGTAGTATCATTTGCAAATATATTCTCCCATTCCGTGGGCTGTTTTTATTTATTTGAGAGACAGAGAGACAGCCAGCGAGACAGGGAACACAAGCAGGGGGAGTGGGAGAGGAAGAAGCAGGCTCCCAGTGGAGGAGCCTGATGTGGGGCTCGATCCCAGAACGCCAGGATCACGCCCTGAGCCACAGGCAGATGCTTAACAACCGAGTCACCCAGGCGCCCCAAGCCATAAACCTTTCTGAGCTAGGTGGATATTGTTTCTCCACACCCCGAACTCCCCATGTATGTGGTTTTACTAGTCCCATGTTACTTGTCCTAATGAGTTTTATTACAGCTATTTACTATATACTAAATACCCTAGTAGGCCTAAGGTTTTTTAAAAGCATGACAGTTTTTTCATCACCTTTGTATCACCTTTGCAACATAGCTCAGAGCCAAGTACAGAGAAAATAAATATTTGTTCAATAAACTGAAGTACTAATAGTGTGATACACATAAAAAGCCCCATTATAGCTCAGAATGGAGAGATCAATGTGATCTGAAGTAGTCAGGGAAGGCTGGAAGGAGTGGGAGGTGGGTGGAGGGGGGTGAGGGGAAGGGGTCCTTGTGGAAGAAGGAACAGCTCCAATGTAGGCATGGAAACGTGATGGGCATTAAAGCAGCCTGTCCTTCCTCTTAGCTCTAAGAGAATGGATTGGCAGAGAAAGTGCTCTTTACTGACTGGCCATTGTCAAGTGTCCAGAAAACCCTCTGTAAGATATATCCTCTAGTTATATTATTACTTCAGTCCAACTATGTATGAGGCAATAAACAATGAAGTATGGAATAAAATGTTCTTCCCAAAAGACTGTTTTCTTTAGATTCTTCCTTCAATATAAATGAAATGATAATCTATGCCAAACTTGGACTATCATATACTTATTCATTCTTAAATAAATATTGATTAAGAAATAATTATGGGCCAGAACTGTGCTAAGTGTTACAGATACAGCATAGGATAAAATGTGATTATCGACTTTCAAAAGGCTCACAGTCTAGTGGAGAAATTAGCTCCCAGTAGGTTGAAAATTGCCCATTTCAATGCATTCTTTTTGTGAGTAATCTTAGAGTCATTATACTTTGGAACATTTGAAGAACTACATTCACCTGAGGTTAACAAGTCTCTCTGAAGGGCAGAGCTTAGTGTAGGTAAGTGTGGGAGTCACAGAGAGGTTCTTATCATATGGCTTTATGATGGTGCAGAATAAATCTGACTTACCTTGTTATAATACTTCAGTGAAAGGACACAGACTGATGCAGGAAAAAGAAAGGAATTTTTAAAAGCATAGTTAAAATCTTCAGAGAGATTCAAGACATCAGAGCCATAAAACTATTACCAGCTACAATTAAAAAGAAGTATCCAGAGTTCCTAGAGTTTAAAAATTAGGAGAGCCAAAATAAAACGTAATTCAAACGGAAGAGCTGAATAATAGAAATGACAGGACTAAAGTTCAATATGGAAAGCTGGAAGATTGAGCTGATGAGTTTTTGCAAAATACAATGCAAAAATAACAAAAGGATTAAAAGTTTAAAGGAAAATTAAGAGTCACGGATGATAGTCTGAGATCCAAAATCTATCAATAAGAGTTCTAAAAAGATATAAGAGAGAAGATAGAGAGAATTAAATAAAGAAATACTAACGAGAATTTTTTCCTGAAATGAAGACAGATTTAAGTGATTAGATAGAAAGCACATGCTAAAAATTGTATAGAAGGCTGGAGGTGGGGGTACCCATAATATATAGACAAATACTGGAGAAAGTTGTGACATTTGAGAATTAGAGGAAAGCCTGTTAAGCTTCTAGTATGTTTTGGGGGGCAGGGGATACAAGAAGATTACTTACTAAAGAATGGTAATTAAACTGGCATTGTACTTCTAATATGTAACATGTAATGTTAGAAAACAATGGAAAAAATGTCTTACAAATATTGAGGAAAAAGAATTTTGAACTAAAGTTCTATACCAATTAATAAATGATTCAAGTAGACTGAATAATGCCCCCTAAAAATATCTATATCCTAATCCCTGGAACCTATAAATATTTCCTGATATAGCAAAAAGGACTCTGCTGATATGATTAAATTAAAGATCTTGAGATGAGGAGATTATCCTAGATTATACAAGTGGGACCTAAATGCAATTACATGTATCCTTAAAAGAGAAGGCAGAGGGAAAATTTGACAGAAGAGGACGCAATGTGTCTCTGGAGGCAAAGAGTGGATTGATACAGCCATGGCCAAAAGCCAAGGAAACAGCAACCACAAGAAACTCGAGACAATGAACAGATTCTTCCCTCGAGCCTCTGGAGGGAGCACTACCAAGCTGATACCTTGATTTCAGCCCCGTGATACTGATTTCAGACTTCTGGCCTCTAGAACTATGTGAGAGAACAAATGTCTGTTGTTTTAAGAAACTACGTTTGTGTAATTCGTTAGAGCAGCTACGAGAGACCGATACAGCGAGTTGTTACCCAAGTAAGACAATGAAAATTCAGGTACAGTACACACAAATGAATCCCTTTGAGACAGAACTACTTGGAAAGCCAAATCCTAATTGAAAGGCTGCTCGGGAGCATAGACTCAATGCCAGGTGAGTTATGTGGATGATGTAAAAGTTGAATGGTGTCAACCATGACAGTCTTTCCAAACCACTCTTTGTGGATGGCTCACCTGACCTGATACAACTGAAGAGAATCACCTTGTATGAATTAGCACCCATCACCCTAGCCTGAGTGGGTATATCTAAATTAGTAAAGTTTTGTATTCTCAAGCTTTGCTACAACTCTCCTTGCCACAGATTAGCATTCTAGGTAATGCAGGTGCTTTCAGGAGCTGACCTATGAGTCAAATATCTCATATAAAGCAATTTTAAACCACAGGTCTAGAAAAAACCATATTTGCTAATAATGATACCAGCCAAAAACCATTTTCTCAAGAAGACTTTCCATTTCAGGTCTAATCTACCTTCACAGCTGCTTGTTGGCAAGCAGTTTAGCCCACTTGGTGGAGAGCAGTGCATGTTCCTTGGGAACATGGCATTATTTATTGACTATCTGCCTCACTTGCACCTGTGAGATGTGGAAACTCACCAATGGTTTATAAGACCATCAGTTTTAAACAATACCATCCATCACAAAGTGGAAAGGAGTGATCAACATTCCCTCAACTGCAATGCATTATACGAGGGTCAGCAAGTGGGAGTCACGGTTGATGATACAATTGGGGGCCTCAGGTAGCAAATCCATCCTTCCAGCTGTGCTGATCCATATGGGTTCAATGAACCACAGAGAGTGCAGCCTCTTTTCATTGGGCGTATCTGCTATAACTCTTCCATCCAGACCCTATAATAAAACAACTGCAAGGTAAGCTGACAACCATTTATCTAAACTTCATCTGGTAGTCAAGTGCTGACAAAGAGGAAAACACGCACATTAGTGAGCAGACAGATGTGATGAGGGAAATTAAGATGTGCTTATCTTAAGAGACCAAAGATCTCAAATGTAGAAAAAAATTAAAATAATTTAGTCATTAAGTCAAAGCCAGATAGAAAGTCACTACTGCTATTTTCCCTGCTAAGCAAATTGTAGGGCTGTCCCTGATAATCCTAACACTCAATTTCCTACAACATAAAGCTGTTAGGATAACATACCACAACCGTTCAGTTGTCAAAATCAAGATTCTCACTTCAGTTTCTAGGGCCTCGAAATGAATTTCAAAATAGGAAGTAGTACCTTTTCTTGCATTTTGGCTGCTAATTTTAACTTCACCCCAGGACAGCAAATTTTCACCTCAAGAATTTCCCATTGATACCCGACTTACATTCTACATAAGAACTTAAAAAATAAGTTGATGTATAAGACCTGACATGTTCCCTTAACATCTCTGATTTTCATTTTCTTCATCTATAAAATGGGATCACAATAACTGCTCTTCCCTTAACACAGTGGTTCTCAATCAGGGGTGATTTCCACCTCCCAGGGTACATATGGCAATATCTAGAGAGATTTTTGGTTGTCACAACTTGGGGGAGGTGATTACTAATGGCATTGAATAGGTAAAGGCCAGGGATGCTTAATGCACAGGGGAGCCCCCCACAAAGAACTGTCCAGCCCAAAATGTCATTCGTGCCAAGCATAAGAAACTCTGCCTTAATATCATGAGGTTATTATAGAGATCAAGGTGGATGCTTAGTAAAAGATTTTATGAATAGTAATAATAATAAATCTTAATTTGTAGCTTGTCCTTATTTCACTAAATAAATTAAACTTTTTAAAAGGTTTTGTTTAGGGGCGCCTGGGTGGTTCAGTCGGTTGTCAGCCTTTGGCTCAGGTCATGATTCCAGGATCCTGGGATTGAGCCCGCCTCTGTGTCATCTGTGTCCTGTTCTCTGCTCAGTGGGGAGTCTGCTCCTACCTCTGCCTCTGCCTGCCGCTCCCCCTGCTTGTGCTCTCTCTGTCAAATCAATAAAATCTAAATAAATAAATAAATAAATAAATAAATAACTATTTTATTTATTTATTGGAGATAGAGCGCACGCGAGATCGCATGGGGGTGGAGGCAGAGGGCCCCTAAGTAAATTAAACTCTTACTGATGCACCATAAAGTAAGTGTAAAGGGCTAATGATCACCAAAGGAAAACATTATCACCGAAAAATGTAAGCTGACAATTGCAGTGATGCAGAGGTTGCCCTAATCATATTACTAAAAGGTTGGACACAGACCTGGGTCACTAAGATCACAATGCTCTCTCTACCCTGACTTGCGAGGCTCATCCCCCAGCTTTTGGCATGAGATCAGCTGGAAGGCTGGTGGATGAACTTTGGAGCAAGGTCCACTGGGCTGGACTCATCTGTACTTTGCTGGGCAAGCAGAGTGGGCCAGCTGCTTGATTTTTAGTAGTCAGGGGCCCCATGAAGGGACCTCATAGGATCAAAGAATGTTTGTGAAGGGTCACTGGTAAAGTCAAATTAGGGTAGGAGTTAACTAGATAGAGTAACTGTCAGAGAGGGACATGTCAGTAGAGGATAGAAAGCACAAAACTGGCATTATTCCTAAAGCATCTTCCTTTGGAAGTGGATCACACTGTGGTCTGTTTGTTCCCAGATTCATTTCTCGCCCTTCTCTGCTCTTCTTGGCATTTGCGGGGTAGTGCAGGCTGCTTTCCCTAGGCTCCAAAATCAGCGGGCATTCTGCAGGGTTTCCTAATGAGAGATGAGAGGACAGAAGGAAAGAAAAAGCCAGAGCATTTCTCTCTTCCTTCTCTGTCTCCAGTGCCTCCCTGGTAATGACCCCATCACATCCTTGGTGTCAGTGTCCATAAGACAGAGCCTCTGTGGTTTCAGGTTCTATCACGTGCCCCCAGGCCCTGAGTTGTGGTAACCCCACTTCCTCCTTTTGGTTCTCCAGTCTAGGCGTGTCACTTCTTGCTGCTGCTAACTGTTGGGTTGCCTCCCCTTCTTTTCTCTTCTCAGTTTTTCTGGCATCTGTGTAACCAATTCCTTATACTCAATTCTCTCTGACTTAAATAGAGAGTTTCCTTTCTCCTGGTTGGACCTTATATTACGTTTTTCAGGGTAGAAAGTAGGCACAGCAGTGTGACACCTGGAGCTCACACAATTATGCAGGTGTAAGAAGAGCATGGCAAGAAAAGGATTCAGAGGCAGCTGACATTCATCAGCACAACAAATATTTGTCGAGTACCCAGTACATGTTGAAAATTGTGCTGGGTATAGGAATTTGGTATGAACAAAAATGTATACCGCTTCTAACTGCCAACAAATAATAATACAAATAACTATAAAATTATTATATAATAGTGAGTTTCCCTACTTATGAATTCTTTTAATTCAAGAATTCTGGTAACTCAAATAAACACAGGAAAATAATCACAAGTTCTTCCAACAAAGTAAAAATTGAGCTGAGGTTCAGCCTAATAATATACTGGAGAGAGAAGTTATAACTCTCTAGGTTTATAATTTCTAATATGAATATCATTAAGCTGCTTTTCCAAACCCCAAAATAATAGCCAATCTGGTTACCTTCTGCTCCTCAGTGATGCTTGGGGAGCAATGTATTTTTAAAAAGATTCTTTTCCAGCTTAAAGTCATATATCAGAGCTGAGAAAAATTAATAGGCCTTGGATTAGAGGTTTCCTGGATGACCAAGTGATCTTGTTAGCCAACCAGCTATACAGGAATATTTATGTAAAGAAAGAGAAAGCAGTTTTAAGACTGGTCTAATGATTCAAGACATGAAATACATTCATTCTGGGAGCTATTTGAAGGATATAGTGAAACATAAATATAACTAAAAAACTAAATTGTTGAGCCAACTGAAGAGACTGAGAATCAAATTCCAGTCATATACATTTGCAAGGTTCCCCTTTGAAATCAACAGGCACTACATGTATGTCTAAGGGCATTATATTTACATATTTTGCCCATTCCCAATTTGCAGTAATTTTTTTCTATAATAATAATAGAACAGAAGTTTATAGATTGATCACTGTTTTTGTCTAAGTTTGTTCTATTTTACTAAATCCACAGTAGTCTCATCAAGGTTTAATTGCTGCTTAAAAAGGGAAATTGAGGTACTCACAAAATGAATTGTCCCCAAATTGTCTTTTAAATCTATGGCCAATTAAGATATCCAAAATTTTTAATTCTACACAATGCTACCCTTTCTGAAGGTGCAAGGCTGGTCAAATTTCCTTTGTGTCATAACACCTGTGGGCTTAATCAGCACATGACCTCTTCATTACACTCCTTTTCTAGATATTTTTCCAAAATGAAATTCTTAGGAAAATAAAAACCTTTGGTGTGGCATAGGTTTTGTTAAAAATGCAACTTCTTGAAATACCCTCATTTGTAAATCCTTCAATGCTTAAGAATAAAACCCTCCCTTTCCTTAAACAAAAAGCAACTTTTAAAACAGAAATAGTTAACATCAGTAGCTGATTAGTAGTTGAATAATTACATTCACTTCAGTGAAGACTGTAAACAAAGAGATATTAAGTAATTTTTTCACAAGTACCCTGCTGTGATACCAGCTGATCTGGTTTAACAGCAACCAGCATTTCTACTAATTTTGCAAAAAAAATGTATTTTGGGGATAATTTCATCTTCTGGAGTGAGTGTAAATAATCTGTTCAGCAGCAAGCTTACAGTGACACCATGTAGCATAACCACTAGCGATCAACTCGAAAATGTAATTTTTAGAACTGTAGTATTTGCAAATTAAAGGATTAATGTTAACTTCAGTCAATACAGAAAATAAACTTGATTAGCAGAATGCATTAATATCAAATCAGTTTTGCAGATAACATGTTCCTGGCTATATCCCAAGGTGTCTGTCTGTCTTACTCTTTCTCAAGAGTACCCTAAAGGATAACGCTTTCATTCTAATTGTATTATTTTAATATTCATCTTGTAAACAATGCAGTGTTTTTTGCATGAAGGTAAAAATTTAGGTTGCTTTTTAAATGAATCCTCAAGGAACTGGGGAATTAGAAAATCTAGCTTATTTTTTAATTGATATCAAAGAACAGCAGAGAAACCACAGGCATTATGACACCATGATTTTCTTTTTATGGTTAAATATACAATTATGTAAAGGAGGAAGACTCTGTAGTTTTTCCTCTAAATAATATATAAACCCTGGAATGCATTTTCATATAGCATAAATATGCTATAACAAAATGAAAATAAAAATCTATTAATTTTTTAAAGTTCAGCCCTTTGTATAGATATTTAATTATATTATTTTGAAGCAAAAATGGGACCAGAAAGGCATGAGTATTTCAACAGCACAAAACATGGTGGCAGCTAGCAAAATTCAATCTTTTTTTTTCATATGTAAAAGACAAATCTAATATTATTAGAAATCTAACCATCCCTTCCTGTGGGTGCTTTACAATTTCATAATCATAGTCATAATCTCTATTGATGATACCATGCTTAATTATGAGGATATTAGCAGCTACCTTTGGCTCAGGTCATGATCCCAGGGTTCTGGGATGGAGCCCCACATTGGGCTCCTTGCTCAGCCAGGAGCCTGCTTCTCCCTCTCCCTCTGCCTGCTGCTTCCCCTGCTTGTGCTCTATCTCTGTCAAATAAATAAATAAAATCTTTTTTTAAAAAATCAGGATATTAAAAATACAGTATAATTGAGGAATTACCAAGTTATGATGTGTCCAAAAGGATCTATTTTTAAAGATAAAGATAATACGACAAAAGACATGATAGGTATTTTAGGAAAGCTTATTTCTATTCAGAGATAATGAAATACATCAGAAAAGTTTTTCTCTCTGGAATGAGAATAAAAGTAGTTATTTTTGCAAAGTACTTAACACACAAGAGGAAGGAAATATTTGAACACATTTAATTTAATATATTCCTAATTCCTCAAACTCCTTCCTCTTAGGTTAGTCTTCAAAAGCTCTGCAAAACACAGAAACTCAGTTTATTAGAAAGGATTAGACTAATTCAAAAAAAGAAGATCACAAATGTTTATAACCTGTTTAGAGAGCTCAAAAGAGTAGAATTTTATTCCTAAGAGGTACTGATTGTTCTCTATTGAAGTGAGAAGTACTCATCTTGTTACCAGCCATATATAGTTATTTCTTATTGTATACTAAGTTTTGATATTGATAAAGAATTTATCCATACATTATATGAAGTCACTAATGGTTTATTATTTTTTAATTTTTAAGTGATCAAAAACTGAGAATGCCATTTAAATTGTCACTTTCTTTTTTTTTAAAGGTTTATTTATTTATTTATTTGAGAGAGAGAAAGCATGAGCACAAGCTGGGATAGGGGGTAGAGGGGTGGAGGGGTAGAGGTGTAGAGGGGTGGAGGGGTGGAGGGGTGGGAGCGAGAAGGGGCAGAGAGAGAATCTCAAGCAGACTCCCCACTGAGCAGGGACCCTGGTGAAGGACTTGATCTCACAACCCTAAGATCATGACCTGAGCTGAAATCAAGAGTCAGACACTTCACTGACTGAGACACCCAGGCACCCCTAAATTGTCACTTCTTAAAGCCCAACTGAAAGCTAGGAAGAAAAAAAAATTTAGGAGAGGTAAAGTGATCAGGAACGTAGCACATTTTCTACGAAAGATAATCTCAAGTATCCCAATACTATATATTTTCTTACAATATCTTTGGATGTATAAAGCCTGATTTTTAAAATATGATCTGTATCATAAAAAATGAGACCCTATAAGAAAAATAAAGCACTAATGTTCTTCCTATTAAGTGCATGAATGTTGAAAATTGAAGACTTTCAGTTTGTCTTAAACTTGAAGAGATGTTATGACATTTAAAAAAGAGAAAACACAACCTTTTAATTAACTTACTAGAAAAGGGGATAGTCTATTCAGTAACACTCTTTCAAAATAAATTTTATTCATAGACAGACTTCCATTTTACTCATGAAAAATTAACTGCTGTGTGAATTGCCTTCCCACTCTAAACAAGTAGATATCCATGCAAAATACATTTAAAAGCTATTTCGGGGGTTCCTGGCTGGCTCAGTTGGAAGAGCATGCAACTCTTGATCTTGGGGTTGTGAGTTTGAGCCCCATGTTGGGTGTACAGATTACTTAAATAAATAAAACTTAAAAAAAAATAATATACATACATACTAAAACTTCTTCAGGCTGAGGAGGACTATGGTCTCCACCAATGGAAAACAAATGAGGGACACACCATGATTATCCCAGCTCACTGCCTAGTAGTTTCTAGGCCAGCATCAGGAGGGAGAATCTAAACAAAGTCCAACAGTGTCATTGATAGGTGATGGAAACTGGAGTCTAAGAAGGATTAGGTATCTAGACTTTGTAGGCTAGATTACTGGAGATCTGCAGAAAAGTTCCTGGAATCTTTAGCTGAGTATAGATTTATCCATGAGGTCAGGGGAAAAACTACTGTAAAACAGTAAGCAGAAAAATAACTGGGGTTTACACAGAGTTAGGAATAGTTTCCTTTTCTGGTAACACATAGGGCATCAGGTAGAGTTCTCTGAAGGGTCACATATTAGGAGAGGGACTAAAACAGCCCCAGAGCAAAGATGCTCTGAACCAACCATAATAAAGCTTAAGATCCAGACTCAGAAGAATCAGACTGATTCAAATAACTGAATTTTGTCCAACACT
>NW_024426119.1:14513854-14640182 GCF_017311325.1 Ursus maritimus | reverse complement strand
AGATGGCTTTCAGTACTCAACAACTTAAAATTCACAGTGATTTAGCTTTCGATCAAAAACTACTTGGCATGCAAAAAATATGACCCATAATCAAGAGAAAAATCCTTCAAGGAAAAAAAAAAACCAAATCTAGGAAGGACAGAGATGATTAACTAGCTCTGATGAGTTAAAAAAAAAAGACCTAAATGAAGGTTCTAGACATGAAAAACATATTAGAAATGAAGATGTACCAGATAGGTTTAACAGTAGATTAGATACTATAGAAGAAAAATCCAGGAACTTGAAAATATGGGAATAAACCTTATCCAAAATGGGCAGAAATAATAGTGATGGATATTAAGGAGGGCACTTGTGATGAGCACTGGGTGTTATATGTAAGTGATGAATCACTAAATTCTATACCTGAAATTAATATTACACTGTATATTGACTAACTGGAAATTAAACAAGAATTTGAAAAATAAAATAAAAACAAAAACAAAAAGGGGCAGAGGGAGAAAAAAAATGACTGACAAAAATCAGTGATCTGTGGGATAATATCAAGCAATCCAACATATATGAAATTAAAGTTCCAAAAGGAAGGAGGGAGGGACAAAAAACTTTTGCTGAATGATAGCCAAAATTTTTTCAAGTGGTATGAAAGTATAAACTCCCAGATCCAAGGAGCTTAATGAAGTCCAACCAAAATAAACACACACACACACACACACACAAGCATAACATCACGTGAGAATCAAATTACTGAAATCAGTATTAAAATCGTAAAAGTAGCCAGAGAGAAAATATAAAATCTGTACAGAGGAACAAAAATGAGAAATATCAGAGACCTTTCATAAGAAGCCATACAAATCAGAATAAAAAAAAATTAGTGTCCTGAAAGAAAAAACGTGATAATTTAGAATTCTATACCCAATGAAAATATCATTTAAAATTTAAGTCAAAATAAATATTTTCTCAGGCAAACAAGGCTGAGAGAACTCATCAGCAGACCTACACTATAAGAAACATTAAAGAAGCCCATCAAGAAGAAGGAAGATGATTCCAGATGGAGATTTGGATCTACACAAAGGAATGAAAAGTAATGAGGCACATATTTAGGATAAATACAGGATATTTGTTCTCATTTTTAAATCTTCTTAAAGATAATTGGCTATTTTAAACAAAAATAATAATAATGCATTGCAGGATTCAGGACATAGGTAGAAGTAAAATGTATTATTAACAATAGTAGAAAAGAAAAGAGGAGGAAAATAGGGATATATTTTTATAAGGTTTTTACATATGATGTAGTATGAAATTATTTGACCATAGACAATGATAAATTAAAATATATCTTTTAAACCCTAAAGCAACTGCAAAAAAATAAAAGGAAAAAAAAGGAGGAAAGAAAGAAAAACAGAATAGCTAGTAAGCTAATAGTGGAGACAAATGGAATCATAAAAATATTCAAAAAGAATAAATAAAAGGGGAGAAAGGGAATAACAAATATATGAGATTAAAAAATAGTACGATAGTAGCTTTCTGCCCAGCCATGTAAATATAAATATAAATTGTCTGAATGCTCCAAATAAAAGGCAGTATTTGTGAAATCAGATAAAAATGCAAGGCCCAATTACATACTGTCTATAAGAGATCACTTTAAATACAAAAATACAAATAGCTTAAAAGGTAAAAGGATGGAAAGAGATTCCAGAGAAACCCTAATCAAAATAAAGCTGAAGTGGCTATTTTAACATCAGATAACAAAGACTTCAAAACAAGTAATAAAGAAGGGAAAAAAATGGATATATCATAGGTAAAGAAATTAATTATTCAAGAAAGCATACCAATCCTAAACACATATGCAACTAAAACAGAAGTTCAAAATACATGAAGTCACAGACTTATACTGCTAAAAGAAGAAATAGACAAATCCACAATTTTAGTTAGAGACTTTAGACATTCCTCTTTCAGTAACTGATAGAACAAGTAAACAGAAAACCACAGTAAGGGCTCAGTAAGGGTGGCTCAGTCGTTGGGCGTCTGCCTTTGGCTCAGGGCTTGATCCCAGGGACCTGGAATTGAGCCCCGCATTGGGCTCCCCGCTTGGCAGGAACCCTGCTTCTTCCTCTCCCACTCCCCCTGCTTGTGTTCCCTCTCTCGCTGGCTGTCTCTGTCAAATAAATAAATAAAATCTTGGAAAAAAAAAAGGAAAGAAAAAGAAAATCACAGTAGGGATGTAGAAGACTTGAACTACACTTTCTGCCAACTTGACCTCATTGACACTAATGGAACACTACAACCAACAGAAACATAATAAACCATAGTCTGGTTTAAAAATTTCAGTAATTGTGAGGCATCTGGCTGGCTCAGTCAGTGGAGCATATGACTCTTGATCTCAGGGTTGTAAGTTTGAGCCCCACATTGGGTATACAGATTCCTTAAAAATCTCAGAAACTGTAATAGGATTAAGATCATACAAAGTATGGTTTCTAACAACAATGGACTTGAACTAGAAATTAGTTTTTAAAAACCTGGAAATCCTCAAATAATTGAAAATTAACACACTTCTAACACATGAGTCAAAGAAGAAATCACAAGGGAAATTAAAAAAAAATATTTTGAACAGAATGAAATTGAAAATATAACAAAGCAGAAGTTAAAACAATTTTTAAAAATAAACTGAGGGATGCCTGAGTGGCTTAGTCGATTAAGCGTCTGCCTTCAGCTCAGGTCATGATACCAGGGTCCTGGGATGGAGTTCCACATCGGGCTCCTCGCTCAGCGGGGAGCCTGCTTCTCCTGCCTGCCACTCCCCCTGCCTGTGCTCATTCTCTCTCTCTCTCTGAGACAAATAAATAAATAAAATCTTTTTTAAAAAATAAAAAATAATAAATAAATCAAAAAGTAAATTGATAGTTGGGGCACCTGGCTGCCTCCGTCAGAAGAGTGTGAGACTCTTCATCTTGGGGTTGTACATTTAAGTCCCACACTGAGATTACTTAAATAAATATTTAAAAAAATAAATAAATGAAAGTAAATTGATAGCCATAAACATCTATATTTGAAAAAAATGGTCTCAATTCAATAATTTCAGCTTCTACCTTCAATAAAAAAAGACAATATTTAAAAAAAAAAAAAGAAATTAAACCTAATGGAAGCCAGAGGAAGAAAATAATGAGATCAGAGCAGAAATCAGTGAAATAGAAAACAGGGATACAATAAACATCAACGAAGCCAAAAGCTGGTTCTTTGAAAATATTAATGAAATTGATAAACCTGCATCCAGACTGATCAAGAAAAAAATGAGAGAAGACTAAAGTAATTATAAGGGAATATTATCACCAACTTTAAAGCAACAACTGAATCAACTTAGATGAAATGACAAATTTCTTTAAAAACACAAACTACCAAAACCCCCTCAGGAAGATCTAGATAACCTGAACAGCACGATCTCTATTAAAGAAATTAAATTTTTAGGTAACAACCTTCCCACAAAGAAAACTCCAGATGGCTCCAGAAAACTCCAGGCCCAGATGGCTTTACTGGAGAATTCTACCAAACATTTAAGTTAAAGATAATACTAATTCAGGGGCGCCTGGGTGGCACAGCGGTTAAGTGTCTGCCTTCGGCTCAGGGCGTGATCCCGGCGTTCTGGGATCGAGCCCCACATCAGGCTCCTCCGCTATGAGCCTGCTTCTTCCTCTCCCACTCCCCCTGCTTGTGTTCTCTCTCTCGCTGGCTGTCTCTATCTCTGTCGAATAAATAAATAAAATCTTTAAAAAAAAAAAAAAGATAATACTAATTCTATACAGACTCTTCCTTAAAATAGAACAGAAGGGATCATATCCCAAATTATCTTGTGATCATCATTACTTTGATTCCAAAATCAAGAAAAGACAAAAAGAGAAAACTACAAACCAGTTCCTTCAGCAAACTGAATCCAGCAATATGGAAAGAATAATACATCATGACCAAGTGGGTTGATTTAATATTCAAACATCAACAAATACAATTCACCATACTAACAGAGAGAGGAAAATCATATGATCATCTCAGACATGCAAAGTATTTGATACAGTTTGATATCCCATTCATGATTTAAAAACAAATTCTCATAGGGGCGCCTGGGTGGCACAGCGGTTAAAGCGTCTGCCTTCGGCTCAGGGCGTGATCCCGGTGTTCTGGGATCGAGCCCCACATCAGGCTCCTCCACTGTGGGCCTGCTTCTTCCTCTCCCACTCCTCCTGCTTGTGTTCCCTCTCTCGCTGGCTGTCTCTGTCTCTGTCAAATAAATAAATAAACTCTTTAAAAAAAAAAAAAAAAAACAAATTCTCATAAAACTAGAAATAGAAGGAAATTTCCTCAATCACATAAAGAGCATCTATAAAAAACCTACAGCAAGTATTACACCTAGTGGTAGAAACCTGAATGTTTTCCCTACAAGATCAGGAACAAAGCAAGGATACATACTATCACATTTCTATTCGACATTTTACTGGAAGTCCCAGACAATGCAATAATGCTAGAAAATGAAATAAAAAGTATACTGATTGGAAAAGAAGAAGTAAAACTGCCTTTATTCACAGATGACATGATGGTATGCACAGAAAAATATAAGAAATCTATATAAAATCTACTAGAAATAATGTGTGAGCATTAACAAGGTTGCAGAACACAAGGTCAATATAGAGCTATTGTCTTTATATAATTAGCAACAAACAACTGGAAATTTATTTATTTATTGTTATTATTTTTTAAAGATATATTTATTCAGAGAAAGAACGAGCATGCATGCTGGGGGGAGGGGCAGTGAGAGGGGGAGAGAGAATCTCAAGCAGACACCCCACTGAGCAGAGCCCAGCAGAGGGCTCAATCTTACAATCCTGAGATCATGACCTGAGCTGAAATCAAGAGTCAGACTCCCAGTCGACTGTCATCCAGGTGCCCCTATTTTTTTTTTATTATTTTTTATAAGTAATCTCTACACCCAACGTGGGGCTCAAACTCATGACCCCAAGATCAAGAGTCACATGTTCCATGGACTGAGCCAGCCAGGTGTCCCAACAGTTGGAAATTTAGATTTTAAAAAATACCATTTATAATAGAGTAAAAAAAGAATTTAGCAAAATATGCAAGATCTTTTCACTGAATGCTACCAAATATTGTTGAGTAAAATTAAAGATGTAAAAAATGCAGAGAAATACCACATTTCTAGATTGAAAGACTCACTGTTGTTAAAATGTTAATTGTCCCCAAAATTGATATTTCAAAGCAATCTCATTCAAAATCCCATCATATTATTGTAGACATTGACAGGCTGATTCTAAAATTTATACAGAAAGCAAAGGATCTAGAATAGCCAAAACAATTTAGAAAAAGAAAAATAATGCTTGAAGACTTATAGCACTTGAGACTTATCAGACTTACTATAAAACTACAGTAACTGGGGCACCTAGGTGCCTCAGTAGGTTAAGCGTCTGCCTTCTGCTCAGCCGGGGTGGTGATCCCTGGGTCCTGGGATCAAGCCCCACATCAGGATCGCTGCTTAGTGGGGAGCCTGCTTTCCCCTCTCCCTCTGCTTGTGCTTGCTCTCTCTTTCTGTCAAATAAATAAATAAGATCTTTTAAAAACATAAATAGTAAATAAATTTTTAAAAACTACAGTAACCAAAACATACTGGCGGTACTGTAAGTCTAGATATGTGGAACTGAAGAGAAAATCCATTAATATTGACAAGGGAGCAAAGGCAATTCAATGGAAAAATAATTTTCTTCAACAAAAGGTGCTTGAATGGGGCATCCACATGCAAAAAATCAATCTAAGATGCAGACCTTATACTTCTCACAAAATCTAATTCAAAATGGATCATAGATCTAAATGTAAAATACAAAACTATAAAACTTTGAGAACAAGATGACCTTAGATTTGGTAGATGACTTTTTTAGATACACCACCAAAAAGCATGATCCATGAGAGAAAAAAACCAGTAAGCTGGATTTCTTTAAAATTAAAAGCTTCTCAGTGTGCTTGGGTGGCTCAGGTGGTTAAGTGTCTGACTTTAGCTCAGGTCATGATCTCAGAGTCCTGAGATCAAGCCCTGAGTCCGCTCATCAGGGAGCCTGCTTCTCCCTCTCCCTCTGCCCCTGCTCATACTCTGTCTCTCTCAAATAAATAAATGAAATCTTTAAATAAATAAATAAATAAATAAAACCTCTTGGGGCACCTGGGTGGCAAGCGTCTGACTCTTGGTTTTGGCTCAGGTCATGATCTCAGGGTCGTGAGACTGAGCCTCATGGTAGTTCATCGCTCAGTGGGGAGTCTGCTTGAGATTCTCTCCCTCTGCCCCTACCCTCATTTTCTCTCTCTCTTTCGAAATAAATAAATAAATAAATAAATCTTTAAAAAAAATAAAATTAAAAACTTCTCCTCTGTGAAAGACACTGTTAAGAGAATAGTTGCCAAAAAGTGGACACAACTCAAAAGTGCATCAATAAATGCTTGGATCACAAATTGTAGTATATCTATAGAAATATTACTCAGCAATAAAAAGGGAATGATTTTGGATATATGGAACAACAGAGCATTACAATAAGTAAAAAAAAAAAAACAGCTACAAAAGACCTCGTATTTTCTGATTTCATTTATATGAAATCTTGAAAAGGTAAATCTATGGTAACAGAAAGCAGATCAATGGTTGCCAAGGTTTGAGAGTACGGAGAGAGGATTGCCTACAAAGAAGCACAAGAAAACATTTTGGGTGCTGGAAATGTTCTATATATTGACTGACTCACATATTTGTTAAAGCTCACTGAACTATACATTTAAAATGGGTCAATTTTGTAATTATACCTCAACAAGGCTGATTATTTTTTAAATATTTTTATAGATTTATTTATTTGAAAGAGAGAGCTCGAGTGTGCACAAACGGTGGGGAGCGGCAGAGGGAGAAGCAGACTCCCCGCTGAGCAGGGAGCCTGAAGCAGGACTGGATCCCAGGATCCCCAGATCATGACCTGAGCCAAAAGCAGACGCTTAGCTGACTGAGCCACACAGACGCCCCAAGGCTGACTATTTTTAAATACATCTGCAAATAGTGTCCCCCTTCCATTGATAGATAACACTCTGCTGCCATTGCTTACAATGTCCAGGGTTTCATTTGAAGTTTCGATACCACACAGAGTTAGCGGGAGCAGCCAGATTTATTAGTTAGCCTGTGAGCCAATACAGAAGGCTTACAGTTTTAGGTTCTAGAAAATGAGAATATAAGTAAAATATGGTTTTATTTTTAGAAATCTTATAATTTAAAAATAAAACTATCATCTTTAACATTCATGGTATGTATGTTTTATACAAAGTACTATTTGCATATGTTAACTTATTTAATTCTTTCAACAATCCTATGATGTGGACTGCATCATTAATTCCATTTCACAAACAGGAAACTGAGAAACAGAGAGGCCAAGTAAACTGCCCAGCTAGTAGATGGCAAAGGTGAAATCTGAACCCGAGGAGGCTGACACTACAGCTATGCTGCCCAGTATAGTAGCCACTAACCACCTGCAGCCACTGAGCACTTAAAATGTGGTTAGTTTGAATCGAGACATGTTGTAAGTGTAAAATACACCCCAGATTTCAAAAAGTTAGTGTGAAGAAAGAACGTGAAACACTACATTAATAATTTTAATATTGGTTACATGTAGAAGTGATAACATTTCAATATATATTGGATTTAAATAAAATATACTATTGAATTAAGTCTGGCTGTTTCTTTTGCCTTTTAAAATATGCTACTAGAACATTCAAAATCACATGTGGCTTACATTATATTTCTACTGGATGACACTGCTCTAGATTCTGAGAATTTGGCTATCACATTTCACTGTTTTGGTGACAGACGTAAGAGCAATTATGAGATGGTGTATGGGTGGTGAAATAGAAGTATGAACAAAATTTATAACAAAAAAAGTTATAAAAAGAAAATCATTAATTCTGATCAGGGATAAAGAATCCAAGAAAGATGTTCCAGAGGTGGCCTCTGACCTAAGAACAGTCACCATATCTCTCATTTGCATAACACTGTACATTTCACAAAGTGGTTTCCTATAAATGAATGCATTTCCTGCACATACCTGTGCACACACACACTGAGTGAAATAGGTAGGGCAGATATTATAGTCCCTGTTTTACAAGCAGAACCTGAGTCTGAAAGATAGTCACTTGCCCAAGGTTATCCTGCTAGTAAGCAGCAGAGTTGAGAATTTAACTCAGGTCTTTTAAGTCCAAATTCAGGGAATTTTCTACCAGATCATGATTTTTTTGAGGTGACCTAGAAGGAATTTTGAAGATAAAGAGAAAAATTACATGGGAGATAGGGTGGAGTCAGTCGCACACTAGAGCTAGCTTTTACCAGTTAACAAAAGCCAGTCGTGCTCATCTCTTTCTAACTGATGTAAAGTTATGCTTGAAATCGGCCATGGTGGGAATATTTACACTATAGAAATTGGCAAATACTACAAATGAAGGCTTTCCTCCATCAAGAACCAGCTTCTTAACATACCACTGAATGGAGAATAACGGATATAGTGGCACTAGTTGTAGTGGGAAGAACCTATTAACCCCCTAGCTCAGTCACTGGCTGTGTGAGCTTAGGAAAATCATCTAACCTCTCTGGGTTAGCACTTTCAACTATGAACAGGAACATTTCAATTTTAACTATAAAACAGAAGTCAAGTCTCAAACTCTGGAAGCTGAGAGCCTGGAGCTCCTATGGAATTTTGAGTTTTCCTAAGTTGTCTCCCATGCTTTGTTCCTTATCTTTAAAACAAGGGTGATAGTAGATTCTACCCCAAAGGCATTTGTTTATCAGAGTCGTAGCTCTAGATATTCGCCATATTGGAAATTAAAATGGGGAGAATTTAAAAATATTTATTTAATTATTCATTCACTTTAATATAATAATATAATAAATCCATTATATGTTGATATGAATTTTTATGAAAATAACTATATTTGCTAAAAGAAAAAATTAATCAGAACAGTATCATTCTTTCAAATTTTTGCAGATCTGTTTAATGTCTGGTTTAATAGAAGAAAACTAGATTCTCATGGCTATTTCTGTATTCAATCTGTTTCAAAAAGCACATGCCCTGATGCTTCTGGAAAACACCACTGTACACTAGAGAATGAATAAGAGTGGAAAAGGTGAATGTCTCATTATTAATATGAAGATAATCTGAATCTCATGGAACCTACGTAAGGTTCTCAGAGAATCTTAGGGTCCCAGAACTACACTTTCAGAACCACTGGCCTAACATCAAGCACTCAATGGCCATTAGCCATTTTTATTCATAGATTCCATTCTCCTATGAGTTACTGAGGTTCAAATGAGAGAATGTATTTCTTTAAAGAGAATGTATTTTTTTAAGAGCTTGCAATATGGAGAAACTGCATCTTAAGAAGCTGGTGCCTATTCTTACGTATTTTCTTTCACCAATTGAAATTTAAACTCTTGAAGTGAATTTATCAGAGCTGTGTTTTGCGAGTTAATGGCCTAGGGCTGAATTAGTCCTCAGAAATGCTTATGGAAGGAAGAAAGGGAAGGGGGAGAAAAAAGAAGGAAAGAAGGAATGGAGGGAGGTTGGAGGGAGGCTGCCTGACTTCTAAGATTTCTCAAAGGCTTAGGGATACACTGATGGAGACATCACTTTAGCTCCTCATCCTAAGACTGGCAGGTTCTAGAAGCCTTGATAACTATCTCCACAAATGTGCAATATAAAGTGTTCACCAGGGAAGGAGATGAAATTCCAAAGCCCAAGAACTATCCAGTTGGATGGCACCTGGGTGGCTCAGTTGGTTAAGCATCTGACTCTTGATCTCAGCTCGGGTTATGATCTCAGGGTTGTGAGATGGAGGCCTACTTTGGGCTCTATGCTGGGTGTGGAGCCTGCTTAAGATTCTCTTTCTGCCCCTCTTCTTGCCCTTGCCCACTCACACCATGTACTCTCTCTCTAAGAAAAAGGGACCAATTTGAGTTGTTCCTGCTAGTGAGGAGAAACAGAAGGAATAGGCAAGATTTTCAGCATGAAAGCTGGTCTGGGTCTCTGGACAATAGGAAAAGGATATTAGTTATGATCTCTTTAAAACTTAGCTCAAACAGGCTCAAGGGAAAAGAAAAAGTATTAGTTTAGTTCACAAAAAGTCTAAAGTTCACAGGAAGAGAGAGGGTTCTCTCTTCTCCTCTTCCTTTTCTTTCTCTATTTACTTTCATGCCATGGACTCTGCTTTTGCTTTTGTCTCAGAAGCTCCTAGAGACGGTTCTTAACTGCAGTAAGTCCCAACAGAAAGCTGTTCCCCAGTAGCCCACATAAAGCCCTGATTTGTATCCTATTTGCCTGGCTTATGTTTCTCTATCCATGCTTACAGGAAGACAACGGGTATTGGATTTAATTGAATTGTTAGTGATCTAAAATTATTTCTAACTGCCATAGGCCCATTGTTTTGAACTTCATTGAACGTTCTACAAAGATGGACTACTATAAATCAATCTATCCAAGGGATCTATCCAAGGCAATTAATCAGCAGGTCTGCAGCACTAATCTGCACAAACATGATTAGCAAACTTTGTTAGAAAGGTTGCTGGCCAGCTCACCCTCTAATCTAGCAGGATGGAGGGGGAAAAAAAAGGAAAGAAAGAAAGAAAAAAGTTTGTGTACACAAGTACACTGTGCTTTGAAAGAAAGACATATTTCCTGTTTCATCAAAACGTACTATGTTGAACAATCATAAGATGTTTCTTAGAATCTGGCCTCTGCAATTTATTAGAACCACAGGGACTAGAAATGCTCTCTTGCAAACTGAAGTATCGCAATGGCATTTAATAGCCTTGTTTGACAAAATCAGTTTGGGTTTATCAAGTCTGGCTCATTTAAAAAATTATTTCACGTTGAGTTTCACATTTTAAAGGGAGAATGGAGAGAGGAAGAACAATTCTTCAATAAGAAAAATCTAAAATTCAGCTATTTAGGAGAAAAATGTTTCTAATCCAGCTCTTTACATTTAGCAAAAAATTTTTTTAAAAAAGCAGAGCAGCTGGAAAGCAATAAAGCATATGTACTTTGGATCCACACCACTACCAGCTGCTGCTTCAAGTGTCTGGTAAAAGTAGCCCTTGTCCGACTCCACTGCTTTTATTTCTAGAGACATACAGCCTTTTTTGAACTTGGAGGGTGATTTTACAAAGAGTGCTGTTTTATTTACTCTCAATTAATCATGCTCGACTGTAAACAAAGTGTCTGTTTTAGTTCTGCTGACAATTATCCACTTGTCAACATCTCCCTCAAGTACCTTCAGCATCTGGCTCCTGAAGAGAAACCTCTACATCAAAATGAATGTCTCCGTGAACTCTGGAATTCATCTGTTTCTTTAGCTTATGAGCAGTCAGGATTCTACCTAACAAATGTCACTGAAGCACCTTGATGAAGATGTGTATCATCAGACGATAAAGCTTTTCTCAGGACTTCCTTTCATTCTCCTGTGTTTGCTTTGGCAAAAAGAAGAAAATGATTACAACTTGGGAATCTTGGAGGAGATCTTTTACAAGCTACCAGGCACATGATGACAGCTCCAGAAGTGGCTGAGAAATCTGTCCCTACATTAGTAACATTCCACTAGATCAACAGAACCAAATCGGGCTATAATTGGTGGTAATTTATATGAGGAATGCCTATGAGTTTTGCTGCCGTTTCACTAAGATTTGAAAGTGACAGGATTTTATCCACTGCCCAAATAACCCTCTTATTTCGGAACACTTTTTTTTCTTTCACTTAAAATGTGTAGAGAATATAGGGGAAAGTCACTGCCAAGACCATTAATATTTCACCAACCATGAACTGTTTTAAAGGCAAACCAAATGTTAACATTTGGTGATTTGTTGAGGGAAAATTACTAGTATGTCCCTGGAACTTCCCTTGGAGAAGGGAGTCCCAGAAATTTAAAATTTAAACTGAACACCCATGTTATATCCATTCTGTTCTTTCATCCATAACAAACGGGAGAAATCGTATAAACCTTTGGGGGGGGGTACTGAGGGCTCCGACAAACCAGTCTCGTGAGAGAATATATGGGTTATTTACCAAGATTTTACATTCTGGAGATTAATTTACACCCACTTCAAAACCAAGGAGATTCAAATCACTTGGCATCACTCACTCCAAGTTGGATTCCTGAGTATGGAGTGGTGACAAGCTCACAAGGATGTAGACCAAGAGAAACCAGGCGCCCAGCACGCCATGCCACCGTCCAGATCGATCGAAAATGGCCCAGAGCCGACGTCAAATCCAGAAAAATTAACCTCCTCAGCGAGGGAAACTGAGAACCAGGACTTGGGGACCTGCTCAGAGAGAGTCCCATGTCGCTACAGAACCAGCTAAAGTGGAGGGGAAGCTGGGGGTGGGGTGGGGTGTGGGGGTTAGTAAAGGGGTAGGCTTCCCCTTCCGACGAAAGCTGATCAATCTAACTGCATGTAATTGATTTTAATGAGCAGGGGAGTTTCCATCACATTAACAATTGCCCCGGGTCATCAGTCTGTGCAGTGGCGACTCTCCATGCAGATCTCTGCGTTTCCTTTGCCGGCCAGCCTGTGGGGACCTGGGTGCCCACCATGCCGCCTAGCTTTTGAGCTCTAAAAGAACAGAGGGGTCGGAGAACCGTGATCCTAGCCGGACTGCCGCCCCGTTTCACCTGATAATTTATGCACAATTAATTGAGATATCTTTTATACTTGATGTGTTGCAAAATTAATGCTTAATTTATGTAATTAGTCAATTAACTCTAATTCTAGCATATGTTCCCAATGCCCAGAAGGTGTTCTGTTTCCCAGGTACTTATTTTGATGTCACGAAATGCAACTAATTAATTTTACATGCATATTAATTTGGGATCTCTTTAGCAGTTCCCTTTGTGCAAGTAATTTTAATATTTGTCTTTCTAACCTTTGGGGGTAGGGTGGGGGAGGTGCAGGTAGGTGTCAGCGGCACGTGCACACCAACCTGAATGATGCCTGGAGGGGTGGGCCTCGTGGAGAGCAGGGTGCTCAGGCAGAACCTCAAGTGTCCTGGGGGCATGGGTGCTGCCCTCAACAAGCCCTTGGAATGTTGAGGATGCTAACCCCACCAGGAGCATTTTGCTCACGCCTTTGGTAGACAGAAAGCCTCAGGACCTGGAGGTGGAGACTCCTAGGCGCGCTGACCACCACATCCAGGGCAATGCGGCACCCCTGCTCAAGTGTCTCTACGCCCAGTCAGCCGCACTCCCGTGAATGAGCGAGAGGCTTTTTGTTTCCGCCCTGAAGGAAGAATTCAGATTTCCAGGCCGGTCCTGGGAGGCTGTTCCGCGGGCGGTCGCGGCCCTTCCTCTCAGATATCCTGCTGCTCCTTGAATTCGCGGAGCCAGAGCGCCTGCGCTTCCCAAAGCTGCAGGGTGGAGGGAGGGAGGAACCGTGCCTCCATCTCCGGCTTTGCAAGCCGCCATCTGTCCTCTTCTGGCCGGGAGCGAAGACCAAGCAGGGCGAAAGTTTACTTTCCAAGTTATTGGGTGGCACATTAAAACTTTTATCCTTCTTGGACAAATTAATGAGCAATTTAATTAATAAAATCAGAGAGTAGTGTAAGTGCTATGATAATGAAGTTAAATGAGTGCACAGTAAAATATTCACTAATCCAGCGCATTGCCAAATACCCCCTTAATTCTGCTTAACACTAAAAGGGTTTTGAGCACCATAATGAGATTCCTCTGTCTGCTAATTAATTGACACGCTCTTGAATATTCATATGAGCTAGCACCAATACGTTCCTAATTGCACCGTGGAATAGATCTCAGAGGAAAGTAAATCGCCATAGACTTAATTAAAATAATGTATTCCAGATCCAGAACGGGAAAAGATGAGACATTTGCCTTCGAGCGCGCTAAGAAAGTGGCACCTGGTTGGAGGGGAGAGATATCAAACGCCGGTGCCCAGCCTGAAATAAGCGGCGTGGGACGCGCAGGGAGGAGGACGTTCTGCTTCTGAGAACAGCCGCTACGCTGGGTCCAAACCCCGCGGCTCGGGAGGCCTTGGCTTCCAGGAGCATCCGCGTTCCTGCTGCCCTCCGCAAGGTTGCCCTACCGGAGTTAGTGGGTCATGGGGCAGAGTCTAGGACCCCGACCCCGAGTCCTTTTTTTTCTCCCTCCGGTCCCCCAGGCTGGTCCGAAATGCTGTTTACAGAGGCGCATGGGGAAACGTCGCTGGTCGGGAAATTTCCCGGGAAACTTTTTCCAGAGGTTCTCGGAGCCGCAGCAGCCCCAACTCTCCCAACCCAAATTGCGATCCTGGAGAAGTCACTGGCACTTCTAATTTGGGGAAGGGCGGCAGCTCGGGGGAGAACACCCGGATCCTGTGGTTGCTGTCCTCTCTCCTGGATCCCACTTCTACGTGAGGCGCCGCGGCCCCCAAGACCGCGCCGCTAAGTTCCTGGGTGCATCCTCCCCTTCTTCTCGAATCCAGTGCGGGGGGCTTATTCCAGCCGAGCTTCTCTCGGCGGGTAGGAGGGGCAGCAGAACCGGGCTGCGGTCTCTACATCTGGGCTTGATGGCAGAGCCATTTTCACCAGAGCCACGCAAGTGAAATAAACTCTAATTCCTTGGAAAGACTAGATTCTCCCCCCGCCCCCACCCTCCTTCTTTTAGAAAAAAAAAAAATCACCACAGGTTAGAAACTAAAAAGAGTTTATTTGAAGACATACAAATGCATATTTATTATACACATGTAGGCATTAACAATGTAAATTACACCGCCAGCAGTTGCTGGTTGTTTATTCATTAGATCTTTAGAAAATCTACATTGCCTCCAGTCAGCGGGATGATAATGTGAAATACACAAGCAGTTTACATAACCAACTTCGAGGCAGAGCTCCGCGCTCCATGATTGGGAGTCATCAACAGGTCGCGGGGATCCGGACGCGAAAACCTAAGTAGCTAGTAGTTACTGAAGATTTGGGGCGCCAGCTCCCTCTGTCCTGTTGAAAAGGGGTAAAAGACGTGGGAAGTGCGAAAAGGGAAGGATCTGACTCACTGTGTATGGTTCAACTATTTTACCCTGTTTGTGTGTAGTTTTTTGTTGTTGTTTGTTTTTTGCGATTAAAGAAAAATAAGTACAAAGAGGATGAACGGACGGAACGGAGAGATCAGTAGCCTCCCCAAACTCCGGGTATCCTGGAGAGCCAGTTAAAGACCAAGAATTCAAACTGCTTTGGGGAGGGGGTGTGAAGTGAGAGGTGAGAGGTTTTCTGGCGCGGTAAGAAAAGGCAGCCCACCTCAGTGAAGGGAAGCTATTAGCTCCACCAATCAAATCGCTATGGTCACCATAAACAAATGGGAACTCCAAAGAAACTCACTTGCTGGATCAGCTTTTTGGGAATTATTAAATGCTCCGTGGTTCTGGAATTACCCAAAAAATGGAGAGGGGGAAGAACTTAAAGGAAAAACTGCAGTGCAGATTTAATATTTATTTTACATGTATAAATATTTCTATAAAAATACATATTTCCAAAGTTCTTTTCTAATAAAAATATTAAATAAATGAGAGGGAAGTGAAGGTTCCTTATTGGGGTCGCTGTTGTTGGGGTAGGCCGGTAGTGAATAATGCCAACTACAATTTGAAGTACAGTGTCTAAGAACGGCATCAACGCGATTTGTGAACGGTCGACTTAATGATTTATCACACTCTCCGGAGCCACCCAACTTACCACGGCCTACCACTGCGCAGCTAAGGTGTGTGGCTGATGGGGTGGGGGTGGGGATGTTTGAGTTTTCTGTTTCCCCCCCCCCCTCTTTCTTTTTTCGAGTGGGCCAGCTGGGTACATAGGAAATGCACTGCCGATCCTGGACACTGCATTGCTGAGAAAGCAGCTGGTTTGTTTGCGGACCTAAAATCTGGCGTCCATACTGCTGCAGAAATTAAAACCAGAGTCTCTGAAAGAAGAGATGAGGGTAGAGAGGGAAAGGAAAGAGGGAAGGAGAGAGCAAAAGAGAGGAATGCAGAAAATGGTGGATCTATTTCTGGGGTATCAGTAAGCCCTCAGCGCAATCTGGTTTACCCTACATCTTGTGGTACACAGCTACCCATCAGGAGAGAGCAAACTGAGCGCCCGAAGCAGGGGCGGTGCTGAGGAAGAGGGCGTGCGGCTGGGGGTCTGCACCCCGCGCCTGTCCCGCTGCGAAGCGAAGCCCTTGTCCCAGGTGAGACCCGCTTGAGCGGAAAGACCCCGCAGCCCAGGGGCGGCGAGCGTCTGCAGCGTTGCAAGCCCCGCCTCCCAGCCATTCCTAGTTGGGGGAGGCCAGTAAGGATCAGCCGCTTTCTTTCTTTTCTTTCTTTCTTTCTCAAACCCGCTTTGTGGGTGGCAGCTCAGCGGGAAACGCATGGAGACAAAAAACAAAAAGCCCAAACAGAAAGACAGAGAGAGGGAGAGAGACAGAGGGAGAGAAAGAGAGAACAGAGAGAGAGAACTGAGAAGGCCAGGGGGAGGATAGAGAGACAGAGAAATCAAAGTTTTAACCTTCCCAGGAAAACAGTGAATTATTATATCTAAAGGCTGCTGTAGTCCTCAGCGAAATCTGCTTCTGCCATTAAGAAAACACATACTGCACACGTCCACAGGGTTAAGCTCTCCTCCTCGTCAGCCTGAACAAACAAAGCAGAAGCGCGGGGTTTTAAGGCTGGAGACCTACAGGTTATCCGGTTTCAAAACAAACTAACCCAGGAAAATGCGCAAATATTATGGAAGCAAAATATTCTCCCTTTCAGATATTTTGCAGTTCCCCCAGAATCGATTTTATTCAAATTTATGAGCAAAGTGCATTTAGTCTGCTGTACAAGATTTACCATCATATTCTACAGCAATCAAGATCTTATTTTTTTCCTGGATAACGCACGCAAAGGAGGATAAAGTTTTCCTACTTATTGGAAGCTTTAAAACACTTTACAAAGCTAACCATCGCCTTCGTGTTTCTGCTTTCCCAAAACTCCTCCAAAAAATCTAACATTTTAAGACTGCCTAGCTAGAAATACCGATTTCCCCCCAAAATCTGAGCAAGTAAGTAATTCCTGACAAAGAAAATTAATATGAAAAGTATAGGGTGATTTTTCTCCCCCTTCCCCCTTAAAAAAAGACCCTTTGCTCCACCCTGCTATTAAACAAAACACAATACCTTTTTCTGGGTGGTACTGCACAGAAGTTGATTCAGTTTTGACAATGTTGTTTAGCTATCATTTGCTATTTTGAATGAATGGGAGCAATCCCCCCTTTTACAACATTTGTTTCCTATTATGGAGAGGTGCAGCAGTTGAGGGCAGACATGTGAAAGTGGCTGTTTGATTCTCTTTTTCATCCCCCTGACCCTGCTTTTGTCCCTCCTCACCCTGGGAATGTCACGCCTCGCTACTTCACTTTGAGATGCTCGAGAAAGTGGCTTTGTTATTCCCTTTTAGACATACACGAAATTGTTCTCATTCCCCCCGCTGTAAAAGATACTTCACATCAGGACTCGGTTCACAAGTGCAATGCAATTTGGCTTAGTCCAACCTTTGTTCTGCTTGTACAAATGAGCGAACAGTGCACACATTATACAGTTGATCTACTGCTGTCTTAACCCCAGAGTTAGGGGCTGGGAGAAAAGCAAGTTAATCCCTTCAATACCAAGGTGGCTTTAGCAATATTTCCTCCAATAATAATAATAGATTTGGATTGCTTCTTCTATTTCACACAGTGCAGAGCAAAACTTATGGGGAGGGTTTAGCAGTAACAACAAAATCCTTCCACCAACCTTTTGCAAATAACTTTCTAAACAAATACGTTTGTAGGTTTGGTAATGCCCAATTTAAAGCTATGCAACTGTTTATGCAAAGGAGGGATTGGATTTAGAAACTCTGGCTTTAAAGACTTAAAATCTCAGAGCAAGCAAAGACCAAATGGTATTTAGCAAACTGATTCCAAAGAGAGGGCATTATGGCCAGCAGGGCAAGAGTTGTTTTCACAGGCACTGAAATTGCCTGCTCACTCTGGGTGGGGGTTGGCACTTCTTGGGGATGGAGGTCAAGGAGAACTGGCACCTAATGCTGGTAACTGTTTGTTTTGTGCTTGGGGTGGTGGGAAAACTGAGCCTTCTACACTCTCCAAATTGCACCTGCTACTTGGGAAATACTTCTAAAATGTGTGTGGTGTTGCCACTCCCTTTCTCCCAACCCCAAGGAAAACAGATCTTAATTCCAGGTGCCACCAGTCATAGCCAGAGGCCCTACCCACTGCCAAGAGGCAGGGAATAAGGATGGGACACCTCTGAATTTGAGCCTCCCAGAAGGGATGGGAGTAAAGGGTGGGAGGGAGGTAGAGACTCTTACCTTTCTTAGAACCCAAGCAAGATTGGTGGGGAGGGAAGAACTGATTTTAGGCAACGTACTCCTCATCAAAAGTTTATTTTCAACCTCCTTGTTATGAGTTAAGGTCCAAACCGCAAGTAGCCCTGTCACCGACAAATGAAATACACGGGTCCAAAGTTCCCTGGCTGACATTCTTTCCTACTATTTGGAAAAATAGGTGTGCTCCTCCGGCTGCCTGGTGCGAGGGGGTGGGGGTGAAGATGCTGGCTAAGAATGAGGGAGAGGGCACAGAGTCCTTTCACTGCTGGTTGGCACTAGAGGGCAAAGTGTGTCCCCTCCCCCGCCTCTCTTCTTGGGCAGTTTGCTTTCCCATCAGATTCGGTTGAAGTGGCCGGCAATGCGGGCTCAAACTCCCGGGGCAGTCGTGGGAAAGTCATGGCCCATAGGTTTCCCCTGACGCAGCTCCCAACTGGGTGCAGACCTCTGCGGCCCAAGAACCCGCAAGACCGTGTCCGGTGGTCCCAGACACTGAATGGGTTCCCTCTCGTCCCCAGATATCGAACACTAGAGCTAGGCTGTGCCAGGCCAAGGTGCTGGCGATGGAAGCGCACAGATTCTGAGGACAAACAGCTCCAGGACACTTAGAACGACAATTTTTAAAAATTGCCGACAGGCGGAGGGAGTTTGTTTTAGTGCTGAATACCCCGGGAACAAAATCCTTTTGAAAGGAAAGCTAAGTCGTTTCACGCCACCAAAGTGCAGATTTGGTGAAGAATGACTGATGGGACAAAGCGGCGCGGTGAGTTAGCGCGGGTTCCCAGAGCGCGCGGACAACTTGGGCAAATGCGGAGGCAGCCTGGAAAGGTGGGGCGGGCCAGAAGAGGCCCTAGAACCTAAAATCGATGCTGCGCACGCCCGAAGACCTTCCCCCACCTGCACATTTCACTGCCCATTTGGTAGAGAAGATGGAAAAAATAGAGGGAAAAGGGGGGGAAAAAGCAAAGAGAAGTGAGGGACGAGGGTGCAGTAAGAAGGAGAAAGAGACGAGGGTGGGGTGGAGAACTCATGCAGAAGGAGGGAACGACTCTGAGGGAAAAAGGAGGAAGAGAAGAGGCAAACTAAGGCACAGCCTCCAAACGCTCCAGGCAGCCCCGTGTTTGCTTTCCAAGTCGGGAAGGCGGGTATTGTTTTTGGCGCCTAGGAAACCTTCGGAAGCTGCCCGGTACTTTCCCTCCACCTCCCATCGGTGTTTGGTAAATATTAACAAACCAGGGCGGGTTACTTTCTGGAGTGTGGACGGAGGGGCTGGTCTGGCTCGGGACGGTTTTCCTCTCCTCGAGCCCCCGCCCCCTAACTCCAGCCCCACCGTTCACGCACACATACACCTGCTTGACAACAGAAGGAATCAAAATCAATATTGTATTTGTCACCCCTCTGTCTCCTTTTTACTCCCTCAGCAGCCCGGGTGCCACTGAAGCGAATTGTGGATTTATGGAGGGAAATTAGCATAAATTATTACGAAATCTGTAGCCGTGTGTGGTCCAGCTTGTGGGAAAAGAGGCTATTGCGAACTCTCCAAGCAGAAAGGTGGTCGGTGGTGGGCTCTGCGGAGGCGATGAATGGCTATTGCATGAAAGAGATTTCCATTTGGTTTGCACATGGGTATAATTGACTTATGTGTATTTTATACAGTTTTCCCAACAACTCCCTAAGCCTCGGAGTCGGATGTGCCCCCTCCCCAGAGCCTCTGTTTGCTTTGGGTTCTGTACAATAGACTCTGATGCACTTTTCAAGATTTCTGGAAAGTGCTCCTTCCCTCCTCTTCTTCATAATACCAGTCTTAAAACGCCGTAAATGGCATGCAAATCCCCTCCCCCTTCCCTCGGGCTCTTCAGTAGGATCTGAAATAGAATTTTGTAGTAAAGTACCTGTTTTAAATGTGCCTCTCACAGCTCCTCACCCCACCCAAGGCAAACTTGTGCTATTAGGTTCGATTTCCTTAATTAACCCTGGGCATGGGCAATATGCCTCACCTCCCATCCTCACCCTAGCCAAACTTTGAAGATTCCTCCAACACGAATTCCTACTTGTATCCTCACATGTCTCAGACTTGGTGGTGACAACTTTCCCTGCGGAGATGTATAAAGATTTATTTTAATTTAGATTTTTTTTAAAACCCAAACACTTCCACTCTTAGAATTTAGTTAATCTTCTGTTTACTTCAAGCAATGATTTCGACAGCCATACAAAGGCCCTTTGCAAGGCAACAAAATGCCAATTGTTAAAACAAGAAAACATTTCTCTCTCTTCCCATCCCCCACCTTCAACAAGCCTGCGCACACACCCTGTAAAAAAGAATCCTCCTGGCTGTCACCGGGGGAACGGAGATCTTTCATTCCTCTCGTTACATATCCCAAATCCAACCACTCTTAATATTTTAATTTATGTTTCTATATATCAGTATGCACACTTTTGCTAAGAAGATCCGAAAAGATCCTTGGGGGCTTCGATATTGGTACCTTTCCTTCCCAGGAGCATTCCCGCCTCCACCACAGGAGCACCCTTAGTTTTGTACCCTCCAAGGGCAGCTGCCTTCTGGAGCAGGAAAGCTGTGGACCAACGCCTTTTCGATTCTTCATCGGGGTCCTTTAGGCTCCAGGTCTCCCCAGCTCCTCCCATCCCTGAACCCTCAAGCCGAACTGGGCCGCGTCAAATAACACCCCAAAACGCCGGACCTCGTAAAGAGCTAAAGCACGCACAGCTCAGGCAAGTACCGCTGCCTTTGGCCAAAGCTCTGCAGAGGTTCCACTTGAATCCAACTGGTTTATCTGCGGAGGGTTTATCTGCCCTTCTCAAGCCGTGCCCCCAGAGACAGGTCAGCGTCCCGCCTCCACCCCTCGAACCCACCTCCTCCTCCTGGTTATTTTTTCCGAATTAAGAAGGTGACATTATTCTTTTCTTCAAGCACTTCTGTTAATATTGAAAAACGTGTGCTTGCATCTCAAGCGAGGCAGCCCAGACGCGAGAGCCATTTCAATATTAATGAAATTGTTTAATCTCCTAAATTCATCGTGTTTAAGTTACGTTTTGGTGAGTTATTGACCACCTCCGAAACTGTGGTTAATGGAGGTGTGTGTGTGTGTGTGTGTGTGTGTGTATGCACGTGCGCTGAAAGATTTTTATGCTAACTCCAAACAGCTCCACTAATAATGCTCTACTATCACTAAAATTATCCAAACTTCACACCCAGAACTCTCCAACCACCACCACTACCATCACCTCCTCCTCCTCCTGGAAAAAAAAAAAGTTCTCACATTTCCGGATTGAAGATGATTCAGTGTGGGCTGTAGGTACTGAGTTATTAACGAGGTAAAAGGAATTTCTTTTAAAAACCATAGAGATCGGAGAATGTGCAGAAACCAATGGGAACGCCTAGCATCTACTCTTTGACCATGTGCATGCAGGCAGGGTCGACTCACTATTTCATAGCAATATGATGATCCCGCCGCCACCACCGCCGCTGCTGCTGCCGCCGCCAACGAGGACGATGATAATAATAATGATAATAAGAATAATTCATTGAATCTCCAGAGACTAATCCGAACCGAAGGGAGCCTACCGCGGGCACCAGGCAGGGGGACCTTAGGCACAACACCACTCTCTCCTTTCTCCCAAAAAGGAAAACTCTCTGGTTCTAGAATCTACAAGGTACTGCTGTTTTAGTGGGTCCGCAGGCAGCGTTTGCTGGGCTCTCTAAATGCTAAATATGTTCTGCCAGTTGCGGGGTGGAAGGGATGGAGAAGGGAGGAAAGTTCCAGCTGTACAATGCAAACTTCCATGCAATGCCTGACTCCGAAAGTTTCCAACCACCTGCGGAAAGCATGAGACCCTGCCGTTCATCTGGTGATAAAAGTGTGTCAAACGAACTCAGGCCCTCCCACAGGTCCACACACTGTCTGTCCCAACAGCCCCAGAGCCTTCATCCTGTGCCTAATTAAATTCCTAAAGGGCTTCTATTCGCCCAGACTTTTTTTTTTTTTTTAATTTGGCCAATACACTGACAAAATGGGCTTTTTTACAAGGGGCTGTCTGATTATATTTTTGTAAGTATTTTTTAAACCCTATCACTTAAGGCTACAAACCCACTGTGTACAGCTATGGGAGCAGCCTAGGAAGGTCAAATCAAACTCTGACCTGCCTCTTGGAGGACTAGGGGGAAGGGTGTATTTTCATTATAATAACCCATGCAACCAGCCCCGTATTGCCAAGCGCAGGAAAAGGGTCTGCTTCAGGGGAAAGCCGTGCCTTAAGTTAGCTAACAATACAAACCCGATACAATACAGAGGAAACAGAATACCCCAGCCAAGCAATTTCCATGTCAAACATCATCTGCGCGGCAGCTCGGTCTGTGAACGTGAGTGGTCGCCTGAATCCCTGCTCCGCGGTCACCACCTCCTCATACCTTCACACCGCGCACCCTGGCCAGCGTCCCGCTCACCGCCGGTGGCCGAGGCTCTTCCCCCTCGCCCAGTCTTGAGCTGGAAGTGATTCCTATTGGCCAAGGTGTCCATGTAAATAGGTGTGAAAGAAACCAGAGCTGGCCAGGCTCTCCCCTCTCGCTCAGTCCCCTCCCTCTGCAGCCCCCGCTCCCCCTCCTCTTCCTCCTCCTCCCAAGGCGATTGTCATATGATAGCTAAGAAGTGGCACATTAATGAAGCGCCGCTACAGGGGTCTTTTCTGCTCCTGTCACCGCTTAAGACTATCAGATGGTTCGAGGGAGGACATGGAGGCAGCCACCTAGCTCAGCGGAGCCGCGGAGCCCACAGCAGCGCCCTCCGGAGCTCCGAGGCCGCCGCGGCTACGGTGTGCACCGGCATTCCGCAGCCGAGCTTCGCCGCCCGGGGATCTCACGGCCAGGAGCTCTGCGGACTGGTCGGCTCCCGGCGCTGCAGGGTTGAGCTGCGAAGCTCAGAGACGTGCGGAGCCCAGCCCAGCCCAGACACTGCGCCCCGGCTGCGCACTGGGAGGGACCCGAGAGCCGAAGTGCCATCCCGGATGCGGACGCACAACTTGGAGCAACTTTAAGGTGAGCCCTCTGGTTGCATCCCTGCCCTAGTCCCCGCTCCAGAGCCAGCTTACTTCCACGCTTCCCTCGCGCTGCTCATCGGCTTCCCCTTCCGCGCCCCCTGGCCGCACCCCACTCTGCACTCAAAGTTGCCAGCTAAAGAGCGCGGGCACGGGCTGATCCGGCGTCGCAGCCCCTACCCACCACGTCTGATCTGTACTTGGCCTGGCTGACCTCGCGGTGTCTGTCTGTGCATCCATGCCCCCCCTTCCCATTATCTTCCCCCTGTCCAGATCCAAGCAGCCGGCGGCCCGCGCGCACCCAGAGCAAGAAGGGGGCAAACAAGAAGATGCCTCGGCCCGGCCGCAACACGTACAGCGACCAAAAGCCGCCCTACTCGTACATCTCGCTGACCGCGATGGCCATCCAGAGCTCGCCGGAGAAGATGCTGCCTTTGAGCGAGATCTACAAGTTCATCATGGACCGCTTCCCTTATTACCGGGAGAACACGCAGCGCTGGCAGAACAGCCTGCGCCACAACCTCTCCTTCAACGACTGTTTCATCAAGATCCCGCGGCGGCCAGACCAACCGGGCAAGGGCAGCTTCTGGGCGCTGCACCCCAGCTGCGGGGACATGTTCGAGAACGGCAGCTTCCTGCGGCGCCGCAAGCGCTTCAAGGTACTCAAGTCCGACCACCTGGCGCCCAGCAAGCCCGCCGACGCCGCGCAGTATCTGCAGCAGCAGGCCAAGCTGCGCCTCAGCGCGCTTGCGGCCTCCGGCACGCACCTGCCACAGATGCCCGCCGCCGCTTACAACCTGGGCGGCGTGGCGCAGCCCTCGGGCTTCAAGCACCCCTTCGCCATCGAGAATATCATCGCTCGCGAATACAAGATGCCTGGGGGGCTGGCCTTCTCCGCCATGCAGCCGGTGCCCGCCGCCTACCCGCTCCCCAACCAGTTGACTACCATGAGCAGCTCGTTGGGCACTGGCTGGCCACACGTGTACGGTTCCGCAGGCATGATCGATTCAGCCACCCCTATCTCCATGGCTAGTGGCGATTACAGCGCCTACGGCGTGCCACTGAAGCCGCTGTGCCACGCAGCAGGCCAGACGCTGCCCGCAATCCCGGTGCCCATCAAGCCCACACCGGCCGCAGTGCCCGCGCTGCCCGCGTTGCCTGCGCCCATCCCCACCTTGCTCTCGAACTCGCCGCCCTCGCTCAGCCCCACGTCCTCGCAAACAGCCACCAGCCAAAGCAGCCCTGCCACTCCTAGTGAAACGCTCACCAGCCCGGCCTCCGCCTTGCACTCGGTGGCGGTGCACTGACCCACAGCAGCCGGAGCCCCCTCTTGTCCTCCTCCCCGCCAGCTTACTCGCCTTCCCCGCCTCCCAGCCCTGCCCTCGCCCACCTAGGACCGCCACCCTAACTTGTCCATTTCACCCTCGGCCAACCCTCTCTTCCCCCCAGGAGAACTTTGTTTTGGACCCAGGAGACAAAACACAAACTTGCAGATGGCCTGGAGGCGCGTGGGAGCTGTCCTCGCCTCCACAAGAGGGGAAGGCAGGTGGCACCTGAGCCAAGCCCTCCGATTCCTGGCCCCCCTCCCCGAAACCCCCCTCCCATTTAAAAGGCAGGGGAAATCCTGCCTCCCGCCTTCGCGGAGAGGAGCGCGTCTTCCCTCGGCCGGGACCCGCGGGGCTCAGGACTCCGCGCAGTTAGTTCCAAGACAAGAGAAACCGCCTCGAGGTTTCCTCGAACAGATCTCCCCTGAGGGCTGCAGCCGCACAGCGGAGGGCCGGATCTCGTTTACGTCTTGGAAATCTGCCGGGAAAAGGGACCACTAATCTTCCTACCCACTCGCCTCCGCCCATCCGGCAGAGGCTGGGCGGACCGCAGCTTCCCGGAGTAGCCGCCCTGCCTCCCCAGCTTCTGCGGAGTTGTTTTGTTTTGTTTTGGGTTTTGTTTCCTGCCAGAGGCTCCACGCACTAGGAGTTAGGGGAAAGGCTGCCAAACTGAGAAGGGGACGCATGTCCTCAACACGAGCAAAACAAAACTAAAAGTAACCTTGTAGTATTGTTTACAAAGGCGCCCGGTAACATGTAAACAGTGAACTTGAATCTGTATTGCTTGGCGGGCGAGCGGGTAAAGCCCACTTTACAAGTACCTGTTGTAATATGAATGTTTACTCTTCATTTCTGGCCAGGTTTAGGGGAGGGAAGGGGGGATGGGAAAGTTAATTGGGATGTTAACTTTCCGATTACTTAGAGACCTTTTAGCTATTTATTTTATTGTTGGAAGGAAAAAAAAAAAAGAAAATGAAATTGGCCCAAACTAAGAAAGCATCAAGGGCAACCCTAGAAGAACTTAGGCTGACTGGTAACATGAAGGAGATGTCACCGGATAGGTCTCCCACGGACAAGTCTTTCTGTTTGCTACAAGAACTTTCCCAAGAAGCTAAAGGGCTGCAAAGAGATGTAAATGCTTGTGAATAGGAATGATTATACACTGTGTAAAATGCACTTTTGTTTGCTATATTCCTTTAGAGTCTTAGGTAATTTGCTGGAAAACGAACTGTTGTTCTGGTGTGACCTGCTTAAGTTTAAAAAAAAAAGTTGTAGTGTCATCAGGGCTGTAAAATTTTTACCTTTCATTTTTCTCTTTCCCTGTTCAGAATTAGCATGGCATTTTAAATATTGATGTTCTTGTTCCCAGCATGCCTGTTTTAAGACAAAGAATTTTAAAAAGGTGTCTACATTAAATTATGAATCTAGTCCAAATAATATTTTCTCATTAAAATATGTAAATCCAAATTTTAGTTTATGTGTGTTTTTAAAGAGTTGCTGCAAGCAAAAACTTTACAAAAGATAGATGTAGTGCTTCTCTAAGCATGCTTTTTATAATACATTGTCTGAATAGTTTGTCTTTTTCATATCTTATTTAAAATAGTCAAATCTCCTCGAATGCACTTGCAGATTGGGGGAGAAATGATTCCAATGGACTCCTGAAGCAGAGGGAAAGAGGAAGCTATTTCTAAATTAGATCAGGTGCACAGGTGTGTGCTGAAAAACTGTCATTAAAAAATGCAATACTTTCTATGTATTTTTGTCTATCTTAAAATTTACATTTTAGAAAATATACTGAATGTAAGGCTTATGTAGAAGTCAGGTAGAGGCTATATGGAGATACAAAAAGTAAAAACACACTTGTTTACTCAGTGTTCATATTCTGATGCATCTTATTTAAAGTATTCATTTCCTTGCTCCTTTAAATTATTTCAGTTGTGGAAATTTTCTTTTCCGAAATTACCTAGAAGGTCACCTTGCATGTCAAGAAACCTGTTCACTTTGAATAGAACAGATTTCTTTTCACTCCTTCATGTGGGAAAATAATGCTCTATGCATTTATTTTAAGGAAGTGAATGAGGTTAATTTAAATGCTTAACTCTAAGTATTTGCTTTCCTTCAGATTTTTGCAGAGAATTACAATTTGCCAAGATTTTGTGGCTCAAGGCCGACTGAAACTTTACTGAAGGGGTCACAATATTTCCAAAGCGAGGTGTGTATTCAACTAATGAAGTTACAAGACAAAGAAAAACTTAAATGGTGATTAACACTTTAGTTTACTGTGTAATATGATTAAACAAAGACCTTTGTGCAGTTCAGAGAAACCCACACAAATATCATGATCACTATACTCCATAAGGAGAATCCTTAGCACCTGCGACCCTTACATATTTAGAGGGTTATCTGGAAAAAAAAATTAGGATTAATGCAAAGGGTAATTAATCCTGTTGTGACCATTTTTTAAAAGGAAGGATCCCACACACAGCCAAAAAAAAAAAAAAAAGTGGAAAATAAATGAATCATTGGACTGATTAAAATGCATGAAGCTACTACTAAAGCTCGTCAGACAGGGGACAACTAAACTCATTCATCAAGCCCAATTCACAATTATATCAACAAGATCAGCAAAAGAAAGCCTGGAAAACTTATCCACCCCAGGCTAAGAAACTCTTGAAACTCTGTTCTCAACGAGAAATCATCTATCTTTTAAAAAATTAAATACATTGTCATCATTTCCTGAAAAATAAAATTAAGGCCATTTCTGGAATATTCTAATCTCACTGAATTTACTAACACTGAATTCAAACTAGGAATGAAGGAAACATAAAGGGCTAACATGGGCCTTAAACATTTTATAAATTATCAGCTTAGATAATCAGGTAAAATATTTGTCCTATAATAGGCAGTAGAATGTATATGTATAAATGTACACATACATACATTTAATAAATGGGGGTACGATGCAGATCCTATCTCATTTTTAGCAAAGGAGTGATTTAAACTATCTGAAAATGTTCTTTTCAGCTAGTAAGCTCGTCATGGTGTATTGCAAAGAATGAAATAACTTGGGCATTGTGAGCCCTCCTTTCACAACTGCAGACATCTTTTCTCGGACGAAGTTGAAAGAGTAAAGTAAAAAATCCACTGATGATATTTTGACCTTGATCAGAAATCCAAAGGCAGTCCAAACAACACGTCTCCACCCCGCTCCATCCCCAGCTTTAAGACTTATGGGCTGTTTAGCTGAAGTGCCCCCACAAACAAGGAAGTTTATAACTATGATACCTTCAATGGCTCTCTTTGTCATGTTAAATCTTTTCACCTGGCTCAAGTCCAAAGTCAATACACACAGCTTTAAAGTAAAAATGGAAGAGACAACACCATGCAGTGAGGTGTACGTCCGGGGGTCTTATCCTGAAGATCTAGTTAACTTATATTTTCTATTTTGCAAATCTGGGCCCTTTAAAAATTTAGGTTTTTGATCTGGAAATTTGGCTGTCCTGTTACTTTTGGTTTTTAACATGATTCTGTACTCAACTGTGTCTTTTAAATGGCCTTCTCTGTGATTGGGGGAAATGCTTACACAATGGATGAATTTTGTACACTTTCTCAACAGTGAAGCTGCAGAAATTTCTCACTGTTTCTGTTGCCTGAATTGGAGATTTTGAGAAGCCTGAAAACTAGCATTAGCAGTGCTAGTAAATGATCCTTAGAATGGCTTCAATATTATAGCAGTGAGTTTAATTCCTTTAATAGATGAGAACACTGAGTGTCTTGGAAGCATAAATCTGGCCAGGTGCTCGAGTGGGGTGAAGTTGAGGAGTGGGTGGGAAGAAGAAGCCAATGGAGTGCGGCAACAGAAGGTTTTACTTTAGTGTATGCAAGGTTGGGGTGAGGGGATGGTTTGTACATTTACCAATGGAAACTCCCTTTTTAAAAGGTATCCATTTAAGAAATGAAAAGGATCAGGATCTGTTCTCAAATTCTTAATATAAATGTCAATTATTTTTTTCCCCTGAAGCCACATATGCGCAGAGACACCCAAACAAAAACAAAACAAAAACAACCCAACCCACCGGCTGTGAAGCCTCAAAGGGGATGCATTTGTTTCGTTTAAACTAACAACAAATTATCTAATTAATATGTTTCAATTACAGCATGAAAGGCACAGCCCCTGGACCGCCCGCCGTGGGGGCACAATAGCCCCAGAGCCCACTCTAGGAATTTACAATAACTTCACATCTGTTTCTTTATTTTCCACTTTTCGAGTCTAAAACTCCTCTCAAGATCACTTCAAACCACAGCCTGAGTTATGAAATATGTCCCAGTGTTAAAGGGGGATGAAACTTTGCCCACAGACGCTTCATTTGCAAGCAAAAAAGTGAAAGCCCATTGAAGAGCATTAAACAAATATATTAGAATTCTGTCACTTTATGCAATTGAGTAGATCAAATGAAGGGTCCCGGCCACTTCATTCACTCTCATTCACTCGAATAGAAAATGCAAAGAATAGCAACCCGAGACTGGGCCACCGATGTAGATTTAGCTCCTTTTTACTGGGAGACAAAAAGGCTGAATTTTCACAAACACATTGCTGACTCGGGGACTAGGAAACCGGCACTGGAACCCCTTTGGAATTTAAATTCATTTTATCTTCCTCTCTCTTTGCGGGGATCTGTTTGCACTACAGTGCAAGATGCAGCAGGCATCCTCTGGCTTCTGAAAAATGGGGGAGGGGAAGAAAGTGAGTGGGGGTGGCGATGTGGGCCTCAGGATTCCCAAGAAGCTCTCTGGTGGTCAACTAACACTCAGGTCGGAGATAAGTCTTTAAATAAATCTTTATTTACATCAACACACGCATCATTATATCACACACACACCTCTAGACTCTTACCTCCTTGCTTGGCATAGATTACATAAAACAGCTTGTTTTCAAAGACCTGAATCCCATCTGGCTCTACTGTTTTCTTCCTTCAACTAATATGTCACAACAGATTTGAAAGCTGAGCTGTCAACCTTACCTGGTCAATTCTCTGTTTCTCTCACTCCTCTCTCTCGCTTTTTCTCCCTCATCCTCCTACACACCCCACTTTCTGACAACTACTCTATCTGAGCACCATGATGGTAAAGTTGTGTAAAAATCAAGAGAGGAGATACTCTTTGGTTAGAATTTCCAAGTCAGAATCCTCCTACATTTTCCTTTCTCATTCTCCATTGGGGGAGGAGGGGAACCCAGGCCACATGTGTCAGTGGTAATTGAGATAATCTTGTGGCAATATTCTATCCTGTGTCTTCTATGGCTGTCATTTTTGTTTTGGTGAACTTTATAGACTTTTACTTGTCAACATCTTAGAAACCCTACAGTGACTGTTAAGAGCCGCTCCTAGAGGCAAAGCAGGGCACAATAAAGAAGCAGACTTCTCAACTTTCAAGGTGTGATTACAGAAAAATGAAGCAGTTTTTCTCAAATTTGAAGTCTAAATGAGATCTGATCTGAAAGAGAAAGTATTTGGAGGGTTTTCTACTGCATTTCAAAATTTTGCCTGGTACTTATCCCAGATAACATCAAAACCTTGAACATTTTTCAGTTTAGCTTCAAGATCTGTAAGGTCATGTTTAGGTGATTCTTCATCTTATTTGTGGCATTGGTATCTGGAACCAGGGATGGGAGGTGACTCAGACCTACAGGTACAAAAAAGATACTGAAGAAATAGTTGGCTGTTTTATAACCATAAGCTAACAAACTCACTGGAACTAATAATAAAGTAATCAGAAATTATCCATGACAAATTATAGCTGGCTAAATAAAACCTTCCTTGGAAGATGTTCCTTATGGAAATTTTCAAGAATGTATGGACAAAGGGTTCTTCTTTGCAGGCAGCCTCCTCTTGCCTGTGTCTGCAAATAACTGATGTCAAATCGGTTGCAAGCTTTTGAAAAAACAAACTGGGAGCATTAATTAGGGCAGATTAAGCTCACAGATAAAAAGAATTCTTTAAGTATCTGTTGTTTAGAGGCACTGTGGTTCTGATTCATGCTTTGCAGTCTGTATATTTTTATTTACTCAGTTAATTTCTTCCCCAGAGCATTCCCTGTTGACTGGGTTTACTAAGGTATACAGTATAGAAAGAGTTGTTGGTTTGCAGAAATAAATATTTCCAAACTCTGCTTTTGCTATAGATTTCTCTCCCCTCCTTCTTGAAATACAATGTATTGGTCTGATGATTCCAGCACATAACAACATATAGAGAAACTGTTCAATAAAGGATCTGAATTTTGTGCCACTTAGAGGAAGCTTAGTATTTATTAAGTAGTATCTAGAGCATTTTGCATTAATTAGAGCAGCTCCTTGGAGAGACATTACAGACAAGAATGGTTTCACACAACATGAAAACTCCGAGCATCTGAACTCCCCCACTAGCCTGCTGCAATGAAACACAGAGCAGCAAATGTCTGGCTCACTTGGAAATACCAACATATATTTTATTTATTTACATACATTTGATAGACTGAAGACCTATATCTAAAACAATAAAAAAGATCATTGGAAAGTTCCCCATCGTCCTGGGTACCATGATATTTATGTCAACTACAAAAACAACAACAACAAACATGACATAATGGTCTGTCTCAAGATACCTAGTATGATTTTCATATTGGAGAAAAACTGATGAATGATTACCCAGCCCTCTTATGTTCAATGGATTAGTCAGACTGAATCAAATTATTTCTTTGGCTGCCTGGAAGATACTCACAGTTCTCATCCTTGTGGTGAGTGTTGGTGGATAGGGAGAGGGCAGGCAGAACAGGCAAGGATGAAATTTTATGACTATCAGATTAGTCCAGATCGTGTATATGCAATGATTTCTGTCCCCACCACAGAACAATTAACTGAACGAACGGGAGTTCTGAAAATAGTCCTGTTAGTTTAGCTTAGGTAAAAACCCTATGCCTTTGTTCTAGGTGTCAGTAAATGAGAGTATTGACTATAGGCTTCAGCTGTGATACTCAAGTTGTACAATTAAAACATATGAAATGCACTTAAATTTACTTGTGTCTTTAATAAAAGAATCCTTTCCATAAAACAAGAAAAAGAAAATGATTAACTTTGACACAGAAATATAAACAGCAATTTGATTAATTATATTGCTAATTATTCTTTGCTGTGTAGCCAAACATTATCTAATTCTTAAAATGACAGATGCTGTGAATAAATCATATAAAATAATTGCTTGGAATTTCACTGCAATGAGAAATGGTGGAGTTTATGGAGAGATTTATTTATATTGATTCCTAAATATATAATTGGTTTTGTTCTGTTCTATTCCATTTAGAAACCTAGTCTTTACTGTAAAAATACTACAATTATATTAACATTTTTTCTATATTTTTCCTATGCTATTTTAAAATAATCCATTTCTCCTTTCAATATTTTCCATAATTATAATCAGTATACTAATTTGTATATCTTCCTTTTCCCAACATTATACTCATGTTTACCATGACTTCATAACATAGTTTTCATAAATATCTATTTTAATATTTATATAGCATACCAATTGAATGGAATACTAAATGCCTAATTGGGGCATTTTGAATGTTTTTAGGTTTTGTTTGGTTTTGCTAATACAAAGATTGCTGTGGTGAACATCTTTCATAGCTACTAAACACTGTTTCCAATTGTGTAAAATACATTAGTGCTATTACATGGAATTCCTTAACAGCTCCCTACAAATTCAATAATATAATTTAACTTAGGATTTCAGCTTTGTTATTTGCCCATTGTTATCTGTCCTCTGTCTGGGACCCAGAGCAATATTGCCTCAACTTAGAATCAAAAGACACTAAATGTTAAGAGTTGAAAGGTCCTGAGAAATTCCAGGTAAACTGATTCCTTCATTTCACTCATTTGGTGAATCCCACTGATACATTCCTTTAACTACATCCAAATAATTTAACAGCACCAAAGTCAGGTTCTGAAAGTAAAACAAAAGTTCCCTATTAAATGCCATACATATGCCACTAAAAATCAGAAATCACGAAAATACTGAAATTGTCAAAATGAAGGCTTTTATCTAATAACGTAGGCTCACATCATTTTAAGGCAGTTTACACAGCATAACATCTGCAAACTTTTTAAGTGGGGGCCTTGGGTAGTTTGTGTAACAAGAGGAATGGTCACTGCTAAGTCCCAGGTCTAATGATCAAGAGATCTACCCTCAATATGAACCATTTCTTAACTTCTTGATACCCTCCCTGAAACTGAAAGCAAATACTCTTCCAGACAGACTGCCACAAGTCTAGACAGACCAGGCCCACAGCGGGTATGACTATGTCATTTCTTCAGTTGCTTTGATATGGCTAATTCTCAAGATGGGAGACGGCAGGAGTGGGCTGGGAGGGGGGAATGGCAGAGAAGGGCAAGGATTCAGAGCTTCAGATTTTGTCTCCTTATTGTGGCATTTCATTTTGCCCTTTCTTATATGACAATTTGATGTCTGATTTCCCCACTCCGGGTACTTGAGATCTTAATTATTTTTAATAAACTTGTTTTTAACCATGTGAGACATGACACAGGTACTAGTTAGGTACTTGTCAATGGGAGAACAACCAGGTAGCCTGGAGCAGACCCAGAAAGTAGAATAAACAAGAAAAGTACCAAAACTAGTGGCTATACCTGAAACTACTCTTCTGAATTGGAATACATGTTTTTTGGTCTTGGAAACAAAGGAATTTGTTCAAAATTATTTTTCCATAGTCTCCCAACCAACATTCCCAGAGTTGATCACTCCTACCCTCAGCTTGGCTCACTTGACACAAAGAAGAGAGATATAAGAGGAGGAAAAGAGGACTGAGAGAAAGCAGATGAACTGGATGAAAATCTGATGTCTCTGTTAGCATGGTTCTTTAAAAGGGTCCCCCAGGACATCTCAACACATGTCCTTTTAATTCAGTTCAAGCCAACTCAACTCAGTCTGATTAAACCCAATTGCTAAGCAGCACGTGCACAAACAAGATCTTGCAAGAAAATATTTTGGTCAGAAGATCGGAGTTTGAGTCCTAGTTTTATCTTCTTTTTACCTAAATGGTTCTGAGCAATTCTTAGCTCTCAGTTAACCATCTCTCATGGAGAATAAGGGTTCACTCAAAGGCTTGTCTCAATGATCAAGTGGAGCAAAGTTGATGAAAGTGCCTTGAAGTGTCATGTAACCTTAAGTTACTGTGATAGAGAAATAGTAAAATAAAAATAGCTATCAGAAATTGTCCTGCCTGAGAGGAATTTAGCCTTAAGCTCTTCAGGACAGATTGCAGACTCCTGGAGGGAAGGTCTACTTTTCATGCTATTTTTTAAGCCCCACATTTTTACTGTCTGCCCTTCTGTTCCAATACCCATGCAGTAACCTGGCAGTGTCAACAAGGTGCTATGACAAGGGAAATTGTGGCTGCTTTTCTGTATATTCTTCCAAAATGGGCCTTTTCACAGATTTAAAGATATGATGTTGACAAACTGTTAAGATTGTTAAAAGACAGGACAGGAAATAGTGTGACAGCCAGGCACAAAAAGATGGCCAACATAAAAATTAGGGCATTTTTAGTCTTCTTTTCCCCAGCAACCAATGGCTTACACTATTTCCCTGACACTTTAAGAATTTAATCAATGCTTATATAGCATTTACCACATGCCAGGTACTGTTCTAAGTTCGTTACAAATAGTAATTCGTTTAACCCTAATAACAACCTATGAGATAGGAGCTTTTTATGATGTCCATTTTATAGATGGAAATATTGAGGCAGTGGGCATTTAAATTTGCCCAAGGTTACTCAGCTAGTAAATGGTGTCAATGTCCAATGGACTCTCAGTAAAATCTGGTTTAATATCAAGAAACTTCTGTTATTGATGATAGCAGCTCACATGATTTCTTAGACTCAAGGGCTCTATTAAGCTCATTAAGGTGTGCAGAGGGAGAAGAAGGATCACCCTCTGCCAGCTTTAAACCAACTGTCTCAGACACAAAATGATTTTTGCAGCTGCTAATCTAATTATTCTTTTGTTACTTCTCTTACCCTCCCCAGCTTTGCTCTGAGTTATGAGTCACTAAATTGCATTTTCTTCCTGAACTATCTTCTATTTAACTTATGTGGCTGGGGGGTGGAGAGGAAAAGCAATACCTCAACAAAACCAGAAATACCCTTCTATGCTAGTTTATAGCAATATTTGATCTTTGATCTCAGATTATATACCAAAAAAGTCACCATGGAACACCACCACCACCCCCAAAATGGATCTTTTTTTAAAAAAGATTTTATTTATTTGAGAGAGAGAGAGAGTAAGCAAGAGAGGGTGAGTGAGAGAGAGAGACAGCACAAGCCAGGGGGGAGAGGCGGAGGCAGAGGGGGAAGCAGACTCCTTGCTGAGCAGGGAGCCCCACACGGGGCTTGATCCCAGGACCCCGGGATCATGACCTGAGCCAAAGGCAGACACAACTGACTGAGCCACCCAGTGTCCCTGAAAAAAATGGATCTTAAGGTGTATTCAACCAACCTGCATCCATGTATGATTAACTCAAATCCTTTGGGAATGAGAGTAGCTAATATGAAATCTAGGCAGGGACATGCTCTAGTAGTTAAAGAAAATTACTGACCTGTGTGTCTTTTTCTTCCCTTACAGTCTATGTCAGTTGGCAAAATAAGTCAGAAGGGGTAAGAAGTACTACTTTTGTACTTACACTATAATTTTAGAAAGAAGGAAAAAAGAAGGGAGAGAGGGAGGAAAAGAAGGAAAGTAAAGGTTAGGGGTAACTTTCTATCTCAGTAAACACAATTTTGTTTATTGTTGATGGAACCAAATATTTGAGAGGTCAATATCTGGTGTTCTGATGTTCACATTTCTTTAGTGGTACTTTTAAAAAGTATGCTTGAGTCCTCACATATTTTCTTCAATCCAATCACCAGGAGACTGGCATTTACATATATTTTATAGATACGCATTTTAAGAAGGTTGTGTGTCTTTGTGCTTACTGTCCAGCTCTGGCCTCCCTTTTGACCACCTGCCTCAGTTATAAGTGACTCCTGAGGAAACAGTTTTCATACATGGATAGTGGAATCCGAATTTGCTGTGTGTTTGGAGTCTCTCATCCTTTTCCTAACAGAGTCTGTGATTGGGCTGGAGAATGTTGGTAAAACTCATTCATGCTTTTTGATCACCTCACCCTGGTTTGGTGGTTTGACTTGCCAAATAAGGATTTATAACCTGTGTTTCTGGCCTCTCTGGACTCCATATGAGCCCTCACTACAACAGGCTCTGGGACTACCATTCAAACGACCACGCTTAGTCCTTGAGTCTTTCAGCCCACCTCAGCTTTAAGGATGGATACACCTGCAAAGCTCAGGGTCCTTTTTGCACCTTTCTCTCTTATTCTGTTCTGCTTCTATCTGAGTTTCAAAGTAGCCACCCAAGCAGGGCTCAGCCAGTCAACTGCCAGTACTCTGGGGTTGGTGTCTATGAATGTCCATATTCCCTGGGGTTCAGCAGATGGCACAAGAAAAGGGAACACTGGGAGAAGATGCTTTTATATATTAAATAATCTAGTTAGGAGATGGTCTTGTTTTGTCTTCATTTATTGAATTTCTTACGGAAAAAATGAAACTTGCTACCACTCTGGAATAAAAGTTTTCTGTGATGGTTTCTGCTGCAATGTGTTAGGTTTATTTTTCAGAGTGATATTGATATTGATACCACCAACTTGGTGGTAACTGAAAATTCATATGCTGTTGGGGAGGCTGACTCAATGACCCTCCCTGAACCTTATGAAAGTATTCCGTTTTGGAACCAGTAAACTTGGCAAAGCAATAAGCTTTTATTTCTTTTTTCCAAGTTGTTCAAAGCAACATGTGTGGTCCTATACGGCATATGCTACATGTCATCAATCTGCATAAAATGGCCTCAAAGCAGAGGAGAAGTAGAATGACATTTTCACAATTTATTGTTTGGGAACAATCTCCTAAAATGAAAATAACAGCACTATTCCTAATGGGGTGTATTAAGAGCACAGAAACAATGATTTAAAAAGGGGGGCATCGAGCAAATTACTGAAACTCTCTGAGCCCTCTTTTCCTCTAAAGAGAAGAGAGTCATATTAGAAATGTTCAGCTGGGGGTGCCTGGGTGGCTCAGTTGGTTAAGTGTGTCTACCTTCCGCTCAGGTCATGATCCCAGGGTCTGGGGTCGAGTCCCATGCCATTGGGCTTTCTGCTCAGCACGGAGCCTGCTTCTCCTTCTCCCTCTGCCTGCTGCTTCCCCTGATTGTGCTCTTTCTCTCTCTCTCACTGTGTCAAATAAATAATATCTGAACAACAAAAAAAAAGTTGAGCTGGTATTTACCTATCCTCTCAGCTCCAAATTCAGCCCTCTATACTTTGTTCTGAAAACTTTATTTCCCAAACTCCTTTGCCAGCCAACTTCCTGTAAGTCTCTGCAAACCGAAACGGGTTGGGTGCTAAGTGTGTATGTGTACTATGTGATTCATATACACTATTCCCCTTTAGTCCTCACAGCAAACTTCTGAAGTAATTTTCATTACACAAACAGGGAAACTAATACCTAAAGGAGTTAATAAGTTTTCTGGTAAGTGGCTGAATAAGATTCAAACTCAGTTTCCTCCTGACTCTAAATTCAGTGCTATTGTGCTGCCGTGGTAACATACTGCTTGTCCTTCAAAAAATATTTACTGAATAGGATACCATTGTGGCTACTGTGACAAAGAGAAGGAAGTAATGGTAAAAAAAATTAATAGAGAGAAAGGGATGGATTTGAAAAACATACCAAATAAATTAGAGGATATGATGATGAGAGTGGGAGGTACTAAGAAGGAGAGGTATGAATCAAAAGAATTAAATGGCAATTCAATTAGTCAGGATTCCTGGGGTTGCAAGTAACAGAAACGTAATTCAACCGATAGTTCTGTTCTAACAAAAGTCCTAGGAAGGAATATGATTGTTTCTCCTTGGGTTATCTGCTCATCCCTAAACCAATCACTTTAGCTGAGGAGATACAGTACTCTGATTGGGTCATATCCTATCCCTAGGGCCCACAGAGGCAGGTCCACTACACAGAATCCTTCAGGGCAGGATCCTTATAGAATGCTCACTATACAATGACTCTAAAGATTCAAGTCTGGTTAATTAGAAATGAGGTCCCATTGATGGAAATAAGGATGGTTGAGAGCAAGTGACTACGGGAAGAAAATATTAAGTAAGGACGGTAAGGACCTGCTAAACTTGCACCAGCTTGAAAAAGATGCAACCTAATCTTGAAGATACCCAGTCAAAATCTGAAATCACTCCCATGTTTCTTCAGAAATCTTAATTCTTTAACTTTAGAGGTAAAAGTGTGGGGTGCCTGGGTGGCTCAGTCGGTTAAGTGTTGCGCTCATGATTCCGGTCCAGGTGGTAGTCTCATGGGTTGTGATCTCATGGATCGTGGGATGGAGCCCTGCATTGGGCTTTGAGCTCAGCAGGGAGTCTGCTTGGGACTCTCTCCCTCTGCCCCTCCCCCCACTTATGCTCACTCTCTCTCTCAAATGAATGAATAAATCTTAAAAAAAATAAAGGTAAAAGTGTGAATTCTGGGAATGGAGGATCATCCACTGGTATCAAAAGTTTAGTGACAAGGACAAAACAAATAATGACTAAACTTACAGATTCTATATCTCACTTGTACAGGGTTGGATTTTTCATGAATGCACAAATTATTGGTTCAGGTAATGCCATTTTCATAAATCTCATGGTTTTACAGCTTTGAGCTAAAATGGGGGTTGGCAAATTATAGTCCATGAGCCAAATCCAGCCTACCACCTGTTTTTGTACAGCCCATGAACTAAAAGTAACACATTAAATATCTGAAAAAATTTAAAAAAATCATATCTCATGACTACATGAAAATTATATGAAATTTGAGGCCCATAAAGTTTTGTTGGAATACAGCCATATTCATTCATTTATATATTGTCTATGTTACTGCTTTTGTGTACTATAGCAGAGGTAAGCTGCAACAGAGACCACATTTTAGGCACTGCAAAGCCTAAAACATTTATTTTTTCTCTCTTTAAGAGAAAAGTTGGGGCTCCTGGGTGGCTCAGTCCTTAAGCGTCTGCCTTCGGCTCAGGGCATGATCCTGGTGTTATGGGATCGAGCCCCACATCAGGCTCCTCTGCTGGGAGCCTGCTTCTTCCTCTCCCACTCCCCCTGCTTGTGTTCCCTCTCTTGCTGGCTGTCTCTGTCGAATGAATAAATAAAATCTTTAAAAAAAAAATAAGAGAAAAGTTTGCCAACCGGAGAGCAAAAAACTTGGAGTACCAATTGGTCTATGAGGTCTTTGCTATCATTCCTACATTTATTGGGTGTCAAGATCTGGCAAAAGGTCAAGATGATGTCTAGATTTTCATCAATAATCCAGCTGATTGTGAATTTGGGGGCTATTAAATTTATTTAAAGCTTGTTACAAAACTTGGATCAAACATCAGAAGTCTGTCACAACTCTATGTTCTTATATTTCTCTAGTTGCTCAAGGGATCATCTCATATATTTTTATAGACTGCATAGTTTACAAAGTACTATTAAACACACTATTGGTTTGGTATGATATGTAAAATAATACATAGTTAGTTTTTCATAAGGCCTGACCTCTCCTGGGTATAACATTTGCTAGGGATTAGCTGATAGAAATAAGATAGTAAATAGAAAATGAATACATTTAGGAACCACATTACTTATGTTATGTGAGCACATTCTAAGTGAAATGGAAATTGGTTGCCTTTCTAGCATCTATTCTTTCCAAAGCCTCCAGTTTCAGTTTGGGAATGCATGAGATAATAAGAGGTAGGAATTTCTACGAAATAAATAACAGTAAGCCAATTAAGGCACTTTCAGGCACAGTGATTGGTCAGAGATGGGCATGTGACTTCAGTTGGTGCCATCAGACTGATTTTCAGAATCTTGACAGGAATGCTTCCACAAAGACAGTTACTCTTTCCTGCTGGAATTGAATGATTAGTGGCTGAAAATTGCTCACTGCTGTCTTGGGAACCCCAGGGAAACCACCTTAAGACACACCTGATGTTAAAGAAAGAAAGACAGACAGAAACAGTCTTTTTGGACATTACCGAGTCATTCTACAGAGTGCTGCCTGATGCTGGTCCTGCCCTGGACCTCTGAAGGTGGTACCATGAACCAGTAAGTTCCCATTACTATTGAAGTCAGTTTGAATCAGGTTTTCATTTACTTATGACTAAAGTATACCAAGTAACAAAGATTCCTTCATTCCTTCATTTGCTCATTCATTCATAAAACATTAAGTGTGTTTTCTTTTGCGACATCAAATGTGTCTTTTCCAAACAATCACAACCAATTCTTCAACTCTCCAACACCAAACAGGGGTCGTACAATTCAACTTAATTCTGGCACTAGCTATCCAGAGTTAGCAGACTATACAGATGAACAGTTCAGTCCCACAAGACTTTCCCCGCTTCAGACACCAGCTGTAAATGGAGTCCCCAGGATACCTGCACTTCTGCTTGGCTGACTGCAAATTCAAAGGTTCCCACAGCAACCTCCTTCGTGTTCAATAATTTGTTAGAAAAACTCACAGTCTATTATGAAAAATATAATTCAGGAAGAGCCAAATGGAAGAGATGCACACAGCAAGGTATTTGGAGGAGGGGAGCCGGGTACGGAGTTTTCATTTCCCCTCTGGGAAAAACCACCTTCCCAGCACATCAACATGTTCACCAACCTGGAAACTCCCCAAATCCCATCATTTAGAGGTTTTAATGGAGGTCTTATCACAGAGGTGCAATTGATTAAATCATTGGCCATTCACCAACTGAATTCAAACTCCAACCTCTCTGAAAGTGGGGCTATAAGTTCTACCCTGTTACTGCTTGGTTGGTTTTCCTGGTAACCAGCCCCCATCCAGAAGCTATCTAGGGCCTCCCCCTCAGAGTCATCTCATTAGCACATAAAAGACAATAAATTCCAAGGGTTTTAGGAGTTCCTTGCCAGGAACCTGGGACAAAAACCAAATATTTATTATTTATGATACTACAATTATGTACACTTACTCTGGTCAGAAATGCTGTCCTATAAGATACTTTTTGCTTTCAAGGAACTCATTGGGTAGGGAAGAAGGAATGGGAGAAGTACCACAGAGATACAGTACATGGAACTTAAAGCAATGAGCTATAAATAGTATCTGTAAGAGTAAGTGGTATGCTAGATATTTTGAGTCATCTCCAACAGTGACCAAACTAATATAGTAAAGACGTTATCCCTGGTCTAGCTGGCACGTTGTATTCTTTTCCTCAGACGATCCTCAAAGTGGCCTGAATTAATAATAAATTAATCACAGCAAACCGATCCAACAGAAGATTCTTCCCGTGAAGTTGCAATAATTTCCCTTCAATGCCCAACTTACCACATTATATATTTTACAGATTTTGAGACAAGCCCAAATTATATTTATAAAAACTTAAAAAAATTTCCCCAGTTTTTCTTCATGCATTTTCTTCCTCTACTGGAGTATACAGCCTACTGACTTCCAGGAAATCTTCAGCTCCATTACTCGGAAAAGGTTCTTTAGCTCAGTTTCGCCAGTAGCCCCTTGGATGTGTAGCATTCTGAAGATGCCAGTTCCCAGATCCCACTGCTGGGGTGACTTACATGCGAACTTACAAAGCACTCAAATATCAGGGAGTGTGTGTCAACTCAAATGCTGACCAGGATATCTAGGAGACAAAAGAGTTTGGCGTAATATGATTTTAATAATGATAATGGCAAAGAATGTGTGGCTTAGTGAAAGGAGTCTTGAAGTCACATGGATATAAGTTCACTTGCCGACTGTGCCATCTTGGAAACTTGGTTTCCTTCCCTGCAAAACAGGAGTAAAAACTTCCTTCTTGTTGAGATGTACGCAATAAATGAGCTAACACCTGTAGGGTACTTGGCCCATGGTTGGTGCTTGATAAATAACTGCCATATGTAATTTATAATAAATACAAAACTATTTTTGGTTATTGTATTGAAAAATTTCAAAGCATGACACATGTTTAGAAATCCTAGACTAGGGATGCCTGGGTGGCTCAGTCAGTTAAGCATCCAACTCTTGATTTCAGCTCAGGTCATGATCTCAGGGTCCTGCTCTGCTCTGGGCTCCGAGCTCAGTACAGAGTCTGCTTGGGATTCTCTCTGCTTCTGCTCCTCCCCCTACTTTCATGCACACACATGCTCTCTCTCTCCCTCATATAAATAAATAAATAAAATCTTAAAAAAAGAAAGAAAGAAAGAAAGAAATCCTAAGTGCTAGGCCTGTGCTCTCACTGAGCACCTACTTTGTATAAGCCCCTCAGAGCATATAACCATGCCAAGATGTCGCTCCTTATCTCAAGGGGTTCACAGGCCAGGCCTTGGGAAACTTAAATCCAGACAAAGGATGAAAATGATACTTCAACACAGCAACAGGAGAAGTTTAAAAATAATATCCAGAATGAATTATCAATCATATTAAACCAAGCATTACATAACCAAGAAGAAAGAAGAATTGCAAGTCAAAATACTTCAGGCAATTTTAGTTTTCATCCCAATTTGGAACTTATAGATTTCTTCCATTTTTTTTTTTAAGGTGGAAAAGAGCTATTTGGATTTACTGACATCATGTTCCCTAATGACTGGTCTTTCTGACTCAAAAGTTCTATCAACACTCTGATGCTGAATCGCAGGGATACAAAATCAAGGGGAAAATGCTCCACAGAAAACAAACTTCAGATGTCCTAGAACAACCCTTCTTTTCCAAATTTGGTTCTTATTTTCAATTCCAAAAACAACACATGAGGCCTTCGAAGGTACAAACTGCCTCATGTTTATGCATGTCACCCTGGAGAAGTGAGGATTTCAGATGCCTTTGATTACAAACTGGCTGAAGAAAACATCTACCCAAAGTTACTCATTGAGGAACCAATTCTCCCTGCCCCCACCTCACCTTAAACCTAAAGAAACTTCAATCCCGCATCAATTTGCAACGGAGCACTTGACACGACTTTATTGGTATATCTTTCTTATGCATTTGACCAATCAAAATGATAATTTAGACAAACTGGGGATGGCAGAGTGCATTATCCAGCAATATCTCATTATTATGCAAAAAATCAGATATTCACAGCAACTGTCTCATCTATTTATTGTTTGGTTACTCATCTGGAAATTTTAATACTTTCTTCAGGGGCAGGGACTGGCAATAAAAAAATAGACCTATATATCAAACCTTTAACTTCTTGCCATCATTGTGTGCCATAATACAGATGGAGTGGCTATCAGCAAGCTTTACTGTGTTGGTTTATTTTCTTCAACAGCAAATATGGATTTAAATGGGAGAAAGCCACAAAGTCAACTTAAGGCTGGAGGGCCTCTTAGAACCTTCCAGTTACTTTGCAGCAGAGATAACTGGCTATAGTCTGCCTCCCAGAGAATTGATGCCTAAGGTTGCCAATACCTACCCACAAGATCATTAGAGTGGGTGTGAGAAGGATTGGTATTGGTTTAAGATGAGGAGGGATGTGGGAAAAAGACAGTCTCCTTGGGAAAAAGACAGTCTCTTCAATAAATGGTGCTGGGAAAATTGGACAGCTACATGCAAGAGAATGAAACTTGACCACTATCTCACACCATACACAAAAATAAACTCCAAATGGATGAAAGACCTCGATGTGAGACAGGAATCCATCAAAATTCTAGAGGAGAACATAGGCAACAACCTCTACGACATCGGCCAAAGCAACCTTTTTCATGACACATCCCCAAAGGCAAGAGAAACAAAAGATAAAATGAATTTATGGGACTTCATCAAGATTAAAAGTTTCTGCACATCCAAGGAAACAGTCAGAAAAACTAAGAGGCAGCCCACGGAATGGGAGAATATATTTGCAAATGACACTACAGATAAAGGACTGGTATCCAAGATCTACAAAGAACTTCTCAAACTCAATACACGAGAAACAAATAAACAAATCAAAAAATGGGCAGAAGATATGAACAGACACTTTTCCAATGAAGACATACAAATGGCTAACAGACACATGAAAAAATGTTCAAAATCATTAGCCATCAAGGAAATTCAAATCAAAACCACACTGAGATACCACCTTACGCCAGTTAGAATGGCAAAAACAGACAAGGCAAGAAACAACAATTGTTGGAGAGGATGTGGAGAAAGGGGATCCCTCCTACATATTTGGTGGGAATGCAAGTTGGTACAGCCACTCTGGAAAACAGTGTGGAGGACCTAATAACATTTAAAAATTGAGCTACCCTATGATCCAGCCATTGCACTACTGGGTATTTACCCCAAAGATACAGACGTAGTGAAGAGAAGGGCCATATGCACCCCAATGTTCATAGCAGCAATGTCCACAATAGCTAAATTGTGGAAGGAGCCGAGATGCCCTTCAACAGATGACTGGATTAAGAAGTTGTGGTCCATATATACAATGGAATATTACTCAGCTATCAGAAAGAATGAGTTCTCAACATTTGCTACAACATGGACGGCACTGGAGGAGATAATGCTAAGTGAAATAAGTCAAGCAGAGAAAGACAACTATCATATGATTTCTCTCATCTATGGAACATAAGAACTAGGATGATCGGTAGGGGAAGAAAGGGATAAAGAAAGGGGGGGTAATCAGAAGGGGGAATGAAACATGAGAGACTATGGACTATGAGAAACAAACTGAGGACTTCAGAGGGGAGGGGGGTGGGGGAATGGGATAGACCGGTGATGGGTAGTAAGGAGGGCACGTATTGCATGGTGCACTGGGTGTTATACACAACTGATGAATCATCGAGCCTTACATCGGAAACCGGGGATGTACTGTATGGTGACTAACATAATATAATAAAAAATCATTTAAAAAAAAAAAAAAAGATGAGGAGGGATGAGGCCACTGCATCTCAGAAAGTAATTTCACTCCCTCATATGGCAGTGTTTCTATGGGCCACATTTCCCTTCTCACAAACATAAAGCTTGCTGTATGCCAGCACTGTTCTAATTACTTCACAATCAATTACTTCTTAAGTCTTCATCACAAGTGTGAGAGGTACGTACTGGTATTACCCCCATTTTATAGATGGGGAATTGGGGCACAGAGTGGTTACATAATTTACCTAACTCATCAACAGTGAAAGAAGGATTTAAATACAAGCAGCTTGGCTCCAGAATTTGTGCTCATAAACACTATGCTCTGTGGGCCAGTTGTACAGAAGTGTAGTAGCTTTCTGCTTCTGCTTTTCACAGTCTGTGCCAGAAGGGTAAATTGGTGAGAGGGAAACTGCAGTGTACCTACAAGAGAATCATATAGACTACCTGTTTAAAAATCAGATTCTCAAACCCAGACCAACTGGTTCAAAAACGTGCCACTTTTAACAAGTTCCTTAAATGGTTCCTAATCACATCAAAGTTTGAGAACTACTAGAATAGATTTTCTGGACTAAGAGTCAGAAAATAATCTGGATTTGGGTCTCAATCCCACTGCTTATGAGCTTTTTAACTTCGGAGAAACCACCTGAGCTTTCTAGGCCTTGGTTTCCTCATCTGTAAAACAAGGACAAAGATATCTGTCCTACATACTACACACAGTTGTAAGAATGAGAAGAGATAAAGCATGTCAAAGAAATCAGTCACTTGGAAAGCATTTCCAAATATGAGCTATTATTATTGGTCTCTCATTATTTTGTGTGTGCAAGATTTTTCTCCCTGCTGAAATCATAATCTCTTTGAAGACACAGGCACTATAAGCACCTTTCTCTTCTACCCTGTAATAATTTATACCATGCTAAGCATGTTATAACAACCCAATAAACACTGGCTTCGTTCAATACATTTTTAAAAATATGTAAGCAGGCCCACAGAATCAACACTATCTATTGTGTGCATTCTAGTGACCAACATTGGTACACTGCACCTCCAGAGTCCTCAGAACATTGCTACATACATTATCATATTTGATTCTCACAAGTCTTGTGTTAAAGAGGGTAGTTAATGGTGATAGCTGTGTTTTACTGGAACAGATGAAGGTCAGGTTAAATTAGTTGTCTAAGCTTACCCAGTTAGTAATTAAATGGCAACTTCCACGTTTCTAGCAACACCATGCAGCACATTCAAATGACTTGTAGTTGGAACAACTCTTCTGGCAAAGATGGAAAGTGCCAAATTCTATAAAAGGGAGAACCACTCACTACTAATGAGGACTATTATTACAAAAAAAAAATGTTTATTTGCATGTGAATCACACTGATTTCTGATAGTAAGAAATCTTGCCCATTTAGCAGGTATGAGGCACAAAGGGCAGGGAGATTTTCTGGGAAGCTACAGAATTCTTCCCCTGCTCACTTATGAATTAGAAGAGTATTCATTTTCCTTTCATTAAAAAAAAAAAAATACCACCCTGGGGGAAAAAAAAAAACAAGATTCTACAAAAAGAGCAAGAGGAATCCAAGCTATCTGCTTTTAAAAATCCTGTTGTTTTGGGGATGCCTGGGTGGCTCAATTGGTTAAGCATCACACTCTCTTGGTTTTGGCTCAGGTTGTGATCTCAGGATTGTGATCTCAAGGTCATGAGATCAAGCGCTGCGTGAGGCTCTGCAGTCAGTGCGAAGTCTGCTTGAGATTCTCTCTCCCTCTCCCTCTGTCCCTACCCCTGCTTGTATGCGCTCGCAAGTGTGTGCTCTCTAAAATAAATAAATAAACAAACAAACAAACAAATAAATAATATCCTTTAAAAAAATCCTGTTCCTTTTTAAAAGATTTTATTTATTTATTTGAGAGAGAGAGGGAGAGAGCACACAAGCAGGGGAAGGGGCAGAGGAAGAGGGAGAAGCAGACTCCCTGCTGAGCAGGGAGCCTATCTTGGGCTCCATCCCAGGACCCTGGGATCATGACCTGAGCCGAAGGCAGATACTTAACAGACTGAGCCAGCCAGGCGCCCCAAAAATCCTGTTACTTTTAGGGGCGCCTGGGTAGCACAGTCGTTAGGCGTCTGCCTTCGGCTCAGGGCATGACCCCGGCATTCCGGGATCGAGTCCCACTTCGGGCTCCTCTGCTGGGAGCCTGCTTCTTCCTCTCCCACTCTCCCTGCTGTGTTCCCTCTCTTGCTGGCTGTCTCTCTGTCACATAAATAAATAAAATCTTAAAAAAAAAAAAGTCCTGTTACTTTTAAAGACAGAAAGAGACAAACCAAAAAACAGACTCTTAACTACAGAGAATAAACTGATGGTTACCACAGGGGAGGTGGGTTGGTGGGATGGGCGAAACAGGTGAGGGGATTAAGAGTACACTTATCTTGGGGCAGCTGTGTGGCTCAGTCAGTGAAGAATCTGCCTTCAGCTCAGGTCATGATCCCAGGGGCCTGGGATGGAGCCTCGCATAGGGCTCCCTGCTCAGTGGGGAGTCTGCTTCTCCCTCTCCCTATGCTGCTCCCCCTGCTTGTGTTCTCTCTCTGGGTCTCTCTCTCTCAAATAAATAAATAAAATCTTAATAAAAAAAAAGAGTACACTTATCTTGATGAATAATATATAGAATGGTTGAATCACTATATTGTACACCTGAAACTAACATAACACCATATATTAACTATAGTGGAATTTAAAAAAAAAAAATCCTGTTACTTTTGTAGTCACAAGCTGCCAGGCAAGGAAAGAAGACATGGCACCATACTGTGGTTTCAACATCTTCCACCTTTAGGAGGCATTCTTTGTGGCCTCAGTCAGACTCCCTTCACCATCAAATAGTTTGCCCACAACTGAATAAGTTCCATTTGCTGGACCTGGTCCAAATACATTTAACATTCTAATAATACTATTAAATTTTCTAGTAATAAAGTCTCTTTACATGATGCAATACACTGAGATTTATTTGAGGATGCATACTGATAGGATGATACTCGCTTATTTTTCACTTTGTCCAATGGATTTTAGATATCCTTGAAAAACGGATAGTTGAAGCTCAGCTTTGATATTGAGCAAGTCACAGCCACCAGAGTGATCCTTTTAAAATATAAGTCAGATCATGTTACGCTTTTATTCAAAAGGGTTTTTGCTAGTATTAGAATCTGGTTATAAAATTTCTAGGAATCGTAAAAGACCTAGAAAGGACAAAATAATTTTAAAAAAGAATAAGTGAGTTGGAAGACTTACACTACCTAATTTCAAGACCTAATATTAAGCAATATTAATTAAGACTTTGTGGTATTGGTGTAAAGACAGACATACATGAGAAATGCACCCATACATATACGGTCAACTGATTTTTAACACATGTGCCCACATAATTCAATGTGTAAAGAATAGTCTTTTCCACAAATGATGCTACAACAAATTAATACTTATACGAAAAAAAAATCTTGACCTTTGTCTTACATCATTCATAAAACTTGACTCAAACTGGATTATAGACCCAAATGTAAGGCCTAAAGGTATAAAACTTTTAGAACAAAAAAATAGGAGAAAATCTTTGTGACCTTGAATTAGTCAAGGATTTCTTAAAGGGAACATAAGAGCTCAAATCATAAAAGAAAAAAATTGATACTCTGGAATTAAGAGATGTGAAAAGACAAGAAACAATACATATATTTGATAAAGGATTTATATCAAGCATACTTAAAGAACTTCTACAACTCAACAGTAATAAAGCTAAAAGTAATGGGCAAAGATTTAAACAGACACTTCACCAAAGAACAGATATGAATGGCAAATAAGGACTTGAAGAGACATGTGCTCAAAAACATTACTCATTAGGAAAGCACAAACTAAAAGCAGAATGACTAAAATTTAAAACCCAGTAATACTAAGTGTTGATGAAGATACAGGATTACTGGAACCCTCATATGTTGCTGATGAGAATACAATATGAATAGTCACTTTGGAAAATAGTGCGGTAATTTTTTTTAAGATTTTATTTATTTATTTGGGAGAGAGAGCGCACAAGCAGGGGGAGAGGGAGAAGCAGGCTCTCCACTGAGCAGGGAGCCTAATGTGGGGCTCGATCTTAGGACCTTGAGGTGGTGACCTGAGCCAAAGGCAGACATTTAACTGACTGAGCCACCCAGGAGCCCCTAGTTTGGGAATTTCTTATAAAGTTAAGAATTCTCTTACCATATGATCCAACAATTCTACTCCTAGGGATTTACATAGGCGAAATAAAAGCTCTGCATAAAGTCCTATACATGAGTGTTTACAGCGGTTTTATTTATAAAGGCCCCAAACTGGAGACAATCCAGATATTCTTCAACTGCTAAACAGATAAACCAACGGGTAAATCCATACAATGAGTAGTCCTTAACAATAAAAAGAATGAACTAATAACACATGAAACAACTTGGATGAGTCTCAAAAGCACTGTTATAAGTAAAAGAAGCCAGACACAAAGGTTACATGACGTAGCATTTCATTTATATGAAATTTTGTTTAAAACAAAAATATAGGAGGGGCGCCTGGGTGGCTTAGTTGGTTAAGCGTCTGCCTTCGGCTTGGGTCCTGATCTTGGGTCCCACGTCTGGCTTCCTGCTCAGTGTGGAGTCTGCTTCTCATATATATATATATAAATCAGATCAGTGGTTGCCAAGGGCTAGGAGGAGGGACAGGGATCGACTCCAAAGGGATGTGAGGGAACTTTATGATAGCGATGGAGCTGTTCTATATCTTGACTGCAGTGGCATTTACTTAGATGCATACATTTGCCAGGTCAACAAATTATACAGTTAAAACTGGTGAATTGTACTCTGTGTAAATTATATCTCACTAAAGCTGACCAAAAAAGAAATCCTTGCAATGACTATTTCCCTTAGAATAAATGACTATAAACCGACAGGTCCTCCATGATCTGACCCCACCCCACACCCTTCAGACCTCATACCCCTCCACTCCCCCTTTTGCTCTCTCTGATTCAGCAACAATAGCCTCCCAGTCATGGGGCCTTCTGTGGACATGCCAGGCACGTATCTTCTCTGAGGCACTGTACTAACTCCCTCCACCTCCTTTACGTCTATGACTAAATGTCATTATTTCAGAGAGGCTTAATCTCTCAATCAATATTCTTTATATGTAAGTGGCAGAAGCTGAGTCAAACAGTCTCTCTGAAAGCTTTCTAGTCTAACGTTCTACAGTTCTGACATTTGGCTTTTAGGATGCAAAACTCCCCATAGATGATAATGGAATTATATAAGAACGCATTAAATGATAAATGGCAGGTAAATGGAACAGAATTCTGGGGTGTCTGAGGGGGAACCGTCACTTCCAACTGTCAAGATTGAAAGAGGCTTAAGAGAGGAAGTGACTCCTTAAAAAATGGGTAGGATTTCTTTACATGAAAACAACTGGGCAATTGGAAATACTGTTCTAGATTCTCTTTAGAGCAAAATTATAGCTTCTTAGCTTGTACGTTTGAACATATTCCTCTGCTTTGAAGACATTCTAGAAAACTGACATATCACCAATGACTCAAAATCTCTCATATATGTCCATGGTGCTGTTTTCTTACTTGTTGGCCTGCTGGCAATATTGACAATTAATTGGCTAAGGTACACATTACTTCAATGCTATGGCAATCAGGAAAACTGACAAAATCTCTTCCTTGTTGCTGTAATATATCTGTTCACATGTCTTTTGCACTATATTCTGATATCTAGGAGGGCAGAGTTTGAATCTCTCTCAGCTTTGGTTTTAAAATGGTGCAGCATAGTAGGCTCAAAGAATAAATGTTCCTCAGAATTTTGACCATTCTGCTTGTATTAATGTGCACATCAGGGAAGAACAATTAGCAAGGTCATTAATCATGACTCTATTTAATTGTAAAAACTAATTGCCTGTTAAGGTAAGGCAAGCCTTATTTCCTTAATCAGAGGGGTTACAACCTGAACATGTCGGGGAAATTTGAGATGCTGATGTGAAAGACAAAATGGATGAAGTTCAAACACAAAGCTGAAATCCCAAGGTCTTCTCATTTACTCTTGTTTACTCATGAACTTAGTTAAGATAGAATTTTTTACCTAGACAAGCTCTACAAAGGAAATACAGACGGAATGTTAGGCTGTGGTTTGGATCACTCTCTGAAACAGATGTGTCCTCTTATTATGGACTGAATGTGTCACCACCCCCCAAATTCTTATGTTGAAGCTCTAACCCTCAATGTATCTGTATTTGGGGATGGAGCCTCAAAGTAAATAATTAAGGTGAAATGAGGCCATAAGAGTGGAGACCTGATCTGATAGGATTAGTATCCTCATAAGAAGAGACACCAAAGAGACTGCTCTTTCTATCCACACACATGCCTTGAGGAAAAACCAATAAGCACACAGCAAGAAGGCAGCTGTCTATAGAGTAGGAAGAGAGAGATCTCACCAGAAACCCAATTCGCTGTCACCTGGATCATGGACATCTAGCTTCCAGAATTGTGAGAAAATAAATGTCTGTTGTTTAAGCCACCTTGTCTGTGGTATTTGTCATGGCAGCCTGAATAGACTAAGATAATTTCCCCAGCAATTTAGTGCACCTGGTTATAAATAGGCTTAATCTTAAATTCTCTGCTGTACTGATTTGGAAGCTCCTCTGTCCCAAGATACGAATTAGGCCAGGGTTTTCAGAAATCTCTCATTCCCAAACTGACTTGCTCTCTCCTAACTTTCCCTGTTACATTTCAATTAATACACGAAACTGGAAATTTCTCTTTTTGCTCTAAGTTTTCTAGTTGGCAATGACTTTCATCTTCCATAGCCAACATTAATTTAGATTTGAAAATCATATTTTCTAGTAATTTTCAAATGGAAGATTTTAGAATAACCCAGGGAAGAGTATAGGTATTATCTTTGTATATGTGTATTTCTAAAAAAGAGCTGAAACCAGCAAAGAGCTTCAAAAATCCACATTTGCAAACACTAGTTAATACTCTCAATCTTTGGAAATATTTATGGATATTGTTATAGAAGACTTTCTGGCATTGCATAGAATAAACACAACAAATTTCTCAGTTTGTTGCATTGAGCAACACAATGGTTAACTATCATCCCTGCATTCATTCAAAATAGCTAAGAAAGTTATGAGGTTAATGTCACCCATCTCCTCAACTCCAGATGCCCAGAGTATTTTTGTTCTACACGTTTGCCTTGTATCGCAAACATTTCAAGCCCCAGTGTTCTGAGTTAAGAACTGGGAATAGTCTATTCTGAAGGCTGTTTTTTCAGTAATTAAGACAATGTTCTTTTGCACTATGTTCCTCTCTTTGGAAGCAAAAGCAATATAATACCGTGGAAAAATATTTAGATAGAGTTGGATTCTCAACTTTGTGGCTTACTTTTCTTTCCAGGATCAGCTTTCTTACTTGCAAAATGCAGACACTAATGCTTGGGTTTGCCATGCTATAAGCAACGACAACACTACGACATGTCTCTGGACATTTTTGGGTAGTGCATCGGTCAGAGTTTAAACAGAAAAACAAAACCACTGTAAGAGATATAGGGTAGAATACTAATTATGCAATTGTAGGACCAAGGCAGAAGTCTATGTGAGGCAGTGGCCTCTGTGTCTAGTGTTGGGTTAGAATTTAGCATGCTTAGCTGGCAACTGGGAAAGAAGACTTAACAATGAAGTGGAGGAGAACAAGGACAAAGAAGAACCCACGCAGACGTACTGGAACATACATCCATCTCTCTAGGCCTCCATCCTCAATGATGTGGTTGACTTGCAGGAAAAAGCTAGTGTTTTGCCACAGTGCTGCATACATTTCTGGTCCAAGACGAAAAGCTGGGGGAGGAAATCTGGCGGCAGCCCAGGTACAACCCATACCTACAAGTTGAGCTAGGCTCAGTGACAACCTATCAAGTCACTGCAGTACCTGGTACCACTAAACAAACTTCAAAGCCTAAAAATTGATACTACTCCTCTTCTGCCTCCCAATTCTCACACAAATCTCTGTCATGGCTAATCCTAACATGGAACCCTATAGGGAAAGGAATCTTTCCAGGAATTAGTTCCAGTTTAGCTAAATTTACACAGTGCAAAGCCACTATAGTAAGGACTTCCTTAATTTTTAAAAGAAGTGGAAATGGATCATTATTTTTTTAAAGATTTATTTGAGAGAGAGAGAGAGAAAGCATGCATGAGTGAAGGAAGGGGCAGAGGGAGAGGAAGAGAATCTTTAAGCAGACTCCCCACTGAGTGGGGAGCCTGACCGTGACCTGAGCCAAAACCAAGAGTCATATGCTCAACTGACTGAGCCACCCAGGCGCCCTGTGGAAATGGATTATTATAAGAAGGACTGTGATTAGATCTGTACATTTTGGTGAAAGGCAGAGACACTGAGGAACATAAATATTCTTGGCTCTGCTAGTTTGTAAACAGTACATAGTTTATTACAAGCAACATCTTGGTCCCCAGAGGCAGTGTTAGAAAATTTTTTAAAAAACCTTGAACCTGCAGGAACCAGCTGATATTCTTTCTGGAAAACCCAGCTAAGTGAAGAATCTTTCAGAAAAGTTCTTGAACCAAACCTATTCCCATCTGAATATAGCATGAATTATACTATATAAACTCAGTTTCATGCAATAGAAACTGTGGGCTATATAGCAAATTGTCAATAGTGCATTACACCTGTTCAACAAATGTTAGTTGAATCACAGGGTGGTAAACAAAGGATTAATGCTTCCTTCTAGTTATTACCATATAACTATATTCAAACGTGTCAATTAATACAACTTATATTTATTCTGGGGGTTTCTCCCTTGATGGAAAAATGCTCAGTGTAAAATATGCAATGCAAAATTTATTCCATCATATGATAATTAGTTATGAAAGATACTGTTCAAAATCAAATAACTTTATTCATGTAGAAAGATGGACATACAGACAAACTAATAGGTGGCTCATCTGCCTTTGGCCCAGGTCATGATCCTGGAGTCCTGGGTTCGAGCCCTGCATGGAGCCCGTGTTGGGCTCCCTGCTTAGTGGGGAGTCTGTTCTCCCTCTCCCTTGCCCCCCCCCCCGACTTGTGCTTTCTCTCTCTCTCTCTCACTTGCTCACTCTTTCTCAAATAAATAAAATATTTTTTAAAAAAGACAAATAAAAATGTATTCATAAATCTATTATTATACAATCTCCACTGGCCTGTCAATATGTTTTATAATGTTACTTTCAAAACTTTTAAATGCATTTAATTTTTTTAATTAAATTCAAGGGAGTAAAACATTTAAGAAGTAGGTTAAAATAAATAAAAGTATACAGTAAAATTTCTTCCCATGCCATCCCCCATCAGCTCAGGCTCTTCTTGCTGCCCTAAAAAAGATAACCTTTGTTACTAGTTTCTTGATTATCTTTCAAGACACTCTTATGTGTATATGAGCAAATACAAACAAAACTGTCTCAACCCCAACTTTCTTACACAAATGGTAGGAGAGCTATACACACTGTTATTTCTATCTTCCTTTCACTTAATATACCTTGGAGTTCTTTCCACAACATTAAGAATTTCCCCATCTGGGATGCCTGGCTGGCTTTGTTGGTAGAGCATGCGACTCTTGATCTCATGGTCATGAGCTGGAGCCCCATGTAGAGCTTACTTTAAAAAAAAAAACAGAAGAGGAATTTCCCCATCCTTCTGTTTAGCTGCTTAGTATTCCATTGTATGTACATATAGTATAAACTACACTTTCAAATTTTATCTCCTATTTTCAACTCCGTGGAGTTTCATTTGGCTTCTCCTTCCATACACTCTTGAAATAACTACCATTCAGCGACTGGCAGTTCTTCCTGCGTTCGAAGAGAAGCAACACAAATGATGCTGACTCCAGGATTTGAACAGTTCTGGTATTTTCTCCCTCACATAGAGCCAATGAACACATGTGCTCTCGTCAGCAAGCTGCGTCCTTTGCCCTCAGCCAAGCTCTAGATGGCAGTGAGCATGATGAGTGCACCAGACTTCATTTATGGAGCTTGAGCTTTAAGCCCGTGGGACACCACGCCCAGCTGTAAACTGGCAAGCCGGTTCCACTGGCACATGCGCTCCATTTGCCTAGGAGCCTCAGGCTGAGCCCACCCCGAGTAGCTCCTCCTCCAAGATAAAGCTCTCTTCATGGTCATAATGCAGTCCTGAATCCATATGCTTGGTTTAGTTCTTCCTAATTACATCCATTGATGTTGAAAAACATTCAAACCAAGAAAGAGACCAAAGGGACTGTGGGCACTTGTAGCTGCCAAACAGGCAGGTTTTTATACCATGGCCGCTGGGGAGATACATAAAGGCCAGATGGTATGTCACAGCATATGTTCCCTACAAGGACAGCACAGAGACACTCTGCATGTGGAGAGCCTGGGGCAAAAACACCACCCGGAAAGCCATAAGAAACACAAAGGGATCAAAGCAGGAGTCCTGGAGTTACTCCAAGGGAGTGGGCAGCCCCAGGTGGCTACCTCCTGGTCACCCCCAGGCCTGAGTGTGCATTCCTGGGGGCTAGGGCCTTTTCTCCCGAGCGGGTGCTCTTGCTCTGGGATACACCCTTTTCTCTTGGGCACTGGAAAGCAAGCACACACTTAGCCTCTGTGTTGGACAAGTCATTTCTGAGAAATCCGCCGAACCACAAACTGACACTTTCACTAAGTCAATAAAAGTAGCATTTGGGTGATTAAGAATTCATTCCAGGCCTTTTGAATGGGTCGTCTGTAGCAGTAATTTGGTTTCTAAACTGAAACGAATACGTGTGTGTATGTGTATTTTGCAGCTTCACACGCCCATGTGATTATAATGTTATAACTTACGTTCTTACATTCTGTGAATTTCGGAAGACTCCTGGATTAATTTTGAAAATTTGGCAATAAAATCCTCTTACTTAGACATCCAAGATGTATTTACCTTACTCATGCTAATTGTAATAATACTCATCCTATTTATAATATAATATAATATAATATAATATAATATAATATAATTATACTGGGGGCCCAGAACTTTGCTAACTACTTTACATGCATTATCTCACTTAATCACCATCAAGAACACTGTGATGTAGGTTCTATTATTATACAAGTCTTAATAGATGAGGAAGCTGAAAGCGAAAGAGGCTAAGCGACTTGGTTCAAGGTCACAGGGCACATCGAAAGGGGATTTGGGTTGTCTGACTTCAGAGCCACCACTGTCATCAATAAAAATATCACCCTGGATTCTAGTTTTTGTCATAGATTGTTTAATAAGCTCTGGAGCTTCCTAAATTTGCTGAAAGGGTGAGGGGAAAGAAAAATCTCCCTTTGGATTTAGCCATCTACTAGTTTATAGAATTCTCTGCCTTTAAATTATATTCTACCCATGCATATAAACTGTCTTTTCTTTCTTCTATTGCTTTGGTATAAAATGGAAAACAAGAGTTAAGCATTTCAAAACATCTCTCATTTCAAAGCATATTGGCACTACAGTTAGGAGTTAGGAGTCTTTGGGATCTGTGTGAAGCCCTCGCAGCTCCACTGGGAAAAGTCCTGGTGTCCTGCTTGCTACTTGGCTTATCTGGCTAGAGGAGCACATTCCACTTCATCACAGTGGTTTGTGACTCTTTTCCCTGTGAGCTACTGGAGAGCAGGAACTATGTGACATTCATCTCTGTATCCCCTACATCTGCCTCATAGTTGTGGCTCAGTAAATTGAAAGGTACTGATCATACCAGTGTCGGGATGGTGATGAGATCAACCTGCAGCCTCTTTCCCTGATACTGCATTTTCAAATGAAGTCTCCAAGAGGCAGAGAGACCCCAGTCTCTTCCTAGGATTTGCTGCTTTGGTTGAGAGGCAGAATTCCTTTTACCAGGGCTCCTTAATGGTCTCAGAATAAGGGAATTTGGTGCCCCACATAAGTCCATCAATAGGAAAATACGGAATTTGAGACCCTTACGGTCTTCACTTTCCCTATCCTTCCTGTATGACAGCTACATGGTGGAGGTCAGGGAAGAGTGGGAATTCCATTTCTTAATGTAACGATATGATATTAAGAGCTAGCCTCTGCCCGGTCATGAAGATGAAGTATCCAGAGTAAGACATATAGGCAAACAGCACCTTCATTGTTCAAAAGGGAATGAATTCTAGGAATTATAGATCAATAGACATTACATTAATTTCTAACAAAATTATTAAATATTATTAAAGTGCAGATTCTGAAGTATTTAGAAAAGAGTCTAATGATTATTAGGAGCTTTTGTGGGTTCACTAGAAATAAACCTATTTACAGTTAATTTCTTTTTTTTAAAGATTTATTTATTTATTTGAGGGGGCAAGGGGGAGGGGCAGAGGGAAAGGGAAGCAAACTCCCCGCTGAGCACAGAGCTTGACTCAGGGCTCTATCTCACAACCCTGAGATAATGACCTGAGCCAAAATCAAGAGAGGGATGCTTAACTGACTGAGCCACCCAGGCACCCCTAACTTCATTTCTTTTTCTTTTTTTTTTTTTACACTTTTAAAGCATTGCTGGGTTGGTAGATTAAGAAAATTCTGCAGATAAAAAATTTGACATACTCCTCTTTCATTTAACTTGTAGAACATTTATTTTGTACTAGGTGGTGAACAAAATAAACCTTATTAATCCTGTGGGAGATAATGATAACAAGTAATCTCTGAAATTTGGAAGAGAAAAAAGACATGGCTTAGTTGGATGCTCTGTCAGGGTTGAAGAGTAGGCCCAGAAGGAGGTCTCTAATGGGGTGCAACCCAGAGCTCAGTCCTTCATGCTCCATGCTTATCAAATTTAGGGAGCCCAGAGCAAACCAAATGGCTGTTATGCTTGATAACACAGTTAATGTTTAAAATATTCTCAAGATAATAGAATGCTCTTAAAAATAGAGAAAAATTTAAAGTAACAGTTAATATGTTCATCTGTATCTTTTATATTTCAAATAGGTTTGCATTATTTCTTTTGACCCACACTTAGACATAACCAACAGTGAGATAAACTCCCCCAATGAATGTCCAGTAGGTAAACAAATAAATCTCTATAAGCAGGCTTTCCACATAAGGTACAGAAAGACCTGTCAAGAGTTGAAGGAGAAGGCTACATTGTATTCACAGCCCAACCGGAAGAACTCCGTAGTCCCAACTGATTTGAAAATTTGAAGGGCTTCTTCAGTGATTACAATTATCAAATCTTCAAGGCAATTTGTCCTCTGAAAAGGAATAAATCAGCTAAGACACTCAAGACTGAGCTTTAGTAAACTAATGTTCACTAATAGTAAACTATTAGTTTTAGTAAACATTGGTTTGACTCACTGAAGAAAAGAGTTAGGTTTTGCTGATAAAAATACCCTATATTCTTGCTCTTTCCTATTGAAATGAAGATCAGTTGTATCCTATAGGTCAGTTGCTTCTGTACACAATTTGGTTTAAATTAGGGCTTGGTGCAAAATTTACAGGGGCTGTTGGGAATAATTATGAAGTTAGAATTTTAGGCATATCTAATTGTTTTCCAGAATGAGTAATTTTTCTTTGGGATCATTTACAAAGTATTGGTCTCAATCATCTGGCTGTCAGAAATTAGAATGACTTAAACACTGTTCACATATGTCATCAGGAAAGTCCTGGCGGAGCATAGCTATTAACAGAACAATTTTAGGATGAATGGAATCAGCTTATGCTTCCCATTAGCCAAGAGCCTGATGCGGGGCTCCATTCCAGGACCTTGAGATCATGACGTGAACCAAAGGCAGAAGCTTAACCAACTGAACCACCCAGGCATCCCTTCCTGGATTTATTCACGTAAGTACAAACATATATATGCAAATGTTTATTTTTCTTTTTCAAATAATGCAAACAGAACATTTCACAATCATCTTGATATTCTGGCACCAGGCATTGTGCTAGGAATACAATAGATGCTCAATATATGTTGACTGAGTTGGGGATTACCAAGGTTCCCGGTATCTAGACAGTTCTTTGGCTATTTGATTCTCTCCCTTCCTTCCCCTGCCACTTCACCCCCTTGGATATTAGAGAAATAAAACCCAAAGCAGTCAATTTTACTACCCAGAAGCAGAAGCTCAGTAAAGACAAGGGAAGATTAATATTCCTGGCTAAAATACACATGTATTTCAATTTTCTCTACTACTCCACCCACTAATGGTTCCAGATAATAGATAACTGTATCTTTGAAAACTATACTCATGACATAGATTTACTGTAAACTCTGTAATATAAAGATCACGAAATAAGGAATGACTCCTTCGTGATCATATTAAGTAATCTTTATATTAGTGATCTATATATTAGTACTAAGCTACTACTTTGCTTAGTAGCACTTATTACTAATGACATTGTTAATATGACTTCTGTTATTATGCTTTAAGGACTGGAGTGCTATGCTGGTTGATTCTGTCATTACCATTTTTTGCTTTGTTTTGCCTTTTTTCTCCATCTTAGTATCCCCAGAAGAATCATAACTTTTCACAAAGGCATCTAATTTCTTAACCTCGAAGCAGAAGAGAAACATTTTTCAAATTTTCCTGTGATAGTCAAGGCGGGGTGGGGGGGGTTGCTGAATGTATATACTTAGATGAATTAAACTCAGACCTTCTCTGGTTGGATGTGTGAGCTGCCTAGACAAAGATGAAGGTTAACGTAGTTTAAGGATGAAATATAGACCATCCTGTGCAAAACCACTGTGTTGCAGTTTAATTAAAAGAATTCATTAAAGTGGTGCCCCATCCAGGGTAATTAGTATGCGTAATTTATGCATTGCCTAATACACAAGGGCAGTAGCTTGAATAATAAACTCAAGTTAACCTTAAGTGGAAGAGATTGAATGGTCAGATGTTTATTTAGCTCAGGTTTGCTCACGAGTTAAGGTTAAAGAGGTGAAATTCAGTTATAGTTAATTAATTAATTTCTTAGATTTTCTTCATGAAAATCCTGCCTGCTCAATTGGGTAAAAGTTTAGTCAAAGGTGGACAGCACTATTTTTATTCATCAGCTATTTTCTGACATGTCCTCTAGGAAATTAATAACCATTTGAAAGAATAAATTTAAGGGAACTGCAAAGAGAGAGAAAATAAGACCAAAAGAAAAAGGTAGAGCTGATCTGGGGTCTGTGCCCACAGAAAGAACAAAACAAGGACAGAGGCACCTGGGTTACTGAGTTGGTTTAACGTCTAACTCTTGGTTTTGGTTCAGGTCATGATTTCAGGGTCGTGAGATCAAACCCTGTGTCAGGCTGCACACTGGGCGTGGAGCCTGATTGAGATTCTCCCTCCCTCTGCCCCCTCCCCTTCTCTAAAAACAAACAAACAAACAAAAAACCCCAAAAAACCCCCAAACCAGGACAGATTCAAAGATTATCAAAATTTTGGGCCTGGGGACACCTGGGTGGCTCAGTTGGTTAAGCATCTGCCTTCAGGTCAGGTCATGATCCCAGGGTCCTGGGATGGAGTTTCGCATCAGGCTCCCTGCTCAGCGGGGGAGCCTGCTTCTTCCTCTGCCTGCTGCTCCTCCTGCTTGCGAGCCCGTGCTTTCTCTCTCTGACAAATAAATAAATAAAATCTTAAAAAAAAAATTGGGGGCCTAACTAGGACAAGGGTATCCAGTTTTTTTCAATAATGGGCCATGTGTTTAGGAATTCCTATATGTATTTAAGCTTTGCTATTTTTTTTATCAACTTATCAACAGGAAGAGCAAGAGTCCATGCTTGTCAGGTATGTAATTGCAAATATGAACCAGTTCTTACGCTAGTTCTGTTTATTCCTTTTACTAGAAATACTTCATCATGCCCCGATTCTGTGATGTAATTTTGCGGAATTAAACTTGAAGTGTTCAAGAATATGCAATTAATTGCATTCAGCTTCCATTACAATGACTTGTTTTTTTAAAGATTTCTTTTATTTTAAGTAATCTCTATACCCAATGTGGGGCTTGAACTTACAACCCTGAGATCAAGAGTCACATGTTCAACCATCCAAGACAGCCAGGCGCCCCAATTTACAATGACTTATTAATCAAGTCCTTTCGCAAGACAACAGGCACCTCACCCAGTGGTTGTGATGGGAAATGGTGAGGCCTGGGGAATCTATTTGTTTGTGTGAGGAAGCTAATTAGGTGAATTGGTTGACTGATTTGCTGTATTGGTGGCTGCATGTAGACAGAAGAAGCAAGTGAAGATAACGAGCTACAACCAGCCACACACAACGGTCGGTTTCAGAGTTACATAAATCATGGACTTCCTTGATATGACAGCCATTTCTCCCTTTGTGGAACTGCCATTCCTCCATTTCACACCATTCCAGTGGGCTGCCAACCACCGCTGCTCACCTGCCCACATGGTGAGCACATGGCCTAAGCTAGGTCAATCAGATTGTCTCTTCCATAAATTTGGATTTTGAGTCGAGAGAGACAGAGGGGGAGGAAAGAGAGTTGGCATTGAGCCATCCAATGACCATTCCCAAAGAGCTGCAGAGATCCCTGAAGCTGCTATAGGTCCTTTTCAGAAAGTGATGTTTTCAACTCTTTCATTTTGTGGTCTTAACAGTATCTTGGCAAAATCCTATTTGCCTCAGCCAGAGTTACTTTCTGAGGCATGAAACCAAAGACAATGAATGTTACTACAATTCAGAGATGGAAGAACTTATTTCCAATTGGAGTGGTGTTGAGGAACAGTGTAGAGAGATGGTGGGGTACACTAGATTCCAGTCTGGTTTGCCAAATACTCACTGTCTACGAAGTACTGCATATACAAAATATGCAATTCTTCAGGAAACACAACAAATACCCCCATTTTATAGATGGGGAATCTGAGGCTCAGGAAAGCTCTGTAACTTACCCAAAGCCACACTGCTAGCAAGTAGGAAAGCTGAGACTTGAACCTAGGACTTCCTCACCTGAAAGCCTGTGTTCCTTCTGCACACCAAATGATTCTCCAGCTTGTGGCCTTGGGCAAATCACTTAGCCTCTATACACTTTGGGTTCCTTAGTGGTAAAACTTGGAATATAACAGCTGTCCTGTGTCCCCTGCAGGGTTGTTGTGAGGATCAAAAGAGAGAATGTCTGTGAAAGCACTTTGAAGGCTGTCACACTATCCAAATACTTGTAAAGGCTTCCTATTGTTAGGTGGAACTCCAACTAGGATGGGCCAGATGCTGAAAGGGGATAAGGGGGAGGCTGGAATAGGGTGTGATCACAGGAATGGGGCTCTGGGAGAGAAGTGGGGAAGTCCTGGGAGACAAAAAGTCCCAGGGGAGGTAGGGGTCAGCAGGTGCAGGCCTATAGAGTTTGATCCGCCAATCCAAAAAACTTAAAACCTGGGCTTGTGGAGTTGAAAGTTTGAAATGGATGGTTTGAAAATCAATAAAAGGAAGTGGTACTTTGAGATGGTGAGTAAAGGAAAAGTCTTATCTTCATGAGGTATGAGGCATTTTCACATGCATCATCTCATCAAGTCTTCTCCACAACCCTAGGACGTCTGTGTCATCCCTATTTCACAGCTGAGATTCTGAATCTCGGCAAGAGTTAAGAAACCTGCTTAATGTCACAATATAAAGGACAGGAGCAGATTTTTAACCCTGAGCCTTCTGGGGCTATACCTCCTATCTTTAGCTTCCTCTGATTCATCCTGCCACCTACTGCCTTCTTCCTCTCCTCACCCACAACTCCTTAGCTGGAAAGAAAATATAGGTCCTGGTCTCACTGAATGAATATGCTATATGATCGTGGATTAATCACTTAACCTTCTGAATTTCAGGTTTTCTTATTTATACAATGATCTGTTTGAACTCTAAAATACTCTGGAAGAGCTAACTCCCCTGAGGCTGTTTAAGGAAAATCCTTTCATTTGCATACATCTCTGCTCCTGAAGACCCAGCCCCCAGTGCTCCTCAGCTGTATCCTAGACTGCAAGTGGCAAGTAGGATTTTAGAGCTTACTGTACCACTCAAAGGAAACTCCACTTCTTGTAGCTTTTGCAATAGTGTAAAAATAAGCCATAGGTATGATACATTGTAAGATCATGATTTTACTGTTTAAAGCAGTACGTTTAGTATAGGGTGATCCCACTGTGCTCCCCTAGAAGGAATAAAAAAGTCCCTGCTTCAGGAATAAAAAAGTCCCAGATGTTCTTGATCTGGGACAATATCACCCTTCTAGTTTTACCGTGTGCCCCTTTGCCCTGTTGCCTACTTCTGAGAGACTGGATCATGTGAGCACCAGAGATAATATTGGAAAGACAGAAATAAATGTAATTACCCAGAACTGGAAGTAATTACTTCATAGCCAATAGCAGAAGTTTCTACTAAGCAACTATTTGCAAAATCACCCTTAGATTTATTTATTTTGGAGAGAAAGAGAGCGTGCATGTGCAAATGAGGAGGGAGGCAGAGGGAGAGGGAGACAAGCAGATCCCTGCTGAGCACAGAGCCCAATAGGGGACTCTATCCCATAACCCTGAGATCATGACCTGAGCCAAAATCAAGAGTCCTACACTCAGCTGAATGAGCCACCCAGGCACCCCATGTGGGACCATTATGAATAATAACTGAGATCCTGTCTTTGTTTGTTTTAAAGGAGACAGACGTTTATGGAATACACTGCAAGGAAGCAGCTGGCAGGACAGCAGAGGAGAGGCTGTCTACTGAGATCCTATCTTTGAAAATACCTAACAAAATGTCTGGCACCCTAATAGATTCTCATTCTCGTATTGTCCATAGTTATGCTGTGCAATAAAATAGCCATTGGACACGTGGCTACTGAGCACTTGAAATGCAGCTACTATGATGAAGGAAGCAGAATTTTATTTATTCTATTTATTTTTTAAAGATTTTTTATTTATTTGACAGAGAGAAAGCACAAGCAGGGGGAGCAGCAGAGGGAGAGGGAGAAGCAGGCTCCCCACTGAGCAGAGAGCCCAACATGGGGCTCGATCCCAGGACCCTGATGCTTAACTGACTGAGCCACTCAGGCATCCCTCCATGTCACTTTAATCACTGTATCCTGTAAAATACTATTACGTTGCAGTCTGTATATTGGACATTAGCATCATTTTTAGTACTACACATAAACATGCAAGTGGACAGACTCAGGTCATCATTTTCCTATACACTAGTGTAGTGTTATATTGTGTCTATTTGAATATAAATATAAAATGCAGATAGCGCAAATTAGAGTGATTCTATGAAAATCATAATCGTAATTAAATCAAAATCCTTATTTTAATTATAACTAAATTATGTTTCTGGTTAAATAATAAGTATGGACAAATTGTAACATTTAAAATGAAGGCATACTCTTAATGTGGACTTAAGTTGGAAATGCAGAAGCTAGTACTATAACTAGAACATCAAAAAAGAGAAGAGTCTAGAAGATACCAAATTTCACAATTTTCACATATGGCAATTATTGTTGGCCGCTACAGAGCAAAACAAAAATAAAGTGAACAACACTAGGAGCCATTTAAAGCAAACACAGTAAAAGTGATAAGTTTCCTTTCAACAGCTAAAAAAGAAGTAAAGAAATTAGTTATGTGAAATTAGAATCAGATGTCCAACAAAAATTTCTCAAACAATTGTTAACAGGATCTGAACTTGTAACTTTGGCCAATTATAAAATGGTTTAAATTCTTTTACACACACAGAAAAATCATTTTTAGATGGCGAGATGGTAAAATAAATTACTTCAGTTATGGAAATTTTGTTAGAAAACTATGAGGAAAAGACTAAAAGAAAATTTACAATAGTGAAAAATTTCAATTAAGCCCCTAAACAAGTAGCTATGGGTTGTAAAACCTTCCCAACAATGTCCAACAATTGATCCCAGTTCTGAAAAATTGCATGCACTTATTTTTCTCATCTTTAGGCAAGTTACTTGATGTAAGAGACACTATGCAGTTAATACTTTGGATACACTTTCGTCTCACAGAATTTTCAAATTTACTTAGAATTTGTCTATTCATGACCTAAAATATATATATATTTTATATATAAAATTTATATATATAAAATTTAGTGTGTAAGTAATTCTGGATATTTTATAAAAGTCAAAGAAAAGTTTTAGATAGATATGAAGAAATTAGTTTCTCCCAAGACAGATGATGAGCCAGCTATGTTAGGTCAAAAATTAGATTTATTGGAATTTTAAAACAAGGGACTGATATTTTCCTTTTGCTTCATTACATTGTGTGGTACAGACTGAAGATATTTGTGTGGAGTTTTCCTATGAAAAGCATTATGAGTACAGTTGTGAAAATCATCCAGTATACAGGTGCTATAAGTTACTAGTTCATGGAATTGTTGAAATGGAAGATAATGAATTAGATGATGTGTGCTCTTTACCAACAGTCATTACTTGAATTGTGGGTGGGTTCTAAAAAGAGTTAACAGTACTGGTAACTCCAGTTCAAGATTATTTTTTGAAACAAAAAGAACGCTTGCCACATTCAATAATTAAAGAAAAAAATGGCAGTGTAATTTACATGTTTCAACTGTATCATATTGCATATGAATGATCTAAACTTCAGTTCTATGGAAAGCAAAAAAATTTGTTGAAACTTTTCATAAAGCAAACTAATGTTTTTGTACATTTTTAAAAACATGAATCATGAAGACTGTTTTAATTGTAATCACAGTGTTAGGTAAATTGGTTGCAAAAACTATAAAAAAATATGAACATCACTTTGTTAATATTGATAAATTTAGAATTGCTTTTCTAATTGCAATATTCCTTTGAATTCAATGTTAATACTGAGTTGATGTAAGAGTTAGTGAATTTACTTAACTTAGACGGATGTAGTTTTAAAATTGATAAGGTTTTGCTTCAAAGTCAAATCAATTCTTTGAAGCAAAAAGATGAACCGTTTCATAAATATGAATGTGAACATTAAAGGAAAGTAATTTTTTGGTACTCAATTCAGTTATTGGAAAACTTTCAAGTATGTTTGGGACAACTTGGGTATGTAAATCTATTTTTTCAACTGTAAATTTTAGGAACTCTAAACGCAGATCATCTATTTCTGATGCAAATTTAGTATCTGAATTGAGATGTGCCTAAGTATAAAATACATTGGATTTCAAAGACGATGAAAAAAAAGAATGAAAACATTAATAATTTTTGTATTTATCATATGCTCATCATAGGTGGAATATATTGGATTAAACAAAACACATTATTTTTTTTTAAAGATTTTATTTATTTATTTGACAGAGATAGAGACAGCCAGCGAAAGAGGAAACACAAGCAGGGGAAGTGGGAGAGGAAGAAGCAGGCTCATAGCAGAGGAGCCTGATGTGGGGCTTGATCCCATAACGTCAGGATCATGCCCTGAGCGGAAGGCAGACGCTTAACCGCTGTGCCACCCAGGCGCCCCAACCAAACACATTAAAATTAATTTGGGGGCGCTTGTGTGGTGCAGTAGGTTAAGCGTCTGACTCTTGGTTTGTGCTAGGGTAGTGATCTCAGGGTCATGAGATCTAGCCCTGCAGGGGGCTCCTTCCTCAGTGAGGAGTCTGCTTGAGGATTCTCTTCCTCTCACTCTGCCCCTCCCCACCGCATGCTCTCTCTCTCTCTCTCTAAAATAAATAAGTAAATTAAAAAAAAAAAGTCACTTAACTGACTGAGGTACTCAGGTGCCCCACTTAAAAATAAAATCTTAAAAAGAAATGTTGGTAGAATTTCTCAGTGAAGTTATCTGGGCCTGGAATTTTCTTTGTGGGAGAAATTTTGATTATGAATTCAATTATTAAATTGACATAGGAATTTTTTGTACTTTTCTATTCTATCAATTTTAGTAGCTGTATTTTCAAGAAATTTTTCCATTTAAATGGAAAATTTAAATTTACACATAAAATTGTATAAAATAACTTTTATCATTTCAATGTCTGCAGGATCTGTACAGATGTCCTTTTATGTTCAGTATATGCACTGAATGTCTTTTTCAACCCTTTTATTTCCACTTCCCTGTATCTTCATATTTAACAGGTTTTTTTCTTATAAATCAAAGGTAGTTAGGTCTTTGCTTTTTTTAAATCCATTTTTAAATTATTATCTTGGCTTTTTAATTAGAGTGTACATTCCATTTTAATGCAAAGTAACTGTTGATCTGATGGGGGTTAAGTCTACCACGTTAATATTCATTGTCCATTGGTCTTCACTTTTGTTCTTTTTCTTCTCTCTTTTCCAGCATTCTGCTGAGTGAACTGTGAATATTTTATATAATTTTATCTCTTCTCTTGACTTTATAATATACGTCTTTCAGGTTTTGTTTGGGTTTTTGCCGTTGTTGCTATTGTTTTTTTTAGTGACTGCTCTAGAAATTAAAATATGTATCCTTAAGTTATTATGGTTTTCCTTTAAATCACGTTATACTACTTCATGAGCAATGTTACCTTATAAAGATTCCATTTTTCCTCTTTACTGCCTTTTGTGCTTTTATGTTTTTCACTTCTACCCATATTAAAAACCCTCTTTACACTGTTATTAGAAACAATGCATTTATATATAATAAAGTTATTTTACATGTACCTACATATTCTTTTTGATGTTCTTCATTTCCTCCTGCAAAACTGGGCTTCCATCTGGTACTGTTTCTCTTCAACATGAATACCTGCTTTGGTATTTCTTTTAGTGAAGTTCTGCTAGAGATGAACTCTCTTCTCTTTTGTCTGTCTAAAATGTTTTTATTTTGTTTTCATTTTGAAGGATATTTTCACTGGCATATAATTCCAGATTTTGAAAACTAATTCTAAATTTTTTTTGCCTCCAACACTTTAAAGATGAGTTTCCATTGTCTTATAGCCCCAGTGTTCCTACAAAGTCACCTGTAACTTGTATAGTTAGTTTCCAATATATAAAGTATCTTTTTTTTTTTTTTCTGGCTGCTTTTAAGATTTTTTTATCTATCTTCGGTTTTCATCAGAATTTGACTTAGATATCTTTAGGTTTGGATTTTGTTGTATTTATCCTGTTTGGGCTTTTTCTTGAATCTGTAGGTTAATGTCTTCCATAAATTTTGGAACAATCACTAAAACTGTCTATTTTTTGGGCCTCATTCTTTTCCTTCTTCTGGGACACAAATATGTATCTGATAATTTGATATGGCCCCATAGATCTTACGGCCCGCCCCCCCCCTTTATTTTCTTTTTATTTGGATTTGAATTACTTCTATTGACCTGCTTTCTATTTATTGTGTCCAATTTTCTGTTAAACATATTGAATGAATGCTTCATTTCTGATATCTTTATTTTTTCATTTGTAAGATTTTTATTTGTTTTCTTTTCATAGTTTGCAGCCTTCTGCTGATATTCTCTACCTATTCATGGAGATGTTGTCTACTTTCCCCACTAGATCCTTTAATGTATTTTTTCCTACTTGTTCTAAAGTCTTTGTCTGGTAATTCCAACATCTGGAACATCTCTGGGTCTGCTTCTATCGACTTCTCTCAACCATACTTCATATTTTCTTGCTTTCACATATCTCTTCAAGTTTGATTGTATGCTAGTAATTGTGTGTTAAGGATAATCGATAATAACATACTGATATATACATCCAATAAAAAGTACACCTCTTCTTATGTCAGTTCATAAATTGGGGTGGAAGGGGGCTGGACCAATTTAATCTGTAGCTGGATTTTGTTGCGGCTTCAGCTACAGTCACTCACCTCGGCCCCAAATGTTTTGAGGGAGGGATTAGGGTTTCTCTTCAGTAGGGGGTGGGATCTGAGCCCTGGAGAGACTCTGAAGAGCTCTTTGTGCTTTACTGCTCTGCACCCATGTCTTAGCTGTAGGAGATCTGTAGCTGCTGTACCTCTGCCTAAAGCCAGACTGACAGCCTTTTGTCAGCGCCAAAGTTCTCTTTTCTCCTCAAGAGAGTCTTCTCTGCTATGTTCCCAGGCACTGGAGAGCCTCCACAGTGCACTTAAAAAGGTCCAGGGTGGGTGCCTTGGATAAATATCTTTCAGTTCTCTTGCCCCGCGGAGGATTTAGAGTGGTGTTCAGAAGACAGGTGATACATGCCTCACTATCCTTCTGCTTTCCAGCCTCTGAAATGTTGTTGCAAACATCTCCTTCCCCATACTTTCTGCCCTTGTAGCTTATTCTTTAAAATATACATTTAAATATCACTTTAAATGGGTTTTTGGAAGGAGCACATTAAATATGTATGTTCAATTCATTCTCTTTAGTCCGACATCTTTCTATTTGCTTTCCCAGTCTTTGGTTGTTCTTATTGTTATTGTTAAGCCTTTGCATATTTATTTATAATTTGCCTTATTCCAAAGGGCAGTCCAGTTTCTACATTCTAATGCTTATCAACTCAGCTTTACAAAAATAAGCCCAAACCTTTAGAGTAATTCAGCCAATGTAACTAAAATTTTATAGCTATTTAAAGGAATTTAGCTACCAAGAGCTCATCTTCAACAAAATGTCCTGTCCACTGGAAGGATGGATGCACGCCTGGATTTAATCATTTGCTCATGCAACAAGTTTATATTTCCCACCTTTCCTCTATCCCAACTTTATGTTTTTTAGTATTTCCTTTTTTTTTTTTTAAGTAATCTCTATGCTTAACATGGGGCTCGAACTCACAACCCCGAGATCAAGAGTTGCATGCTCTGTCCACTGAACCACCCAGGCACCCCTCCTCTATCCCAACTTTAAAACAAAAACACAGAACTTTTACAATTGAGAAGAAACATATACATTATCAAATGTTTTGTTTTGTTTTACAAAAAAACCCAGACTAGCTCTCTTCTTAAGCAAATGGCAAGATCTAGGTGTCTTACTGGAGGTCCAACTTTGGGTTGACCAGCTTCTTAAACTGCAGCTAGCAAACACCATGGCAGATTAAGGGTAATGCCACTGGGAGGCTTGTTTTGGATTTGTCAGCCTCTGTCCACAAATCTTACGGACATAAGGCTCCTTTCTGATTAGCTAATTAACAGAGCAAACAATATTCAAGGCTGCTTTTACTTATATTATTCAGCACATTTCTCCCCATCTCTATTGTCCCCTGAACTTGCATCCTGTATTTTATACATCAGGGTCTCCTGGTTCACTTACACAATATGATCTGCGTGACAATCTACTTTTTGTCCCTTAGATGCCCCATCCTCATTCTCCCTCACTCCAACTCCATGTTAGCTTTGGATACTGAGGCCTCTATCCATCTCAAAGTACTTGAAAACTCAGAAGAGTGACAGACCAAGAGTACCTACCTACGCTTAATTTGTTAATAGAGACATGCTTGGGTGACTCATTTTCCAAATGAAATTGGGTTCCACTTTAAAGTCAAGGCTGTCATAAAAATGCCACAGAAACTGAGGATTTAGCTTACACTGTAGAAACCCTTCTTTAAAATTAGAATTTGGCTGTGTGAAGCTTTAAAAGTAAAATAGGCCAAGGTACATCAAAGAGGTTACCCGTGACTATCTTCCCCCACAATAATTGGTTTTAACTCAGACTACATCCCACATTCAGTCAAGTCCAAAAAAGAAGCGGTCCATGTCTCACTGTATTAAGTGCAGCATTTTCAATATGTCCTTCATCTTGTGCACTACAACGGATGCCTTCACTTACATTTTACACTGCTCAGTCACAGATCTGCGAGTCTTGTTGCAACGAATTATATAGCATTGCTTCTCTTCCCACCTCCCAAGCCATAGCTCCAGGAAACTCCCTGAATCTTTTGATAAGTGACTATAACAATGTGGCAACAGATGCTGAAGGGCTTACTATTCCTCTTTCTAGAGGATGAATACTGCACCTTTTGCTGGGGCTTGCTAGAGATTTGATGCTTCAAACAGCGGCAGGTTAGCAGTGAGGGAGAGGGGGGCGTTAATAAGGCAAGTGTCTTTGTGACCCCTCATGTACCATGGCAATCTTCTCAACCCAAACAATTCGAGCTAGTCCTCTGTCTCTTCCATTCAAAAGAAAAGCATGGGAATGAACCCTGCCCCTAATGGAGGCAGAGTCAGAGAAAGTAGGGTGATTTCCTGGGGTTCTATAAGGTTCTTTGAGGGTTTCTTATGAGGTAAACATGAGATGCAGTCATTGGAAGCCTTGATTGGAGCTGAGGATTTGCTTCCAAGATGGTGCATTCATTCCTGGCTTGGTGTTGGTTGTTGGCAGGAGGCCTCAGTTCTTTGCTTTATGAACCCCCTCACATGGCTGCTTGAGTATCTTCAATGACATGGCTGTTGCTTTCTCCCAGAGAGTGATCCAGAAGCTGAAATATGACTCAGAAGTCACACTCCATCAATTCTGCATGTCCTGTTGGTTACACTGGTCAGCCCTATCCAATGCAGAGGTGGACGGATTACACAAGAGTGTGAATACAGGAGGTGAGGATCACTGGGGGCCATCTCAGAGGTTGCCTACCACAAATATATATAGTTGATTCTTGGACAAGGTGGGGGTTAGAGGTGCTGACCCCTGCACAGTCTCAAATCCATGTATACCTTTTGACTCTCTAAAAACGTAACTATTAATAGCCTATTATTGACCAGAACCTAAATAATAACATAAATAGTTGACTAACATATATTTTATATAGTATCATATGCTGTATTCTCATAATAAAGCTAAAAATGTTAAGAACATCGTAAGGAAGAGAACATAAATTTACAGTATTGTACTTTATTTATTACGAAAAATCCACATATAAGTCGGCCTGTGCACTTCAAGTCCATGTTGTTCAAGGGTTAACTGTTTATCAAAAATTATACAATATAATGCACGCTGCAGGTAAGTGATTTTCACTGACTAGTTCATCATCACTGTCCCATGTCAGTGCTGTTTTATATCATCATTTTTAGTGGCTGCATAATATTCTATCATATAGACACTAAAATTTATTTAATTACTGTAATTTTGAGCATTTATTTTAACATTTTATCATGTAAGGGGTACTGTGATGAGCACCCCGATCCGCCTACTCGCATACTACAGCTGAAATAAATTTAAAGGAAGAAAACACTGATGACCCAAGGTAATTTATTCTACTTGTAAATCAGCCCATAAAAATGACTGCATGTAATTTCTAGACACTTGGCCCTTATAAGTACCATTTTAGAACAGCTTGAAGTGTTTTTTGTTTTGTTTTGTTTTTTAAACATCAGCTTCTGTGAGAGGTTTCAGATTAAGTTTGGAATGTTAACAAGAGCTTACAGCAGACTAAGCTAAACATGCAAAAGCTCTTGTGTTCTGTTTAGGGGTGACAACTAATGAACAACTTTTTGTTAACTATTTACTTGGAGAAATTATTATATCTAATTTGAAACTTTTTTTTATTATTACAAATGTACATCTGAGAGATAGATTTTTCCAATGGTTTGGCTGTCTGCTATAACATTCTAATTCCTTATATACTGATCGAGAATACCCAGATGGAGAGATCAGTGTTCAAAGAAGCACTCCTTAGGCTGATTATCAGCTTCTTGTCTCACTGATCAGAGGGTAAAGAGTAAGAGCTTTTGATTTTGATAAACTTTGAATTTACTATAAACTGGTGAACTTATTTTCTTTCAATTCAAAGAAAGTATGTATACACAAGATCTCAAAACTTCAATCATCAAATACATTTCTGGAGAGATTCCTGTCACATGAGATCAGAAGAGAACTCAAGCTTCCACCACGGTGTTGCCATATTTACTCATGTATTTAACATTTGCCAAGTGGATGTGGGTCAATTTAAGAAACTGTAAATAAATATTGATACATCATAACAGAAGCTATTACTCACATTCTAAGTAAACCACTGATTCTAATTTATTCACAATTTTGCAGTGGCATCATTCCATGGAGAAAATTAGATTTTTACATATCAGAGCAAATCACAAAGCCAAAATGTCAACTTCATACATCAGGCAATTACTTGTACTGTTTATTTTGGGGGAAATTTTCTACATATATTTACTTAGAAAGCTGCACGGGTCCTCCAAAATAAATAGGGGCTATAATTCTTGCCAAAAAATCCACAGTTCCAGAGAGCTACTCATCAATTTCCAGCAGCATTAATGAGGAAAGGCGCTGAGACAGTCATTCATACTGTCTTTATGATAAGAGTAACCTACAGGGCAAATCAAGATTAAAGACAAGGACAAGAAAAATGGTTTGGAAGACTCCCCTTTTTTTAAATCATCATTTGAAATCTGCATTTACTACCTGAAGTCCCCATGGAGCACTAGAGCCCTCAGAGAAGAGTGAGAACTCTTCTCTGTACTGAAGACATCACTGAAATCACAGAGAATGGCCTCTTTATGGGTACAGAAGGACCTTACGTTCCCACACACTGGGGGGTAAGATTTTCTTAGAGCCACATCGTTCTCTGTTACAGCGATGGTTCTAAGCATTGTAGGGTGTTTAGCAGCCTCCCTGGCCTCTCTTCCCAGTTATGACAACAAAGAATGCTTTAGATACTCCCAAATGTTCCCTGGAAGGTAGAAAAATTGCCTCTACTTGAAAATTTCTGCCATGATAGAAGGATAATCTTCTCTCTTAAAGATACATTTCACTCTTAAGGGCTTTGCCAGCTATTACATGTTTCAAACAGCATCAAGGCAAGGGTTACACTTAAGTCGGAAAACATGCCAAACACCCACCTGAGGAGTCTAGATTACCTTGATGGGATTTCCCTGGGACGTGGGTTTTTCAGTTTGGTCTACCAAGCTCCAAGTTGGTTGATTTTAAATAGTTAGCTGGTAGGATTTTGCTTAGGCAAGGCGGGTTCGTTTGGATGGGAGATTCTCAATTAGCCACATGTTGTGTGGCTGTAAGCCTTTGCTCATTTTTTCTTATGATCTGAGGCTTCGTTTGAAAAAGGTACATTTCATTTTTTTTTATAATTAAATATCAGTCTTTTTTAAAAAAGATTTTATTTACTTATTTGACAGAGAGTGACACAGCGAGAGAGGGAACACAAGCAGGGGGAGTGGGAGAGGGAGAGGGAGAAGCAGGCTTCCTGCTGAGCAAGGAGCCTGACGTGGGGCTCGATTCCAGGACCCTGGGATCACGACCTGAGCTGAAGGCAGATGTTTAATGACTCAGCTACCCAGGCACCCCTGAAAAAGGTACATTTCAAAATGACAAATTAAGGGAGATAAAATTAACCTTAAGAAAAAAAAAAAACTTCTGCCTTTCCAAGTGTGCAAGAAACGGCATTTACCTAGTCAAAATATTCCAGGGTGGCCACTAGACATGACTTTGGGCAAGAGAAGTTAGAAGAATGTTAGCAGGATCAAAGATCAGTATTCTTCCTAAACAACAGAAAATAACTGAAAAGAGGCCAAGAGGCTTATTAAATTTCCTTTCTTGTAATCTGAATTTCTTTTTTTTTTTTTTAAAGATTTTATTTATTTATTCGACAGAGATAGAGACAGCCAGCGAGAGGGGAACACAAGCAGGGGGAGTGGGAGAGGAAGAAGCAGGCTCATAGCAGAAGAGCCTGATGTGGGGCTCGATCCCATAACGCCAGGATCACGCCCTGAGCCGAAGGCAGACGCTTAACCGCTGTGCCACCCAGGCGCCCCTGTAATCTGAATTTCTGCCTCATCTGCTTAGACTGTTCTCTCCCCTTTTCCTATTTGCAAGCACAGGAAAGAGTCCTAACAGATTAGGAAAAAAATTGGCACTAATTTATTTAAATGTAGCAGTAAGCCTTTTAGTTTCTGTCGACCTAGTAGGTGGGCCTAATTTATAACACTTCATAATTCACTGTATATTTGACCCAATTGAGATAGAAATTATTTTTAAAAGATGGAAGTAAATTTAATGGTATTTAATTGGAACCCTCACATCCCCTCACCTAATGTCATGGCTTGTTCTTGCCTGTTCTTCACTCCTGATACTCACAGCCCAGATGTCTGAGAAGCCCCATCTGTGCCACTGTGGCAGAGTATCTAAGATACCACCTTGCAACAAACCAGTTGGCAGAGCAACTCCCCATCAGGCTCCCCATCATCCCAAGTGTAGACCTTCATAACTGCCTGTTAACTATGCAAGTTGCCTTTGGGTGGCTCACCTGCCACACCAGGGAAGGGCTGATTTCCTTCTACCTGATCTAGAGATTTTCAGCCAGCCTCTGGCTTATTCCACCCCTCTGCCAGACACTCATTAGCCAAAAGAAGAAGGAAAAATTTCCTTCCAGACTTCATCTTCTGAGCTAGCCAGATGGTGGATAAATAAATAACAAAGCAAAAGAGGAAAAACATACTTGCTTTTGCTTAATAAAATACTGATAGTATATGCTGTTGTCACAGGAAATATTCAAAAGTCAACAGCAGACGAGTATTCGCAGTGCATGTAAAGGCAGGCCCAGCAGACGAGTATTCGCAGTGCATGTAAAGGCAGGCCCAGAGGGAGGCATTTTCACTCAGCCTCAGGTTTTCATGGCAAAGAAGACTAGAGGCAGTTCTGAGGGCTTTGAGAGCTCGGGAGAAGTCAAGGAAATTCAAGGCATTAAACCAAAGCGAAAGAGTTCCATCCTCTTGGAATGACATTGGTTTGGTATTCTCTAGAGAAGGGGCTGCCTGTAAACAAAATTCAAAATATGGAAGAGCTTTGCTTGAATGTAATGGCATCCTAACCCCTGCTGAAACAAACTGTGACCCACTGCTCAGAAATTTCTGCTTGAGTTTGTGCCAGGAAAATATATGTCTGCTGATAAATCTGAATGGTTTCCTTGGTCAGAAAGAGAAAACTGTGTGAAAATACATGTTTCCCCTTTTGCCTGAGCTCTCAGGACACATGGAGCCCAAATCAGTACCCAGCTGTTTAATACTGTTATCCTAGGTGCCGGGGTGGGCGGAAAACTGCTGTGTATGCCTCCTTTAGATATCTCTGCTTTGATAACTGTTCTTATTTGTAAGAACAATAAGACTGGTAAATGCCTGTAATAATTTTAGAAGAATCCAGGGCTAGAAATTCAACCTAAATTATAACAGGCAATGCTGTATCCTCTCTCAGATGTCATTTACATATGGAGAAGCTCCATGATAGTCACAAATTGTTTCCATTGATTCATCCAGACAAACCATCTGAATTCTGCTTGATAGCATTTTGCTACTCTAGTTCAAGTTATTGAAAACATTTGTATTTTTATTCTTCTTTATTCTTTTCTCTGCTTTCTTCAATAAATATAGTATGTCTTATGTGCCCACAAAGTACCAGGCACTGTGCTGCCGAGTAGGGATACAGGAGGCAGCAAAACAGAGGTGGGCCTTGTCTAATGGAGCTGAGAGGCTGACTGGGTGAGAGATGATAATCAAATAATCTCACAAACCGAACAGGAAAAGTACAATGCTATTACATTCTATAAGTAAGAGATATATGTTGCTGTCAGAGTATATAATTGAAGATTTGTTATAAGGTAGGCAATCAAGGAAGGCCTCCCTGAGAAAGTGATGACTGAGCTGTGTTGAAATGAAGAGAAGTTTGATGATAATAAAAAAATAGACAGCATTTATAAACCATGGAACATTCTACGTGTATTATTTTGCTTAATCCTCTCTTGTAATTTAACACATATTTGAGCTGTAATTACATGCCGGGGGGACGGGGTAGCCTTTGGACCTCCCCTTGAAAGAGAGACTGGTAGCACCAAAAGGTATAGTACCTGGCAGAGAATCACAGTAATTAGCAATTAGTAAGGACCCAAATTTTTAGATTTCTACAAATGTGCTAGTGACATTTTAAGTAGCTCTATACATAATGTCACAAATAAGAGGAAATGAACTTTCAGACATTTATCAATTTCTTCCACTCTTTTAGGTACTTTGGAACAATGTTCTTTCATTTATGTTATATTCTCAGGACCACCGAGGATTAGTACTAGGAGAATCATTCCTACCTCTTTATCTTACACTTGGGGAAATGAAAACTCTGCATCACTTTTTAAACATGCTATAATTCAGACTCATCGTTAAGTCAGGTGTTTCTCCATGTCCAAGTTTGATTTCTTATTGCATGTACCACGGATCAAAGTTCAAAGATCACCTTCAGCAGATCTTTCAGGTAAAATTTAACAGTATGGTTGGTTTATGAGGCAAGTTGAACTTTTATTCATCAAATCAGCATCTTAGAGGAACTTGGCTGTGCTACTTGGTGACATAAGCAGAAGGCTCCAAAGCAAAGCATCTGGTTCTGTGCCTCCTCCTCTGGGATAAACAGGAACTGGTATTTGCATGGCAGGTAGACCGGGTTCCTCTCTAACATAATCCCAACACCTCGCTTCCAAGAGAGAAATATATGCTGGCATCAAAGAATTTAGAGAGGAGGTCGATTTTTCTGATTACTCATGGTGATCTCACTGATCACACCTCCTATTTAGCTACACTTGATCCCTAGGTTATGTCCTGTCTTCCTCTCAGCTATTTCTGACAGGCACCTGCATTCCTCTAGTTCACCAATCTGAGTCTGAGTTTAAGCCACGCCATGCCAAGGAGGAATCATTCATATTTGAGGTATACTTTTTGTTTCCCTGAATTCTGAAGGTTATCTTCTTGAGGCTGGGCCTCAAATGCAGTCATGTAAGAAGATAAACGATAATGCACAAAGCTAATCTAATTCCTGACAAGTGAGATTAATATCAGTCTCAGAATCATGTCTAGATTCCTCATGTGGCCATATATGATCTAAAATTAAAAACAATGTAAATGAATTCAAATCAATGGTTAATTTTAGGACAAAATGAACACACAACAGGGTCATTTAAAGAAGAAAAAATAGAACCATCAAGGAATTAATATCTTAATTTAAGGCCCTCAAGAAATAAGGAAAAGGGAAGAAGAGAAAACTAATTATTGGAGCACCTACAATTCAGTGAAATAGTTACCATTCTCATTTTCAGTTGAAGAAACTGAAGCTCACAGAAATTAAGTAATACAGTTACTAGATTCTGAACTTCTTAAGTGCAAGGGATTATATCCTATTTGTCTATTTATCCATCATCCAGCCCCATGTCTCCCACACAGTAGTTGCTCATTAAATGTTTCATGACTGGTGGAATAAATCAGCCAATCTTAGATTTGGACACAGATCTTTCTGACTCAAAATCTCAGGTTCCTGCTGGTCACCATGCCTCTTCCATCGTTACAGCATGAGAAAACACTTTGAAATTCAGATAGACAAATAAAATGCTATTTCCAGATTTTCTCAATTGAGTTTTATAAGCATTTATTGAGAATCACTGTGCACTCAGCCACACATGATGGGTAGTACAAAAACATGGAAGGTATGGTGTTTATGTTGGAAGACTTTCCATTACAGCTGACAGAAAAAATCCAGATGGTTCACAGACAAGTAAGAGAAGCATTTGAAGGAAATGTATGAGCACATATAAAGCAGCTAAACTATATAAAGGAATGTTGGAGTGAGTAAAAAGGAGGAAAAAACTTTTGTGGAATTAGGTATGGGACAAGTATTCAAAAAGGGAGGCGGAATTTTGAACCTGGGCCTCCTGGGAAGTATAGGGAGGAGAGAGGGTATTGAAGGTAAAAAAAGTTTTGAGTGATGGTGTATGAAGGACATGGGGAAGGCCCTAATCTAATGAGGTCAGATTCTTTTTTGGGACTAACAATCCAAAATCAGAAAGGGAGAATACAAGGTTTGTTGCCTTGAATCAAAGCTTGAGATGCCTGGGTTCAATCTGGTCAGCCCTTGTCCATTCTTGAGGGAGCAGGCAGGAATACTTTAAGAAGATTATTATGGCAGCACCATACCAACAGGAAATTCGGAATAGAGGTGTTTTGTTTTTTTTTTTCTTTAAACATTTTTTTAAAGTAATTTCTACATCCCATGTGGGGCCCGAACTTACAACCCCGAGATCAAGTCAGTCATATGCTCCCCTGACTGAGCTGCCAGGTGCCCCCAGAATAGAGTTTTAAATAACCAAGACAAAGGAAAACAGTTTTAGTGGTTGTAAGGGGAGAATCCATCAATAACAAATTCCTTCAGAGAATTTTGGTTATTGCCACTCACATAGACTAGTCTAATAGATATATTTGTTTTATTGCTTCTTAAGTCTTCTAACATGAAGACAGTATCATACCTCATTATGTCAGAAATGTGAGGGAAAACATGCTTCCCAGGCAATTAGTAAATTTCTTCTACCTTTGGGGATTCTTAGGAATACCGTTTACCTAGTTCACATTCACATAATCACAAAATGTTAGTACTGGAAAGCATAGAAAACTTAGAAAGCAGAGTCCAATCCCCTGATTTAAGAGAAGATGACCTTGACCCAGAAAGGTCCTGTGTTCCTCTAAGATCACACAGCTAATTAGTAGCCATTAAATTTTATTCCCTGGGGCCAGGGTAACAATCGCTTCATGTTCTTCTATAAACTGAGTTCAGTTTAGTAAATAACATTTGCCCTTAAACAGATACAGGAGCCACTACACAATAATTCTGTTGTCAGAGACTTTCTTCTTCTCTGAAGTTTGATCTCAGTTTTCTCTTTTAATTTAGCAGTTGAATGTTACATCTTATTCATTTCTGTGCACTCGGCACTTAGCATCGTGGCTGGCACATAGCAGCCACTCAGTATGTTTTTGTTGAGATGAGCTGAATTTAAATCACTGATTTTTGTCCCCTTGCTCTTGGAGACTTCTGTGACATATTATGTTTCTTAAAATAAAAGAATCATCAGATCAATAAACTGGAAGCAACCAGAGAGATTAACCCTTGTTTTACAAGTAAAGACATTAAAGCCCACGGAAGGTAAATGATGAATCCCAAGATAGCACTCAAGGTGGGTCCCAAACCTTCTCCAGATTACATAATTTACTCTAGAGTGAAAAATATCAGAGTTTTCAACATTTCTATATGGGGCAGATTGCAGGTTATCAACTCTTTAAGGGGGACAAAAGTATTCACGGTACATTTGTGCTTCTACAAAACTCAGGACTAGCAAGTAGGATGATAAAAGTCTTTGACGGCCAACTGATTAAGTGACAATTTCTGGGCAGACTTTCCCACTGAGCATGAGCTGGGCTCATTTTGGAAAAATCTCATTAGTAGGAAACACTGACCCTGAGAGAGGCAATGGAATCAAAGTTGCAAAAAGGCAAGACAATTGGGCCACAGACTTAGATGGGGGTCCACGCTTGTACAAATCAATTGCTCTACTCGATGCCGCAGCCAACAGAAACACTCTTACCCCTAACCCCCTCCCCACTCCCTACTGACTCATGACCTAGAAGAACCAAATGTGAGCATGGGACTGGCTTAGGCCAACCTGTCATGGGGACTGGGAAATAGCACTCCCCCATGTCAGGCTGAATGTGGAACATCCTCTCCTAACACAAAGGGCTGGCTGTTAATCCTTCATGAGTGGGAGGTCAAACAGGGGCTGCCCTGCAAGGCTCTGCTGATTTCATCCAAGTTCTTAATGGCTATGGTCCTTAAACTCTCTTCACATTGACAGTGTCTATTGGAGGAGCCATGGGCTCAGGTAGAAGCCACCTGGTCAATGACAGAGCATTCACAGAAAGTTTGACTCTCAACCCTTAAATGGGAGGTGTATTAGTTTGCTCAGCTGCCATAACAAGATATCACAAACTGGAAGGCTCAAGCAACAGAAATTCATTTTCTCACAGTTCTTGAGGCTAGAAGTGCAAGACCAAGGGGTCAGCAGGTCTGTTTTCTCCTGAGGCCTCTCTCCTTGGCTTGTAGATAGTCGCCTTCTCTGTGTTCCCGAATGGCCTTTTCTGTGTGTGTGTGTGTGTGTGTGTGTGTGTGTGTGTGTGTGTGTGTGGTTGAGTGCCTGGTGTCTCTCCATCTTCTTACAAGAAAACCAGTCCGATTGGATTAGGGCGCTATCCTGATGACCTAATTCACCTTAATTATCTCTTTAAAGGTCCCATCTTCAATATAGTCACACCGGGGGTGAGCTTCAACATATGAATTTGGGGACACATAACCCACTCCATAACAGAGGAAAACCAGCTTCTCTTCTTGCCAGTCATCACTGTGCATCCTCTGAATACTATTTACTCTTCTTGGTGTTTTCTCCAAGAGATATTGGTGATTGATTTAGAAACCAATGAGGAAAATCACCTGCTAATTGAGACCTTAAGGAAAGTCCTGAAAATTGTGATTAAAAGGGGAAAAAAATGCAAAGAAAATCACATTGCCAACAGGAGTGAAAGAGTATTTGTGGGACCTTGTGCAAAGCAGGAGGCAAAAACCAAAAACAAACACACTGAGGAAAAGAAGCAAGTCTCAGCTCTCTCAACGGAAGAGAGCAACTTCGCTGGCAGGCTGTTGAGAGCGTGCTTTGTCTGCCTGATTTACACAGGTAGAGAGAGAATGGTTTGGAGGCTGTAGGCCTGCTCAGCCAAACGCCCATGTGTGCATGAAATTAGAATGTCAACATTTGATTCATGCTGCCAAGCTGTGACTGTGAAACAAATTATGTCAGTGGGTGGCAACTGCAATATTAGCCTAAGCAGATAACATTTAACTATAAAGAGGGGCCCCGTCTTCCTGCTTTCTCTCTATTATTATTTTAATATCAACACTGTCAGACCTAGAGTTTTGAGAAAAAGGAAGATGTTTTATGTGGAGGCATGGGTCCTTTAGGAAGGGACTCCGCCATTCAAGTGATGTTTGCTCCTAACCCTAAATTTTGAAATTTAGGCGTCAGGTGACACAATGATGAATTTTACGCACCACCACCACCACCCACTCAACTGAGTTCAAAGTGGCTGTGTCATTTGTGGGCTAATCTAAACCACAATTAAATAATCCGCCTCTTATAAAGGAAGCCTTTGATTCCAGGGCAGAAACAGGAAACTTTATCCTTAAATGTATTTCAATGTAAAGGAAGTGGCAAGTACCTTGAAAGGGAAGGAGAGCAAATTCTTCCAACCTACTTCCTAGGTTCCATACCAAGTAATTCTGCCAAAGTGAGGTCTACGTGGATGTTGGAGTTAAAACGTGTTCCTTTCTGTTACAGTGATTTAAGCTTTGTGCATATTTAAAATCAATTTTAAATGAAATGCGGTTGGAAATCTGCCGAGGAATTTCACATAAAAAGTAGGCGTTGTATTGGTGTATTTTTTCTTTAAGACTTTCTCAGTGAAGCTATAGCCATCTACATCTTAAACTTGGCCCATGAGATAACAATTTTCCCATGAAATGAGGCGCACATCTATCTCCATTTGAGGCCCACTTCTTTAACTACCAATATGGCAAAACATCAATTTGAAGTTTTATTCCATTACAAACACCCATGTAGTTAAAGTTAATGCTGTGAAAAATCCAACTTGTAGCAGTGAAATGTTTATAGAAGCAGCATTCATTTAACAGTTGAACCAGGCCAAGATGGCTAGCCACAGGATTAATACTCAGAATACTGAAAGATTTTGCAGGGGACAGGGGTATGGGAGGATATGAGTGTCACTCAGAAATGTGTACATTAGTCTAAACTATTTTTACTTCCAATCATGAGAATATTCTCACATCTCCTCACAGTTAAGCATGCATAACTGTGATGGTCCCCATCTTTTCCTGCTAGAGTTCTGATCTCCCACACACATATATTTATGTCCAAAACTCAAGGGTTGAATTTTTCTTTCTACCAAGGTATAAAGGCCTGAGGTCTTTATCAAAAGGGAAATATTAATAGAATTGATTCTTTTAAGTAGATTTCCTATTTGATGAAGAGGGCTATGGGGAGAACAAACTTTAAAGTTTACCAAAGAACCTTTTGGTACTATCATTTATATTACAGCTCCCTTATACCAGATAGAAAGTCACACTAAGGCAATATAGTTAGTAGGCTGATTTTGAAAATGCTTGTCTTCTTGGCATATTTCTCATGGCATATTGATTGATGAGTTTCTTATTTTAGCTGGATATGGTATGAATATAAACTCACAAAGGAGCAAAACAGATTTCTTAAAACTAGAAGTTGTAGACCAGGTAACCACAAAATTTCTACTTTGTCTCCACACATGGTTTGAGAAGGGAGTACCAAACCCACCAATCTGGTCTTTGCCTACATGTAAAATTTCTTGGCTGAAATGCTCTCATTGTCTGAGATGTTTGTGAAAAAGCTGCCTGAGTGGAAGGTCTCTGAAACTGATCTTTGAGAGAAGTCTGAGGTAAAATGTCTATTTGACCCACCAGTTGGGTCTACTGCTTCAGCCATGGCTATTGATGCAGAAATGTGTTCTACCCTTTCCTCTCAAGGAAGAATTTCCACTTTGAAATTTCATTCATTCTGGAAACATCTCTTGGGTAGGCCATATTTCCTCTTCATTCAGATGATGTCAGAGCCCACCATCCATTTTAAAGCCTTAACATCTTCAACAGCAATATATCATATAGTGCCATTTATTTCAAAACTGTTCACAGACAAAAAGGAATATTTTCTCTTCATGGAGGCAATTGCAGGCTTGTAACTTCTTCATCCTCTGAAAACCATAGAATAAAGTTGGCATTACCATCTGTAGTTAGCTGTCAAATGCATTTAATGCTTTATCAGGAGAACTGGGAACAAAATTACCCTCATCACTCCATGTCAGGAAAGTAGATTTGCGTTCTCCACCATGTAAGGCATTAACAGTGTTCCTTCTGTCAGAAATGGTAAAAATCGGGAGATGAGAGAATGAAATAAACAATATTTTGATGTAAAGAGATTATCAAGATGAGTGGAATGACCGTCTGGTCACCCGGGGGGTTTATTCAGTTAACACTTCCACCCCTTAAAGACAATGGTGTGCAATCAATGCATATAGGGCCTTTCAGGCGCGTTGCTAAGTGATTCGCAGTGTCAACAGAAAAATGCCGGATGTACAGAGGACAGCTCCAGGCCCAAGAGAGATCAACACCCTCTGATGATATTTTAAACTTAATTCAGTGCCCGATGAAGATTGTGACAGGTTCCGTGGCCAGAGCAGAAAAGATGTTTGCACTTCAAAATCCGACTTCGTAAAGTTGCTCTGCTGTGTGCAAAGAGTGTTTAATTTGGTAACAAGTGAATCACGGCCCAAAGAGTAGTTGGTTCAAATAGGAAAAGGCACCCAGCAGGGGCATCCTGAATATTCATTTCTTGCAAGGCACAGCAGTCATTCTACAATCTCGGCATCAGTATCAGAGCTGATCATTTGTCTCAGATTGTCTATGCATTCTCTCATTTTTTCATCTCTAAAATCTATTTTAGGAACAGCCCCTGAAGCCATTTGCAACAGCTTCTTCAGAAATTCTAAAGAAAGGAAAGAAACTTGAATAGGATCACATCACCCCATACAACCATGAAAACCTATTTTGTGGGGCATTCTTGAAACCAGCCCAGAAGCTCTTAAGAGTTTTTGTATTTATTTACCCATTTCTTTCTCTCCCTTCTCCCTCCCCTTGATGGATTTTTATATTCAAATGCAAAAGATTTCCATGTGCACTAAAGGTCCATTTATGTATTGGTTTAGAAGATCATGATGCTGAGAAATGCAACTTTTTCATAAACAGATGTTTACAAATTCAGTCTTTGTACCAGGAAAAGCACACTCATTACAAAGGGCCTATTTTCCGTATTTGGAGGCAAAACCCTTTTGAATAAACCTCATGTCCCTAAAGTCTATGAAGTCAGATATATCCTCCTTAAAGCCACTGAACTTGTAAAATGTTTTCCTAACTAGACACTGGTGGATCCTGCATGCATGCCCTGGGTTGCTGCTGACAACAAACCCTTGCTTGCACAGGCCCTGAGAGTTGTGTAGATGAGAGGGTGCTGAGGGACACAATCAATGTATTCAGTTCGGGACTCTCTATTCACCTAGTGGAACACAAGCTTTTTAAGAGCCCAAGTCACATAATTTTCAGTGGGCAGGTTTGTCCTCTTTGTCCTCAAGAGTTTGGTCTGTTTATTAAACCAATAAGAGCCCCAGAGCATTTTGTCTAGTGGGCTAAAAACTCCAAAAGCAGAGTATATTAACGTAGATTGAGAAGAGGGTGGGGAAGGAGCTGGTGTACTGACATTTTTCTTCCTGTCTTATTCACAAAGCTAATTTTATAGGATTGTTCCTGTCATGTTTAAGCTACAGGTAGTAAGGGGGAGATGGAAGGCAGATAAAACCATAAAATAGCATTCCCAGGCCTTGTTTCTTCGCCTCACTGAGGGTGGTTCTCTCTCACAGAAGCATTAAGGCATTGTGAGGTAAAGAAGAAACAGCATAGAAAAAAACCAAACAAGTTACGACAACAACTGCACTGAGACCACATGCTACCGTCCTTGTCCTTCTACTGTAGGTGATTCCCGACACCAGGATTCTGCAACAAAACACAAGCAAACTTTTCCATAGTTTTAAAAGATGGAAAGATAGTATTTTGGGCCCTGGGTTAGTAATGTGAATGGGCATTTTACAAGAGGGTTATATGTACAGGCCACAGATATTTTCGGATTAATGATCAGGCCTAACTCACGACTGAGTCTCTTTCTCATCACTGGAGCAAGAACAAGTGAATTCTGAGTACTAGACAAAAGGAATTTCACTTATAAGAACTAGCTGTGGGTCCAAAAATATTTACTGAGAGGCACGACATGTTTAGGTATTAATTGAAGTTGTTAATAGAAAATTATCACAGTTTCTCCACAAATAAGAAGAAGTATGAATGGACCATAAAGTGTTCCTTAAATTCCTAATAAAATTAGTTAGGGCCTCACTCTTTAAATTTATTCCAATAGCAAATTGCTTTTCACATCTCTTCTGAACTTGCCCAAACCATCACACAGGAATCAGTGACAATGATTTATTCAGTTTTATCTGGCCCCAGTACAACTGTTGAGCACTGTAGACTATTTTAGCAGGAATCTTATAGTTTGGATAATGCTCTAACTTGGGGACATAGCCCAGACTTCCACATTTCTTTGTAGGTTAAAATATTTTCTGTATGGTCATTTGTGACAAAAATCCTTGTTACTGTAGTTCGTTTATCCTGTATAAACATGCTGCTGCTCTCCCACCTTGGAAGGAAGAAGTGTTTTCTACTTTTCCCCAGTACCGGGAAGTCTTTCTCCTTGTCCCTCTTGTGGCCAATAAGCTACAGTGATAAACAGTCTGTGAAAGCAAAGAAATCCACAGCTAAGGTGACAGGACAAACGTTAACTAGGCCACACTGACAGGAGTCTGGAGTTCAAAAGCTTTGCTGGCATGGGTGTTGCCTGGCAGAAACATTTGCTTAAGTCCAGCAATTTCAGCAGGTAAAACACTAGAGCGTGCCATGAAACAACACAGCCCAAAAGAAAACTGCCATGAAACAAGCCAGAAATAGGAATGAAAGGTAAACGTAGAGCCATGAGGACATATTAATTTATTAAACGGAAACTAAGCCAGATTATCTATTTCCAAAATTTCCCACTAATATACTGTGTGTGTGTATATATATATATTTTTTATTTGCATTTATTAACTTTTATTTGCATTTATTTTATGCAGAATTTATCCTCAGGCATAAGTTTTTGTTTCTCCTGGGATATCTTCTTCCATGCAGCCTCCTCTTCTGGTTTAGGGATAATCTGCTCTTTTCAGTAAGGATCACCTCAGTGTGGCAGGGAGAGCTCACGTACGGGTTAATCTGACCATGAGCCCTCTAAGTTCTACACTGACACCTTGGAGGCTTTGCTCACGTGGATATACTCCATGACCAGAGAATCAATATCTAAACCCTTAAGTCCGGCATCATTCTCTGCATTTTTAGGCACGTGCGGTAAACATTCAGCACTCTTTTTGGGCCACCGTCCCCGGGTCCAGCCTCACTATCTGCCAGTGGGCACATCTACCAACTCTCCCAGTGTAGTGACAGAACACACATTGCTTCTACAAAGTGATATCTTTCAGATACTTGGTGGCTTTTCAGTATGCATACCCTTGGTGGCCTGGGCAGTTTCACATGTGTTCTTAAAGTGAACACGAAGATTTGAACCTCTTGATTTGCATAATTTTTTAGGGTTTCCTGGGTTGAGTGAATAGCTATCAGTTTTCTGAGATCACCTCAGGCTGCTTAGGGGAAGAGCTATACTTAACATACATTTGGTTTTTAATCTGCTTTCTCTTAGACAAGATCACTGGAGATCTATGGTTCTCAACCCTGGCTGTACATTAGAAACTTTTAAAAATCTACAGATGCCCAGACCCCACACTCAGAATTTGTTTTAATTGTTGAGGAGTAGAGCCCAAGCCATGATAAGTGTTGATGCTCCCCGGGTAAGTCCAGTGGTTAACATTCCCCCTGATGAGCCAGGATTGAGGGATACAGTCATACATAATTAACTGAAGATAGGCGCAGATGGAATAAGCAGAGTTTAATGGGAGGAAAACCTAAAATTGAGGACAACCATCCATTAGTTTTTCTTTTTCTATGAATGGAGAAACAAAGTATACTATTCAATCTAAGCAGAAGACATCTTGGTTTACCTCTAGGATTGACATATTCCTAGTTGAACCCCACTGACTTATATGATTGGAAAGAGACCCTCAGAAACTGGATGGCAGGTACAGACATATTTAAAAGAAGTACTACCTCATGAGAGATTCAAAACACTGCAAAAATGTAGAAGATGAGGGGATGTGGGACATCAGGAAAGGCTTCCTGGAAGAGGTAGCTCTTGAAAGGGGCCTGGAGTAGAAAGATCCCTAGGAAGCACTGTGGGTGGGGGGAAGGGAACTGATAAGTACAAGCAGGGAATCCCTTTTCCAAAGCTCAGGGCTCTTTTCATGAAAAGGAGGAAGTATTTCATGTTTTTTTTTTTTCCTTTTTATTATTCTTCTCTTCTGCTTCTAGACTAGGAAAAGTAATAAAGGCTAACACTATTTATTGTGTGCCAGACATTATTCTAAGAGCTTTTTACTTAAATTCTTTGCACTTAATTGTCAGAATATCTCTGTGAGGTAGGTACTGCCATCACCCCCATTTTACAGAGAGGTGAAATAATGCACTCAAGGTCACACAGCAACCGAATGGTCATTGTCTTAATCTCTCTGCTCTTCTGCCTCTTTCAGATATTGTCATTGACTGAAGCCACCTCTTCCACCAGCAGCTCAGAGCTCACTGGTGATAGATGCTGTTGTCTGGGAGCTGGCCTACTTACCTTCTAAAATCGGCAATGCTCTGGAGTTGGAAAAGGATTGTAGACCCACCCAACTATAGTTCAGATGACATGCTGGGAGGCCCATGCTTAATCAGTGTTCCACTGAGCACAGAAGTAGCTAAGCCCACAGACTCTGCCCCTAGAGCTGCAGCGAGAGCAAGAGAAACCTGACCTGTCAATTTCTCCGACCACTCCATCTCACCTTGCACAAGATCATATAGAATCGCCTTTCACTTCTTTTTTTTAATTATAGAGGTAGAGATGATGCCACTTTCCTTCTCTTTTGAAACTCCCTCTCAAGTAGCAAGTTGTTATAAAGGTTTGAATACTGAGCGGTCTTGCCTAAGAAATCCAGACAAAGAGTATTTAGCAAAAGTTTTAAGAATGCCCCAGAGAATGAGTATGGTATAAGCCAGTGAAATCAATTTTTTCCTCTTTTCACTAAAACCAGTTAATTGAATAGGGACTTATTGAACACCAACCATACACAGGGTTTCTAAGTAAGAAGAGAACACAACTACAAAAGTTACCAAAACAAAAGGCAAAGTGAGAAGTATCACAGGGAAAGTCCCAAAATGCTGTGGCCATTTGGAGGAAGACGAGATGGAAGCAGGGATCCTATATGGCTTCCTGGAGGAGGAGGTACCTATTATAGGCCCTGAATCTGAAGGATGTCAATAAAAGCTGTGGGAGGAGTGAAGGGCAGTGAATTCTGCTGAGAGGAGAGGTCTGAAATTGTTTCTGGTTGCAAGTCTTGAAGAGAGGGCCCTCAGGCTGCACGTGAAGCCCAAGAACAAAGAAAATGTTTGCTGCCAACTTCCAAACTTGCACAGGCGGCAGAGTCGGGGGCAGGGAAGCTCTAAGGTCGTTCATACAAAGTAGCCAATTTACAGTTATGGTTACACTGGAGTCAATTAAAGTGTTTTATTAGCAGGAATTTGAATCTTTTACCTTCATTAACATTTAACAGTAAATGGGAGGAAAAAGGTAAATAAAATATTATCTGGCTTTTTAAAGGTCATTTCAGACTGAGCATTATAAAATGGGAGCTGGGGAAGGGTGGGATGGCCCTTTGTGTGGATTTAGTACATGGGGCCCACGGTACCTATAGATCTCTGGAGAGACCTCATTGCACCAGCAGCAGGAGAACATCTCTTGGCAGGTGAGGTGCTCAAAGGTGCATTCATTAGAGGCAGTACATTTGGGGCAGGAGGAGGGAAGAGGGAGACCTGACATGTGAGAATGAATATTTTGCTTCAGATCTCAGATTGTAAATGATTTGGGGTGTGCAGCTCTTAATAATTACTCCCATGATCAACATCTGCTTTTTAACAACCCTAGCTAGTGACCCAAACTGATTAAATGACATACCTAATCATTCCCCCAAAGGAAAGAAGCGCAAAGAAAGCCCTGTACCCAAGTCTTGAAGAGTCTGCAAGAGGGCCTTGGGGAAGCCTCTGTCACAGGAGGCAGGCTATGTTCATGCCCCAGGTACTCTGTGGACCTTTTACAGAAAGGCCTGCTGTTATTGGAAGCCAGAAGCAGAAATATACTTTGGCAAGAATATAAATGTTCAACCTGAAAAGAAACTCCTTTTATTTTTAAATTTTTCAAAATGTAGAGCCGTGAGCAGTTAGAAAGCCATCCAAAAGCTTTCAAGTGAATATTTCAATCCAACTTGTCATCCTTGGAGATGATAAGACCTAATGTCTCATCATCAAGCATCATCTGACCCTGAGAAGGCCCCAGGAAGCCAAGATGTTCCCACTGTTGGAGAAAGAACTTCCTTGAAATTCTTTATAAGAATGGTTGGACTAGAAGGAGAAGACGCACTCCTTCCATGATGAGGTTTCTGAAGATTTCAAGGTTTCAATGATGCCTGTCCTCCTTAACCTAGGTGAAGGAATAGGGGGAGAGAGATAGAAAACCCTTGTAGATGAGAAGTTTCCCTTTTGAGGCAGTAATAGAAAGCACGGTCTTACTCAAATGAGTGAGCTACTGGGTTAAATATCCTCCACTGTGTTCATCATTAGGGCATTTGACTTTACTGCATCTGAAAATAGGGGAGAAATGAAATCACAGCAAAATAAATATTTCCTAATTTTAAATAAATATTGCTAATCATAGTGATTGTGTTCAGAGCACAATGCAAATACATAAATACAGAGAATAAAATTGGAAGGAAAAAAGGTTATTTACATACATAAACACAAATCAAAAATCCGATTTTAATGTGCTAAAAGCATCTGGTCTGGTTCTCTAAATGTCAAAGGCTATTGCTCACTGTCCCTCCAGCACTATCCCAATTAACAGCTGAGGAGACGGCCTTTCATTTTTCCAAATCTGAAGGTAAATATCATGGACTTCAGTGTAAAAAATGATGAGGACCTTTTCCTGTTCTATTTAACAACTTTATTTTGCATTTGATCTAGCAAAACAATATAAAAAGGCTTCTAGAAGGAAGTGGCAAACCAGAACTCTAAATAGCCTCCCTGATAAGCTCTCCCCACTTCATTCCCTTTCCTGGTTATACAAGATACACAAGCGACTTTTCAGCCACCCAAGAAGTCTGGGGATATCATCGAGCCTGAAAGATCTTCAGCACCAAGGTGTACAAGGCTACAGAAAGAGGCGGGGGGAGACTGGGACCATTTTCTACATCCTGAAGAGAAGCCAACATTCTCTATGATGGACATAGATAACGGGTGCTATTATCCAAAAAGTTGTCATATTGGGCTCCTGATAACCACTGAAATAATCTCCTTTAAAAAATTATATTGAACACATAGAAGTCAGGCACTGTGTTTTTGCCTTAGGGAATGCCATCCCATTTCAGTCCTACAAGAATGGTATGTGGCAGGTAGTTTTTTTTTATATAATAATTTTTTATTATGTGATGTTAGTCACCATACAGTGCATCCCAAGTTTTTGATGTAAAGTTCCATGATTCACTACTTGCGTATAACACCCAGTGCACCATGCAATATGTGCCCTCCTTACTACCCATCACCGGCCTATCCCGATTCCCCACCCCCTCCCCTCTGAAGCCCTCAGTTTGTTTCCCAGCGTCCATAGTCTCTCATGGTTCATTCCCCCTTCTTTTTACCCCCCCTTCCTTCTTCTCTTTCTTCTCCTACCGCAGGTAGTTTTATCTCAAATGCAGAGGACGAAACTGGACTCAGAGACAGAATGCAGTCTGCTCTCATCACTGTTATACCAGCCTGTGTTTTCTCATGAAGGTAATTTGGAACTGAATAAATGAAATGACCGTTTATTCCTACCAACACAGCAATGCTTTCTTACCCACTCTGGGTGAATAACATGGACTGACTGAGAATCAGCTCCAAAGGGACCCTGGAGATCTGGGAGCTTCCCTCAAGGAACATGCTAAACGGGGAGAGAGGCTGGCCTAACAATGACTGCGGGTTCTGTTGTTCCACAGTCCTGGGCCTCCCGCTAAGAAATGCTGACCTCTCTACCTTTTAACTGGTGATGAAACTAAGGCTCATTGCTGAATCTTAGGAATCAAGCTCTCAACTCCCAGTTCAGAGACAGCCGCTGTGCTTTCAGTTGAGAAACAGAAAAGCAATATATTAGAAATATATAGATATCTTATGTTGTTTCTGCTTTCCTGCACAACTCACCTCTGTTAACTAGCTCTGCAAAGGCTGATGGCTGTTCCCTGTACCTCTGCCTTCCTCTTTAGGCAAATATGAGCCCCTTGCAGCAATTCACACATTTCTTCTCCTGTCCTCTCAGGTAAGGGGTTCTTCCCTACTCCCTGAATTCAGCAGGAAACTTCAAATTATTCAAGAAAGATGTTCTGATTCAACCAACACCTACTGGATGCTTCATATATCCCAGGCATTAAGTTTGGTGCTTGTCAATATACTATTTCATTTAACCATAACTCAACACTATAACATGGGTACTAAGCCCATTTTACAGATTAAAAAACTGAGGTTTTGGTGGTTTATGTAAATTTCTCAAGGGCTCATGCCTAGTGGCTGAACTAATGTCAGACCTAGGTGTCTCATCAATCACCCATCTACCATCACTCAGTTTCCTCTACCTCTCAGTTCCATCACATTTTGACATCAACCCCCTCCTCCTCAAAGAAGAGATAATCACAGGAAGTACCTTTCAAAGGTTAAGATTCTATCAAGTAGGTGAGTTCTCAAGAGATGTGAGTAAAAGAAAGACTCATTGAAATAGAATTTCTAAGAACTCTGGCCACATTTCTAGGTGAAAATGGCAGACTTATGTGTATATACGTTATTCACTTGCCAAGGAACAGAAACACGTCCATGGTGAACTAAACGCTCCTGAGAAAGTTGGGCACAGAGGGAAAAAAAAATCAATGATGAAAGCTCATAGCCATTTACAAAAACATAATCTCACAAACACACATGCAAACACACACATGGTAGTGACACACTGAAATGGTTATCTGTGAGAGCATGCTAGGGAATCAGAATGGGGAATAAAAGAATAAATAAAATAAGAGAACTATGATTAACTTAATGATCTACTCTTGAGGTTAATATTTTTTTAAAGTTCATGGCAATTTAAAAATAAAGTCTATGAAAAAGACTGCCAATAAACATGATAAAATTCCCAAATGCAAACTGATGTGACTGTAGGTATGAAATTATCAAGAAGAGGGAGAGAAGATGAACTTGCCAAAAGGGGGATCCTTCTTAGGAATTTCATAACTATGGGCTCTTGCTGTTCAGTAATTGCAAGAAAACCAGCCTGGCTCCAGCCCCTTTACCTGCTGGGAGGGCAAGACAGAATTATGGACTCACATGAAGGATGGACACTGGTGGATGGCACCCATCAGAGTGCATGATAACAGGTCTGAGGATCCAGGTCAGAGACGGCCACCCCAATTTAAGCTGCATGTAATTAAAAGGTGTGCATAGAACAGAAACTGACCCTTGCCATCTTGGGCATGTCAGAGGCTGCTTATTTGAGGCAAAATTCTTTATTGTTTTTCCTTTGTTCTTTTGGTTTTAAAATAATGTACAGAAATCATGTAACTTGACAAAATAAAAAATAAATATCCTCTCATCTGGCCAGTGTTTAAAGTGCAAAGGTTTTTAGCGACTGTGTAGTGAGAACACAAACACACACAGAGAGACAGAACAAATGCTCTGATGAATAAAAATATGAATTTGAGGGCAAATGAGGCATGAAACATACTGGCCAATAAACAACACAGAAGAAGATCATATTAAATTTTTTTTAATCTAACCAGACTGGGAAGCATTTGAGCCAGAATACCCACCAAGACAAGACTTTCAAGGAAGTTGCATTTTCTAACAAGTACAGAGGATTGGTGTTCTTTTATTTGTTGTAACGCAGACATAAAGAAGCCTAGGATCTTACTGGACTGTGATTTTGAAGGTGAGACTGTGAAGGTTTATACAAATCTAAAAACACATCAGTGACCTATCATGAAAAAATAAAATATGCCTAAAATATTCCTGTACTCACAGCTCTTTTTTGAAAAATGCCTCGTCCAGGAGGCCCTTATATTCATAAAGTCCTTTTTAGTCCACAAAGCTCCTTCAAAACCACTTTGCAGAGTAGAAAGGACAGGTATTATTTGCTGGATGAGGAAATCAGAACAGAAAGTTCAGGTGATTTTCTCAAGCCCTTCTGCTCAGATATAGTATAGTCCAACTAGTATCTCACATATCGGACTCCTAATGTGGTATAGCCCTGCTAATCTGCCAGTCCTGAGGTTTCAAACAGCCACTATGAAATGTGCACTGTTTGCCCCTGCTGCTCTTTTATGAAAAGCTGATATCAGGAGCCTACTTTGTACCAACACATCCCATATCAACCATCCCTTTCTCTAAGGGAGGCAGGATGGTGTGGTGGCTGAGAGCTAGACAGGCCTGGGTGCAAATCCTAACTCTGTGAGATACCTGCTATGGGGTTTTGGAATGTTGTTGCCTCTGTAAAACTGAGTTTTCTCTTCAGTAGTGATGATAATTACTGTCTTCCAAAGCCGTAAGCATAAAAAAGGTCTTGGCCCACAGTAAGCATTATTACAATTTCTCCTCCACAGTATGCAAAGGTAAAGAAGGAGAAGCATAAACTTTCAGGGCATGATCAGAAGAGGTCATGCGCAGGGCAGCACAGGGCTTCCTAGTCAAGTCTCAAATAGAACCTTAAACAGAAGAACCTAGGAATGCAGACTTTTTTGTGCATGGAATTTATCACAACCAAAAGAACAATGAGAATACATGTCTTAGAGAATCTTTCACCCCACCCCCAAACCACCACATGCACACCCAGAAGCATTGTGGGTCAAAAGAAAATGGATTCTTTCAAGATTCCCAGACCAGTTTGTGCAAAGTGAAAAGGTTTCCAGCCCCTGTCGGTTCTGAGAAATACCTGAGCCTTGCAAGGCTGAGGTCACCTGAAACTCCTCGGGGGGCTCTCTGTCTGCACTAATTAGAGAAAGCAATATTGTTTGAAAGCATTCCCTTCATCTGTCTTCCTACCTCTCTTTGCTCCAGGATTTGGGTGTTCGCAGGCCCAGGCCTCACAGCCTGCCAGCCCTTCAAAGGCAGGGAAAAAACACAAGCTCACCAAACAGGTGGTGATAAGAGACGTGCCCAGACTGCCTTGGCCGTTTCGCTCTGCACCTTCACTTTCATTATCTTCATCATTTGTCAAGCAGAGGCAGGCTGGTAAGCCAGGGCTTCCAAACCTTCAAAAGGAAATATTGACTAAACGACCATGCTGCTGCTTCCATGACCTCCTCTTTACCTGCTGGATACCCACAGGGACTCACATTCTCAAAAGACAAGTCATCGTTAGACTTTGCTCACTGACATCCAGAGGCCCAAGGGAGAGCAAGAGAAATGAAGGGCCAGTCTTAGGAGGAGTTATGAACTGCACCAAGAAACTGGAAAATGCAAAATTAACTTTCAAGGGTAGGAGCATACAGACAGGACCAATTCACTCAGAACCTGACAGAAACACAGTCCTTATGATGATGAAGGAGTCCAAAATTCCCCAAGAATCTGGCTCATTACCTCACTTCTTTAGAGAGCTCAGGTTTTCCCTATATACCCACAAAACTCCTCTTCTTAGAATTTTAGGAAAAGAGTCCCTAAGTTGAGAAAGGGACAAAATGAAGTTTTTACAGTTTGGCTCAGCTTATGGGCTTGTTGAAGTAGAAAACAGTTTTTGAGTGGAACAAGGAGGAGGAAAGAAAGAATTAAAGGGGTTGGGGTGGGGAGGGAAGGCGGTGTTTTGTTTTTCTCCCTCCATAGTGGCAGAGGGCTGACCAGAAGTTGGAAGGTACATGTTCTGGTGCCATGGAAACAAATTTTGCAGCCCTGGTTGTTTCAAAAAAGTGCCCATAAACCTGAGCTCACATGTCAAGGTGGATCACAAGCCAGAAGACTAAGACCTGAGCAGAGTTTAGGCCCCTTATTCCCATTCACTCTTCTTCCCGGTCTTCTCGGACTCTCTTCCAGAAGTTTCCTGGAGAAGCTATCCCAGCTACTCTCTTAACCACACTACTCCCATCCCCAAGTCACCTCAACATATGCCCCTCCTTCAGAAACAGAACTATAACTGGTTCCAAAATTGTTTCTGTACCCAGATAAGACAAGACTGAGGGCAGAATATGAGCTTCCTACATGTGTGGATATTCCAGCCAGTGATTGTATTTAAGGTTTTTTCCCTAACAGTAAAAGTTTCATTTATCTTTAAAGGTAACCTTGACAGGTCTACTAAAAAAAAAATGAATATTTCCCTCTTAACAAATGCATTTCCCCACAACGCATCTGCATGACCATCTCACCTAAAAAATACAGAGGCTAATGTGATTTTGATGCTAACCATCAAGAAACTCTCGGGGCTTTTTTTTTTTTTTTTTTTTTTTTGAGGGGTGTGGATAGACATCTTCTTGTTCTTCACAAATTGGTCTCTAGCCTGAATGAGAAATGCAGGAAAGCACAGAGGTGTAAAGGCACAGCACGCCTGGGAAGACTGGGCTGTTTCTATTCAGCTGGGACTCAGAGAAGGGCCAAGGGGAGCAGCACAAGATGAGGTCAGGAAGGTAAGTGGAGTTCATATTGGGAGGGTCTCCACACACATTTGCTTTCCTGCAATGGGGTGCTATCTAAGATATTTAAGTAGGTAATACACGGGATTCATATTTCAGTTCTGTGATAGAGTGTGGAGATCCTAGAAAAAGGAGAACCTAAAGACACAAGGAGGAGACAATCCTTCATTCGTGAAGCAAACACTGAGTGACTGCAATATGCCAGGCGCTGTGCCAGGCACTGCGAGTCTGGTGATGAATGAAGTCAACACCATGACTGTCCTGGAGCATGCAGTCTAACAGCATATGGGGATGGCAGTGGATGGCACTGAAGGTCCCAGATGCATTTATGAGGTGTGTGGGGAATTTTCTCAACACAGTGAATTTGAGATATTTGTGAAACAGTCACATGGATAGGTACAAGGAGGCCTAGAGTCGATATGCATTCCTACAAGTTTAAACAGGAATAGAATTTCTAAAAGTCATTTAATCTGAAGAAAGTCTGCTTTCCTAATCATCACCTGTGGGTTTCTACTCAGAAAAGAACATTTCTCTTGAAGTTTTCCTTGTCAAACTGAGAGGTGAGTAACTTGCCCAAGTAATAGTGCAATTAAGTGGCAAAGTCCCAGGTTTAAACCTAGGTCTGTGGGGCCAGGGTCTGCCTTCAAAGAGCTGGGTACAGAATAAAAGGTTTGGAGCACAAGCCCCAGGCCTGAATTCCAGCTGTGGGACTCAGGCATAACTACTCCCCTTTTCTACATAGAAGTTGATTATTGTTGCCCAACGTTGTACAAAAGCCAAGGGAGATCAGACATAAAACAGACCTGAAATGAACTCTCAGTGGGTCTTCCTCTTCTATAAAAGAAACCTTGACTACCAAACCACTAGCCACCTTTTCTACATCCCTTCTAGAGGTCCCAAATCCCTCACCCACAGAAACCAGCTCTGCTTCATTAACATTTCTTTCAGTAACATTTACATATTTTATTCCACCCTCTCTAATTCAGCAGACCCTTCTTCTCACCCCATTTTGTTCTCAGAGTTTGGTAGTTCTTAGCAAAAATAACAGATTTACTGCTTCAGTTCCCACAATGCACATGTATTTATTAGGTCCTGCCTTAAAGCAAATTCAAACATCTTCTATGATCATTTTCTCCAAGTGTCAGAGATCTGCCAATCCAACTTTGGGATGACTCTTAACATATAGTCTACCATCTGGAGCTGGCTACCCGTAAGTTGTAATATTTCAGTGCCTTCCAGGTACTCTATATGACCTGCTAATTACCTGTCAGAATGTAGGCATCAGACACAAATCAAATAAGTGAAAAGAACTTGATCTAATCTCTGTGTTGTTTCCAGTTTCTGAGTCTCTGAATACCACATACATCAAGCCTACGTCTTGCTCTGGGACATCACATACTTTAATGCATTCCCCAAAGCCCACAGTTCTCTGCAAAGAACTGTTTCCTTTGCTGCTGAGATTAATAAGCTGATCCTCTTTCCTTGACTGAAAATGTCTGAACAATGTAGAGTTGACCCAGCCTCCTCCTTTCCAGAGGGCATGTTGCAAGATCTCTAGAACTTGAACATAGCACTCTGCCCATGAGGAGAAAACTCACGCTTAGAGGCAACTCTTGACAAGCCTATCTGATTTAATTTGTCCTCTCCTTTGTGGACAAATGTCCAAGGAGACAAGAGCCACCATAGCATTTAGCTTTTATTTCCCTTCCTGAATTCCAGGAAGAAGTCTCAACTTTTGATAAGCAAACCAAATTCAAATATGTGGGAGACACTTACTCATAAATTCATTCAGCCAACATTCACTGAGCACCTACTATGTACCAGGTCCTGTGCTAAATAGAGTGTAAACAAAAAACATGATATTCTATGGTGACTAACATTAATTCCTGACATGATATTCTATGGTGACTAACATTAATTCCTGAAGATTTAAAATACTATTTAAAATACTAATGGCCTTTATTTGATGGGTGTTTGGTGTATACAACCAAAATCCTCAATTTTAAAAGGAATTCAGCAATTTTTAAAAATATGTACTTTCTCATACTCTCACTAGGGCTTTAGGAGGACGGGGATTTTTGTCTGTACTATTCAGGCTGTATCCCTACATCTCGAACAGTGACTGAAACATAGTAAGTACTCAATAAATATTATTGAACACATGAATGATGCTCTTGGCCCACAGAGAAGAAGGCAATTATCTTCCACATCCCTTACCCAATTAGTACTTGGGGAATACTAGCACCATCTTCTAACCAATAAACTTAGGAGTAGGTCTACTTTGTAGTCATTGGAAAAGATGTTGTACATAAGCAAATTGTCAATGACATAAGCTAATGGCTATGATATCTAGCTGTGTGGAAAAGCAGGTTACAAAGCAATATGTTCAGTGTAAGCCCACTTTTAAGCCAAATGTAAATTATGGGTCTTTTGGTTGATGGGCTTTGGGGTAGTTCTTACTTTTCTTCTGTGTATTTTCAGTATTATCTAAATTTCCCTGCAATGCACATTTAAATGTATTACTCTAAAAGAAGGTTCACAATCGAAATTTTGATCTGATTTTATCTTCAGTTTGCATTTAGATTCTATTCAAGGCCTTCCATCTAGCCTAGAAATTGCAAAAACTCTGTTCTAGGAGATAAGAGATGATGAGGTTCCTGACAGAGGCTGATATTTCATACCAGGCCTGGAAAAGAGAGGAAGCCCTAAGAATCATCACATAATGACCAATCAGTGACCTGTGTCAAAGAGCTGATTATGTCAGTTATAACTCTGGGAAGGTCGGTCACCTAGACAAATAGGAAAGGTATGAGCACAGAAAAGACAATGAAAAATGAAAAGGAATGAAATTTCCAAAAATGAAAAGGAATCTTCTTGAAATCCAGGAAAATAATGCCACCAAAATCCTTTCAACAGTAATCAGCTGTATTTCACTGGTTTCCCAAAACAGACTTCCTAAACAAGATCAGGAATATAAAGCCAATTTTTTAAAATTTCTATTCTCTCTCTTTTTTCTCCTCTTTCTCACCTAGGAAAAACGTTAACTAAGATTTCAAAGCCTAGCTTAGCTGCAGCTTCTCTGGAGTTTGGCAGCTGTTGGGTTTTGGTGTTTGAGTGCCAGTTATTTGCTCTGCCAACAATGTGTTAGGATAATCACCCACTGAAGGATTTCAACACATTACATTTCCCCAGAAGCCTTTGTCTAACAAGGTAATTTATGACCTGTTCAGGAATCTGGTCTTTACGAAACAATAAATTCACACTTGCGATGGACTTCAAAGCTGCCATTATGAGCCTTGGTCGCAGAAGGCATCCTGCAGCTCAGAGCCAGATCAACAGATAAGTGTCTGTAACACTCTCGGGCAGGCTGCAAAAGGGACAAAGCCGACAGCCATTGCAGCAGAAGTTGGCTATTCTTGCAAAATCTGACCCTAAAATTGGGTCCTCTTGACAATGTTAAAACCATTTCACCAACTCTACAGAATGTAGGATCTATGGGATTTAGGAGGTTGGCAAAGAATCAGGTGTTCCCCATAGGACAAGCAGCTACTCCTGCCCTTGGAAAATCTTGCTGAAATGTTAACAGAAGCCCAGTCCTCCAACCCTGTAGCCAGCCTAAGCCCAAAAAGCCACTTTCTAGAAAGTTGGGGGCATAAGCTTCTCATTGCCTCCAACTGTTTCAACAGGTTCTGGAAGCCAAAGGCATTTTTTCTTTTTTTGAAGTAATAGTTAACCTACAATGTTATATTAATTTCAGGTATATAATACAGTGATTCAACAACTCCATTACTCGGTGCTCATCAAGATGAGTGTACTCTTAATCCCCTTCACCTATTTCACCAATCCCTCCACCCACCTCCCCTCTGGTAACCACCAGTTTATTCTCTGCATTTAAGAGTCTGGTTTGTTTTTGTTTGTTTCCCTCTCTCTCTCTCTATTTTTTTTTTTTTTTTGTGTGTGTGTGTGTCTTTTTTTCTTGGTTCATTTATTTTGTTTCTTAAATTCCACATGAGTGAAATCAGATGATAGCTGTCTTTCTCTGACTGACTTATATCACTTAGCATTATACCCTCTGGGTCCATCCATGTTGTTGCAAATGGCAAGATTTCATTCTTTTATTGGCTGACTAATATTCCACTGTGGATACACACACACACACACACACACACACACACACACACACACACACACACACATCTTCTTTATCCATTCATCTATACATGGACACTTGGGTTGCTTCCATATCTTGGCTACTGTAAATAATGCTGCAATAAAAATAGGGGTAAAGCCAAGGATATCCTGCCCAGTCACAAACCTGCATAAATCATATGCCAGGTTTTTCAGAGTGTGGTCTCTATCCTGATTACACGAGAATCACCTCAGATGCTGGTTTAAAAAACACAGGTACCTGGACCCTACTGTGGACCTCTTGTAACAACTCCCAGCTGCTGGGCCCCATAACTGCCATCTTTAACAGTTCAGGTGATTTTTACACACACTAAAATTTAAGAAACACTGGGGAGGATGAAAGTAGATCAAACTAGGAGTTTAAGCCTAGGGGACTTGAGATGAACAAGATTCAGATTCAAATCTAGAAGCCACAATTTATTAGCTGTGTGATCTTGGACAAGTGTCTGCATCTTTCTGACCTTTGGTTTATTCATATGTGAAAAGGAAGAAATGTCTCCTAGTTTTGCAGTAGGGAGCAGCTTCTGGCTTTGAAGATATGCCCTGCCTTCCCAGTCAGACTTCTTACAGTTTCTCTTTTTTTGTGTCTGGGCCTCTGCCTACAGCTTCCCTGTTGCAGTTTGCCCTGACATAGTAAGCTATCGGGTTTACCAGATGAGGACACTTAGGAAGGCACTTGGAAATTCACACCCAGAATTCCAGGCAGAGGTCCAAGCACAGATATAGACATGCTTCTTACTTCTAACTCAGTGGTTCCCAAACATGGCTACACGTTGTAATCACCTGGGAGCTTTAAAAAGAATTTATGCCTCCAGAGATTCTGATGTAATTGGTCCAGATTGTGGCTGGATATTCAGGAAGTTTAATCTCCCCAGGTGATTCCAGTGTTCAGCTAAGTTTGGGAACCACTGCTCTTAGTGAAAAAAGAAAAAATTTGGCCCTCATTTAAGCACAACTGTGCAGATGTAGGAAGCTTTATTCAACATCCACACCCTTGGAATTATACTTAAAAAGGCAGAGATCCAAATGTTAATTACCATTTGTACAGCTGACCATTGAACAAGGGGGAGGTTGGAGGCCATCAACACTCCCTTTCCTCCATGCAGTCAAAAATCCAAGTATAATTTTTGATGCCCCCAAAACTTTACTAATAACCTACTGTTGACTGGAAAGCTTACTGATAACATAAACAATTAGCATATATTTTGTACATTATATGTATTGTATACCGTATTCTTACAATAAAGAGCTAGAGAAGAATTCTTACAATAAAGCTAGAGAAGAAATGTTAAGATAACAAAGAGAAAATACATTTGCAGTACTAAACATGTATTTATTGAAAAAAAAATCTGCATATAAGTGGATCTCTGCAGTTCAAAGCCCTTTGTTCAAGAGTCAGCTGTATTAGTTTCCCGAGGCTGCTGTAACAAATTATCACAAATGTAGTGTCTCAAAAACAACAGAAATTTATTCTCACACTTGGAAAGTCTGAAATCAGTATCACTGTGTGGGAATCAAGGTGATACCAAGGCCACACTCTCTCAAGAGCCTCAGGAGGAGAATCTGTTCCTTGCCCTTTCCAACTTCTGGTGGCTGCTAATATTTCTGGCTTCCTTGTGATCACACCCTTTCAATCTCTATCTCTGTGATCACATCACCTTCTCTTGTTCTATGTGCAAATCTCCTCTGCCTCTTATAAGGAAATAAAGGATTGCATTTAGAACCCACCTGGAAAATTCAGGATAATCTCCTGATCTCAAGAGACTTAATTTAATCATACCTGCAATGTCCTTTTTACCATATGCGGTAATGGTCACAGGTTCCAGGGATTAGGTCCAGGTACCTTTGAGGGACTATTCAATCTACCAAGGTCAGCCCTCAAGGATTTGCATTCCTCCCACATGCAAAATAAATTCACCCCCATCTTACTAGCCTCTAAAGTCTCACCCATTATGGTAGCAGCTCATATCCAAAATCACATTTGGGTGTGAGTCCCAGCTCTGTCATTTACTACTTGGTGAACTTGGCATCATATCTAGCTTGCCTGAGCCTCAGTTTCCTCCCATGTAGAATGGAGATAATGATCGCACCAATTTCATTGAAGTTTATATAGTTTAAATTAGATAATATCTGTAAAATATTTATTTAGAACTGGGCTCATTGTCAGCATATCAAAAATACCGGCAACAGTCTTAGTCTGTTCAGGCTACCACAACAAAGTACTGAAGACTCAGGGGCTTATAAATGACAGAATTTATTACTCACAGTTCTGGAGGCTGGAAGAGCAAGATCAGGGTGCCAACATGATTAGGTTCTGGTGGGAGCCCTCTTTCAGGCTGCAGATGGCTCACGTATCCTAACATGGCAGGAAGAGAGCTCTCTGGAGTTCCTTTTATAAAGGCACTATTCCCATTGAAGAGGGCTCTACCTTCAAGACCTAATCACTTCTCAAATACCTCCCCCTCCTAAAATCATCACTATGGGGGTTCGTATTTCAACATATCAATTTTGAGGGGCCACAAACATTGAGTAATTGTGGTAACAATGATCAATAATGGCAAACCTTACGAACGTTATCCCAAGAACTGAGGCCCACAACAGGTTATGTGATGAGCTGTTGGGTTTATAACTAATACTGCTAATATCAGCTAAAGATTATGTAGCTCCTTCTGTCAGGCACTAATCTAAGTGTTTTACAGACTTACTCATTTGGCTTTTGGAAATAACCCTCTAAGGCAGATACTATTATTTTTTTTTTTTTAAAGATTTTATTTATTTATTTGACAGAGATAGAGACAGCCAGCGAGAGAGGGAACACAAGCAGGGGGAGTGGGAGAGGAAGAAGCAGGCTCACAGCGGAGGAGCCTGATGTGGGGCTCGATCCCGGAACGCCAGGATCACGCCCTGAGCCGAAGGCAGGCGCTTAACCGCTGTGCCACCCAGGCGCCCCAAGGCAGATACTATTATTATTCCTATGTTACAGATGGAAAACCTGTGAGAAGTTAATCCCAGGTCACACAGCTAATAAGTGGGGGAGCCAGGAATTAAACCCAAGCAGACTAGCTCCACTGTCCTTGCTTACAGCCACTACGTCATTTCAGTTTTCACTATAAAAGGGGTAATTTGTGACATAGCAACCTGCCCGGTCTTAAAGGTAACTTCTGTGATTTCTGGCTAGTGGATTTCTAAAGCCCATCCCACCTTTAGCATCTTAAGTACAGCCAAGGAGAAATTTCTGACTTCCCAATATGTCCCTGGATAGGAGAAATTCAGACATCAGTGGTTCCAGCTGTCAACCTCCTGCAGCCTTTGGGCAAAGGAACACCCTGACAAGTCCACGTGGTTGCCAGATTAGTGAGAGCTTGTGAACAGATATCAGGAGAGTTTGGAGTTCCCACCCAGGCCATCTCTTTGAACAGGCTGCAGCTGCCTCTAAGGTTGCTCTTTGGCCAGGACGTGGTTGCAAAGTTCACACTTAAAGGTCCATTTAAGAGGATTTAAAAGAAACAACAACAGAAGCAGGTGGAGTAGAAGTGACCTAGTCACCTTCTGCCCTTAGTACTGCATCAACAGCTGGGAGGAAAGGGGCAAGCCAGCAATGCCGGATCATAAAGCTCTGTAACTCCCAGCCGGCGGTGGCTTTGAACAGAGTGCCTACCAGGGATTCTGCTCTGTAGCAAAGTGATCCACAATGAGGGAGAGAACTGCAGCTGGGACTCAGAGCAGACATCGATGGGAGCAGTTAATGTGAGGAGCTGGAAATCACCAGCAAAGGTGATTTGACCACTTCATTGCCAAACTGAAGAGGTCTCTTCAGAGCCCAGTTTAAGCCTGTTGCTTTTAGGGGTCTCAGATTTGATGAGGGGCAGTAAGTTTTGCAGAGAATTAAAGACTAGTTGCCTACAACATTGGTTTTCTTCTTCCATGAACAAAGCAGTTCAACTGCCCATCTTAGTTGCATGAAGTTTATATTCTGAGCTACCCTTCGTGGGAAAGTGAGATCATAAGAACAAACAGGAGTGGCAATGGAAGGAGACTTGTTGGGGTAGATGATTTAGTGATACCCCTGATTCAAAACCAGGAATATGTAGGGGTGCCTGGGCGGCTCATTTGGTTAAGTGTCTGCCTTCAGCTCAGGTCATGATCCTGGGGTCCCAGGATCGAGCCCCTCATTGAGCCCCATGTTGCACTCCCTACTCAGTGGGGAGTCTGCTTCTCCCTCTTCCTCAGCTCCTCTCTCCCTGCTCCTGTTCTCTCTTGCTTGCTCACTCTCTCTCTCAAATATCTTTTTTTTTTTTTTCAAACGACATATGCTTTAGTAAGCCTGCTCCTCCCCTCATGCCGAAGGAAAAAACATTGCATGTCATCCTATGTTTTTCCAAAAAGAGATTTTGGATAATATTCTAAATGCTTTTTAAAAGCCACTGACTACTTTATATCTAGGATTATAAGTAGGATGACTAGTCGTCACAATTCACCTGGGACCGAGGTAAACTTTGAGTGCTAAACCAGGAAAGTCCCAAGCCAACCAGGGAAGTAGGCCACCCTAATTATAAAGAAAGTAAATGAGAGTGATATGTAAGAAATGAGATCACACACTGGTGTCATATTGCATATTGACTTTTCTGTTTACTACTCATGTTACTCAACTACTTAATATCACAAATAAAGTAAAATTTTATTGGCCATTTCTGATCCTCTTCCAAAATTGCCATAATAAAGTTACCAGCCTTTGTTGTAGAGAATCTTTCACCAATCCCCGTCTACTCTTCAATATCAGGGTCGTGTCAGTTCACAAAATGGCAACCACAGTATTATGTTACTAACAAGAGTGAGAAAATTAGGCCATTTATCCCATTTCAAACCAAGAAAGTCTTTTCACAGAAATCACAGTCTTAGATTTACTTTTACAACTTAGTCTTTTGAAAAGCACTATCCATTTTCCTCAAATTTACTCAACTGAATCTGTTCACAAAAAGCACTGTTTCGATATGTTGGCCTGCCACACCATCGCTCACACGGGTACACACACACACACCACCCCTGCAGACTTCTGAAACCTTTTTTGTAAATAATATGTTTAAACAGATTTAACCTGTGATATATTAGAAAGAGCACAAGCTCAGGAATCAGACTAGTCTGACAGAGGGAATGTCTACTGCTTCCTAAAATTCCTCCTCTAAAAAACAGACTTATAATTCTCACCACAACACAAAGTATTGGTTATATGCTCCAAAATGCTTATTTATATAAGATTCCAATGAAAATGATAGAGTTCTATCAAATATCCTTTATCTGTTTGTTTTAAAAAATATAATGACATCATTTTGCAGCATCTATTGTTCAATTTGACTCTTATCCTAGGAATTTAAGCTCGTAAAAATTTCACACACAAAATGCTGACTTCTTTGCTACTACGGATTAAAACAGGAGTTGGCAACTGAAGAGTCATAACTGGTAACTGTTCATAACTTCATAAATGAAAATATTTGAAGTTTAAAAAAGATATTTCTTCTTCTCTTCCTGCTGGGAACATGTATCTTCTGCAAAGTTACATACCCTTGTGATAAGAATGACGTTAGAAATGATGTCTCCAAATAAAACCAGCAGCAAAGTAAATTTGCTAATTTCAAGTATGCAAAATGCTCAGGAGTCCTGAGGCATTGTGACAAATTACTTTTCTGGGTAATTGAGAGATAACTTCCTATTGAAATTTCTGTCTAACATTCATTTTTATTTTAGTATTCTAATTTGCCCCAAATGTTAATGAGTTGGCCTTTGATTCCATCAATTACCTTGTCTTTGGTCAACACATTATTATAAACAATCTTTGTTGCATAGTTGCAGGAAATGGAATTTTGGCTAAAAGAGTGTATACTGACTGCAGATCAGCTTGCAGGACGTTTAAGTGGTTCTTTAAACATACTAAGTATTTGTGTTGCGATTTCAGATTATGAAGGAAAGAAATAACATTTACCGAGTAACCATGCAGACTGCATACTGTAGGTATCCTACTGCAAGGGATTTCATCCTTGCACATCCTGAGGGATAGCAACCATCAGTTCCACTCTTGAGGAATCTGAGTTGGAATTAGACATTCCCCCTCTATCAGGTCTTATCCTGAAGTCCATGCTCTTTTAATATTCTACAGGGCAAACCTGTTTCAACTTGTTCTGTTCAAAACAGGCTGCAGGGGGCCTGGGTGGCCCAGTCCTTAAGCAACTGCCTTCAGCTCGGGCGTGATCCCAGCGCTCTGGGATCAAGCTCGCATCAGGCTCCTCCGCTGGGAGCCTGCTTCTTCCTCTCCCACTCCCCTTGCTTGTGTTCCCTCTCTCGCTGGCTGTCTCTCTCTGTCAAATAAATAAATAAAATCTTAAAAAACAAAACAAAAAAACAAAACAGGTTGCAAAAGTCTATAAAGGGGAAAAAAATTCATGACTTCTCTAAGAAAAATCTCTCAAGCTGTAGAAGTTTACAATGTTGTAGGACCTAGTTTCAGTTTTAAGATCTTTTATTGTGTATTCAAAATGTAACTAAGATGTCTAAAACTTAAAAAGTGCAAAACCAAATTCTCTGTCTTCCCTCATTAAATCTACTTTTACTCTTTTAGCCAGAGCCTGATTATGGGGGGGTGGGGGAGGGGGCGGAGCGGGTGGTGGTGGTAAAGGGGAGGGACAAACAGACTAACTTAAGTGTTGTGTCTGCTCAGTGCCAGCCGTTTCATATCATACCAACCCCAAAAGGTAGATATCAAAACTTTTACTTTACAGATGGGAATAGTAAGGCTAATGTCTTGTGATGTCACATCCTGTCTGATGCCAAAGGTTATCTTTTGATTACAATGAATTTTTCCCCCATCATCCACCATATAAGCTAGAAACTTATAAGTCAACATAAACTTTTTCTTCTTCCTTCTCACATCTACTTTTTCACTTAATCCCATTAATTCTACCTCTCAAACAAATTGTTTTGTCCGCATTGCTATTACCTTGGTTTGGGTCTTAACCTAAATTCCTTACCTGGTCTCTAGCAAAATCTTCCTAACTCAACTCTTGGGAGCCTGTTTTTCCCCCACACTCAATACACTAAATTGTACTTTGACGAATTTCTGTAAACTTCAGATTGACCATATCCCTTGCTCAAAATCTTTCAATGGTGCACCATTCTCTGCTATATAAGGTCCAAACTCCTTATAGCAGAAAAAGCTCTTCATTATCTTGTCTCTACAACCTTTTCAGTTATCTCCCACCCCTCCCTCATACAACCCCACCAAATCCCTTATAGCTCCCAATGCAACTACAAGTTTCTTGAGTTTCTACTGTGTGCCAGGCACTGTATTAGCCATGGGGACATAGCAATGAACAAGACAGAACTAGTCCTTGATGTCATAGAACTAAGAGTCTGAAACAGACTTTAAAGTAGCAGGTAGCAGGATAAATACTATAAAACAGTAAGTACAAGAGCACATGGCAACAAATCACATGAAGGAAAGTGTGATGTTTAACCTGAGATGTAGAGAACAGCATAAGTTAGTCCAGCAAAGATGAGAGGGGAAAACCCATGGAGATAAGCAGCACTTCGGTACACACACAATGCCTTTGACATAGTTCCATGCAAGTTGCTACGTTGCGTTGGACTGGGCATCTCTGCCATCTGCACTACACCGAACACCTCTCAAGCACAGGGTCAGGACGCTAGTCACAGTTTATAACCCAGTCAGCTACTGTGCCTGGCAGGCCTGAATGCTCAAATATTTGTTGGTGATGAGGGTGATGACATCAGGCATCTTGTATGCGATGCTACTGTGACATGTTCGTAAATTACAGATGAACTGTTTATCACTCATCCAAAACAGATAATATACTCATTTTTATAGATACGGAAACTGAGTTAAACTCATCTCCAAAATTAGATACTAGCCAATGAGATGGAGTCAGATTCAAGCCCAGGTCTATTTGATTTCATAGCCTTTCCATTTCACTGCAGCACACTGCAGCTGATACTTAGAGGACATACTGTGACTATAATCAAGCTTTGCTGGGTGTTAAATGCCAGGAAAGAACGTTTTCCTTATTATTGTTGATAATTTGGCCCTCCATACCACCTGGGAGTTTCTTGAGTGTCAGCCTATTCCCAAAGGTATTTTCATCTCTCATACATAGAAAAAGTCCAGTTTCTTGTATGAGACTGAGGATCAGATGACCATAAGTAAACCAACTCTTTGCCAACTAGCAGCTTTTCCCTACCAAAAACTCTTCTTTAACTATCAAATCTCCTTTTGTCAAATTTCACCTGGCATTAAATGTTACAGAGAAGAGTTGAGGACAGTAAGTCTTTTTTCTTGGGGGAGGGGCAAGTTTAACAAAAGGCCACTGCACTATATCCCTGATAATCTGGAGAGGAGCAGTCAGGAGGGTGGTAAGGGTGTGAGCCAGAGTGCAAAGGGCTAAGGAGTGAGAAGATGGTGAGCAAATTGAAGTAACAGGTAATGTATGTGGCAATATTAGGAGGAGCTACCAAAGAAGGTATCTGTCAAGTCTGGAGACACCCAAATGTGTTGTAGAGCAGAGGAAAGGCGCTAGCAGAGGGCAAATTCAAGATGCAATTCAGGGGTGGGTGGGTGTGGGCCTCAAAGGACGGGGAGGGATTAGCTTTGGCATGATGAATGACACCTATCATCAACAGATGAGACAAAAGGAAGAAAGGGAAGAATTACCATAGAAAGGCTTTGAGATCAGAGGGAACTGGAATCCCCAGTATTAAAACAAAATTCCAGTTTTCCTTAATTTCTTTACAGAAGGTTGCATGAGACACTTCAGTAGCTGTAAATTTTCAAGCCCCGAGAAGTGTGTTTTGTGGAATGTTTGGGTGTAAGTTTGAACAAGTGCTAAAGTAGTAAATTTTAAGAAGCTGCCTATGGCAATGGCTAGAAGGCTAGAATATAACCATGAAATGTGGAAAAAACAGGAATTGGGTATGCTGGGATTAGGGGCATCTGAAAGGAAAGAGGAGTAAAGTGGAGGATAAGTAAAGTACATAATCATTTTGTTCTTATATTCATTGGGCCTAGGCTGCATAAATACAGAAAATTTTCTTCCTTCATTCAGTACATTGCTGTGAGAAGGCCACAATAAAAACAGTTTGGAGGGATGCCTGGGTGGCTCAGTTGGTTAAGCGTCTGCCTTTGGCTCAGGTCATGATCCCGGAGTCCTGGGATCGAGTCCTGCATCAGGCTCCTTGCTCAGTGGGGAGCCTGCTTTTCTCTCTGCCTGACTCTCTCTCTCTCTCTCTCTCTCTCCCTCTCTCTGACAAATAAATAAAAATATTTTTTAAGACGTCTGGAAACTATAAAGAACCTTGTGTTGTTGTTAAATAGATGGGTAGGTAGGTGGACGGGTGCATGGGTGGAGAGATAATTGGAAGGATAGAGAGATAGAAAGGTAAATACAATACCTAGATAGAGAATAAAGAATAGAAAGACATCATACTAAAATATTTCAAATATGTCTCCTGATTGGAAGACTATCAGTACCACATCATTAGGCAGATGAGGAGAGAGGCAAGTGATGTTTTCTTTGACTTTTCAGATTTGGCCAAGCTCAGGAAAGCGGGTTAGAGAATGGCAAGAAGTTTTATCCAAAATGTGTTCATTTAGTAAGAGCTAAGAGTTACAGGTGATAAACATTTTTTACAGTGTAGGCAGTGGGAAGATGTTGGATATTGGTTTGTTATAATTTCAAACCCACTTGTTTATAACTTAAGTAGAGCTGTTTTGATCTAAGGGTAAATTTGTTTACACTAAGGAGGACATGTCAGGATGTTGTAATCGACATCTGTTGTCCATAAGCACTCAGTAGCTCAACTGTTGACAGGTGCCACATGGAAGAGCAGCTATGACATAATGGACATTTAAACTTTAAATGATAAGAATCTGTGAAGACTTACTGAGAGTGTTTGGTCTGGGCAAGGCTACTGTTCGTTGATCAAAATAGCTCTCCAAAAATCCAGAGGCACTCATTCCAGCCATGGCGTAGCCAGGCCCATCTAGGTCAGCAGTGGTGTTAAACAGTGCATCAGTTTCGGGAAGAGAAGGAACTTCTGTTCCTGCCTTGGTGAGGCTACTCCTCATAGGCAGTGTCACAAGCCGCGTAATACCTTCCGAGCAGCCCACCTTGCCTGCTAATACCAGTGCTGTCTCCAGCTAGCTACTTGCCCCACTAGTGAGGGACCTACGCTGGCAGCTGATATCCATCTTTTACTTGGAAGGACAGACTACCGAGAACCAACCTGTAGAAACGTACAACTCAATTAAATTTACACTTTATTTCTTTCATCTCCTCTTTGCCTGGAACAATAGTATAATTAATCTATCACTGGTTTGAAGTAGGTTAGTTCTTTAATGGCTTATTAAGAGACATTATCCTATATACTACTGGCTTGTGAAATATTATTATTTCAAATTATAATTCCTGCAGTGAACCAGTGTTAAATAAATTATTGGCAAAGACAATCTCAATCTCTAAGTATTTGCCTTGAAAAAAATAAGAAAAGAACCAAAGACGTTTTTTGGTTCAGATAGCCTTGGCCCTTATGAAGCCATGGAAAAGAAAACGGGTACAAAAATCATGAGCAACAAAAATGAGAGGATGTAAAGACTTTTTGTGAAGCAAAATCAACAATCAAAATTTAGGAACAGATATTAAGCTGAAATCAGAGAGATGACACTAAGTGAACCTGAGTTTTAGAGTTTTAAATTCTTGCTCCACATATTATAAACTTGTTTGTAATGAATTTGTAGATAATAATTACATATTTGTCTTGCTAAGTTTTACTTTTTAAATTTGTATTTCTATTTTGATGGAGAATTCATATATGTTTTCTAGGAAATTTATATTTTAGTGTGAACACCTCAAGTATTTGTCATCTATTAGCCCCAGTAGGAGACTTTCACTTCCAGGAGAACAGAATTGTTCTTGTTTAGGATAATCAGAAAAAAAGAGAAGGCACAGGCTTCCTGTTACAGAATAAATAAGTCACAGGGATAAAAGGTATAACATAGTAAATATAGTCAATGGTATTGTAATAGTATTGTCTGATGACAGAGGATAGCTACACTTGTGGAGAGCACAGCATAATGTATAGAGTTGTTGAATCCCTATGTTGTTCACCCGAAACTAATGTAACATTTCATGTCAACTATACTTGTTAAAAATTAATTTGAAAGAAAAGGGAGGAGCGTTTGGGTAGCTCAGTAAGTTAAGCCTCCGACTCTTGATCTCAACTCAGGTCTTGGTCTCAGGGTTATGAGTTTAAGCCCCAAGTTTAAAAAAAAGGGGGGGGGAGGTGGGAACCTGGGGGGAAAACTGTGAGATAAAGTCACTGATGGAGAAGGAAAAGATATAAATATGTTTAGTAATCTCTACACCCAATGTAGGACTCGATCTCACAACCCCGAGATGAAGAGTCACATGCTCTCCTAAGTCAGCCAGGTACCTTGGAAAAGATATTTTTATAATAAAGCTGTACAAAATATCTATATGCCTATAATTCCCAAATTTATAGTGACAACTTACCTTGTACCTCAATTTGGAGGTACAAAATCTCTTGGCTGCCTTACACACTAATCCAAGATAGAACTCCTTAGAACAATCTAATCTTCCAAACCTACTCCTGTAGCTGCCCCCATCCCTATTAATGTCAACTTTATTCTTCTAATTGTTCACGCCAAAAAACTCCTTGACTTCACAATCCTCAACTGATCGATCAATAAGTCTGTCCTGTCTTTTCAAAATATATATCCAAAATCTGACTCTAACCCAACAGCCTTTTCATTGGTCTTCCTGTTTCCATCCATGCCCTTCTTTGGCCTACTCTGAAGACAATAGCTAGAGTAATATTTTTGGAGCCTAAGTCATACCATGTCACTTGTCTCATAACTTTCCCATAGTTTCCCATTTTCCTCAGATTAAAAGCCTTGCCATGGTCTACAAGCATTTACACTTGTTCCCTCTGCCTGGGATGTTCTCTGCCCCAGACTCCCCATATACACATGCTCCTCCCTTATTTTCCTTAAGCTTTTGCTTGAATGTCACCTTCTCAGTGAGGTCCTCCCCAGTTATATCATCTAAATTGCAAACGTAGCCCCATTTTCCATTTCTTGGCATCCCCTGCCCCCTTTACTGATTTATGTTTCTCCGTAGCATTAACCATTATCTAAAATTTATATTTTATTTATTTATCTTATCATTGTTTGCCTACTTCCACTAATATTGTAAGCTATGTAAGAACTGAAATTTTTCTGTTTTATTCACGGCTATACCCTCAGTCCATTGAACAATGCCTAGACAGTAAATAGTAAGTACTTAGCGGGTGTTTGAGGGAAGAAGGAAAAGAAGAACAAAAGAATGAACCAACCAAAATCTTATAAATGTCCAACTCTGTCTGTGGAGTGGTAAATATAAAACAATTGTTGAAAGTGAACTCAATAATTCAGAACAATATATTCAGAAAAGCATCATACATTAAAAGAAATACAAGACCCAAGCAAAAAGACTGCTTAGTATGCATATCTGTAAACACACTCACATATAAACATGCACGTGTATACAGAATGAATTTACAAGTCTTCTACGGAAACTGCAAAGAAACAATTTTCTATAGAGCAAGAGACAGTCACTGGAAACCAATGATAACAATTTCAGTATTACTAGTTGAACAAAGTATATAAAATGTCACTGAGATTGCCTTTAATTGAAGGTGTTGTCTCTAGTGTTTTAGTTTCGCAAATGGTAAATACATTACCATTTAGTGGGCTTTTACTGTTGGTTCCCCAATCATATTTTTCCCCTCGAGTCCCAAATTTCTTAATTTCAAATTTTCTTTCTTACAATAGTAATTATCAGGAACTAAACCCCTAAGCTTTAGAGGGACTTCTGTGTTCCTTTCTAAGCCTTAAGATAAATGACATCTGAATTTATTCTCACTTATTCTTTAAACAAACATCTGAATGAGCATCTCCAATGTTGAAGCTCATGACTGTTCATTTGTACCACTTGTACTGAAAGTTGTTGCTAGGCAAGATTTTATTTCTCCTCAATCCCATGAGATAGCAGATGGATGTCACTAATATTTCCTTTTACCAAGTGAACTTTAAATTAGATAAATAATAGCCATGAAAACAAATGTAAGGAAATAGCAAAATAAATTCAAAGAAAGAAACAGGAGAGGGGGTGCTTGAGTGGCTCAGTCATGTGGGCATCTGACTCTTGATCTCAGGGTCCTGGGATGGAGCCCAGCCTCAGGCTCTGCTCAGCGCAGAGTCCGCTTGTCCTCCCCCTCTGTCCCCTCCCCTGCTCCTGTGTGCAAGCACGCACACGCGTGTTCTCTCTCTCTCAAATAAATAAATAAGTTCTTTAAATGAAAAAAAAGAAACAGGAGAGAATTAATACAGAGAAGGGACAGTTTATAAAATAAAAAAGAACTATACCATAGAAAAGATCAACAAACAAGAACTGGTTGTATGAAAAAGTTAGTAAAATTGATACGTTGCAGCCGATATTGTTCAAGAAAGAGAAAAGGCACAAAAAATCAATATGAGGAATGAAAATGGAGACAATACTACATATTCTTCAGATAATTAACAGAATGAGGATATTATGAACTACTTTCTGCCTACATATCTGATGGTTTAAATTAAAGGGACACATTCCTGGAAAAGTTTAACTCAAGAAGAAACAGAAAACTTGAATAGTGGCAAATCCATAAATTGAATTAATAGGTCTTGATCTCAGACCTTAAAAAATCTTCCAATAAAGAAAATGCTATACCCTTCTGGCTCCTGCAGCATGTTCCACCAGACATAAAATTAAGATATAATTACACCTTTACACAAGCCTTCAGAGTATAGAAAAAGAGGCACAGCCCCTGCTCCCATGAAACCAGTTTAACCTTCATTTCAAAACTTCACAAGGACCATAGATGAGAAAGGTAAATCATAGGCCAATATCACTCATGAACATCAATACGAAAATTCTTAAATTATTTGTAAGCAAAATCTAACAATATTTTATTTATATCAGTATGCAAGCTTCACATTTGATCCAGGTAATTCTTAACAAATCAGAGTTAGGAGGAAACTCCTTTATCTGATAAGGGCTATCTATAAAAATCCTAGGGCAAATACCATATTTAATGGTAAAATATTAAGAGCTTTCCCTTTGAGTATGAGAACTAGACGAGGATGCTCCCATTAAACCCAGGACCTTGTAATGGAGGCCTTAGACATCACAGCAAGAAAAAGAAAAGTTGTTATTTTGGAAAGGGAGAAATAAAGCTCATTATTTGTGGATAATATGATTATGTAAGTAGAAATTTTTTTAATCTACAGTTGAATTACTAGAATTAACATGAATTTGAAATTTCTAGATGTAAAATCAATATACCAAAACAACTGAGTGACATTAATGAAGATCTAAATATTTGGAGGAACATGCCATAGTCATGAGTTGGAGAACTCAGTAATATTCTCAATTATCCTTACATTTACTTACAGATTTAATAATGTCCCAGTTCAAATCTCAACAGGTTATTCTGGAATAATTCAAGATGATCATAATATTCACATGGAAATGCAAAGGGATACAAAAATCTAAGATACCTTCTTTTTTTTTCTTTTTTCTTTCTTTTTTTAATTTGAGAGGGAGAGAGAGAGAGAGCATGAACCAGGGGGAGGGGCAGAGGGAGAGAGAAAAGCAGGCTTCCCACTGAGCAGAGAGCCCAATGCGGGGCTCAATCCCAGGACCCCAAGATCATGACCTGAGCCGAAGGTAGACACTTAACTGACTGAGCCACCCAGGAGCCCCTCAAGATCCTTTTGAAAAAGATTTCTTGGGAAGTCTTGTTGTACCAGACACTATGTGGGGCGCCAGGTGGCTCAGTCGGTTAAGTATCTGCCCTCAGCTCGGGTCATGACCCCCAAGACCTGGGATCAAGCTCCACATAGGGATCCCTGCTCATCTCCCTACTCAGTGGGGAGTATGCGTCTTCCTTCCCTCTGCCCCTCTCCCCTTGTGCTCTCTCTCTCTCAGATAAATAAAACACAACTATGTGAATCAAGATGTTGTGGAATTGGTGCAAAGTTAAATAGACCCTTGAAACAAACTAGAAAGCCCCAAAATAAACCCTTAAAGGGGCACCTGGCTGGCTCAGGCAGTAGAGCTTGAGACTCTTGATCTCGGGGTTGTTAAATTTGAGCCTCACATTGGGTGCAGAGATTACTTAAAAGAATTAAATCTTTTTTTTTTTTTTTTTAAGAACTAAACCCTTACATATATGGCCACAATATATGACAGAGGTGGCAAAGCAGAGCAGTGGAGAGAGGACAAATTTTTCAGTTAATGATTCTGGAACAAGTGGGTACCCATAAAGGAAAAATTGAAGTTAAACCCCTATCTCATACAATATGCACATAATAATTATGAATGGATTAAACAAATAAATGTAAAAGACAAAGCTACAAAGATTTTATAAGACAGCATAGGGGAATATATTTATGACCTCAAGATAAAGGATTTCTTAATCAAGACACTTAAAAAATACTAACCACAGAGGGCAAGATCATAAATTCTACTACATTAAAACTGTATTTACCAAAGAACGCAGTTTTTGTCATTAAATGGGTAAGGATAATTGCAACACATAAAATTAATGAAGACCTAGTAACCAGAATATATAAAGAAATCCTACACACCACAGAAAAAAGATATCCAAGAGAAAAACTGGGAGAGGGACCCATATAAGAAGAAATCCAAATGACCAATAAACACACGATACTATAAGCAATCTCAGTTAAGGGACTGAATATTCTATACCACAGTGAGAAACTACTATACCCCCTTTAGTCTGGCAGGGTAAAAATTCTGATCATACCAAGTAATGGTAAGGATATGGAGCATAGGAGCTCTCATACACTGCTGACAGCATGTAAACTGGTCAACCATTTTGGAAGTAGTTTGGCATTATCTCGAAGTCGGAGATAGGTATAGTCTTTGGCCCAGCAGCTCCACTCCCAAGTATATACCCTGCAGAAATGCAGAATATACATAGTGAGATGCATGTTCAAACTGTTTGTAATTGCCAAAACTGGAAACTATATAAGTTAAGGGGAAGCTGGCTGCTGTTGGCAATAGTCCATAAAATCTCAGAGGTTTAAAACAATAAAAGTTTATTTCTTACTCCCATAATAGCCCAGTGTGGATGCTCCTAAACAGGGGGCTCTCCTGGGAAGCTCTCATCCTAATGGTGGTTCAGGAACCTAGGGTTTCTCTGACTTGTGGCTTGCATACATAGCTTCCACGGTCACCCAGGGGTCATCTCCAGTCTAAATGAAAAGATCACGGAGATCATACATGAGAGATTCCTATGGTCCAGGCTAGAACCCATGTCCATATCTTACTGGAAGGGAGGCTGGGAAATGTAGTTCAGATGTCCCCAGGAGGAAGAAGAACCCAGGAAAAAGAGGTGGTGATTTGCTATTAACCTCTACCACAAACCAAACTATCTATAAGCAGAAGAATAGATAAATTGTGATACATTCATTCAATGGGCTGTGCTCTGGCAATGTAGAGCCACACACAACACTGTGAATGAATCTAACAAAAATAATGGGGAACAAAAGAACGCAGGCCCAATAGATACTTAGAAAGTGATTTCATTTCTATCTGTATCTATATAAATACATACAGGTCAAAAGCAGACAAACCTAAACTATGTTATTTAGATGATGTACCTGGGTAATAAAATTAAACAGAAAAGCAAGAGAACTGTTGCAATAAAAGTTGGGATAGACCCTCTGGGGGAAGAAGGGATTTACAGTTGGGAAGGATACACTAAGAGGCCGGCAGTGTTCTATTGCTTAACATGAATAGTGGTTATACCCATGTTCATCCACTTTTCCTCCCATGTATCACATTTCACATCAACACACAAAAGTGCAAAAAGCCAAATGTGTTCTCCACCTTAACGTAAAAGAAATCTGGTACAGAGAAAAGCAGTTTCCCTACAGCTGGAGCACCATTGCCCTCTAGCAAACCAAGCGTCACTGTTTTCCCTACAAGAAAGTGAGCACCTTCCAGACCTAATTTTCTCTGATTTACCATTTTGAAGGGGAAGAAAAATTTGTACTACCATTTGACATAATTGCCAAACACCCAATTTTCTCCCTGTAGGTCACTCCGTAAATGTTATTATCTGCTGCTGTCCTCCATAATTACTACCCCTTTCCTGAGTTGATGAAGTTTCTGCCAGCGCCTAGTTCTGCAGTTAACAAAATGCCATTTTGCTACCAGCGTTACTACTCTTCTCATGATCTCTTTATCTTTGTTTCCTATAGTAACTTGTAAATTCCAGTGACTCATATCTCTCTTGTTCCAGACACTTAACTTTCAAATCTGTATTTTCCACCCTCCAGTGCACAATTTGTTTTATATTCTGTTGCATCTCCCTTTCATCATCCTTGAATTCTACGCTGGGAAAAGCCTTCGTCCTGTTACCCAGCCTGAACACCTTTGTTTTTCCATTTCACAGACTCAGGAATCCATTCTCGGGTAGCAACTCAAACACTCAGCTTTTGAAGGTAGATAATTTGAAGTATTCCCATGTCCTCCTGCATAAAAGGCATTTGTACTGGTGTCCTTCAGCAGAAACTTCTCTCTGCCTCCTACTGAGATATCCAAAGGGCTGGTTGGCTTCCAGCCCTGGGTTCCAGAGATGGTGGCATTTTAGTGGCAAGATTCCCACTACCTCTGAAATGGATTGGAATGGAATATTTGATATAAATGGGAATAATACAGGGAGAGCAGAGTTGCTCCCTCCTGAAAAAGTCTCAGCTGCATTTCTAGCTTACCTATCAGACCCAAGGTTCAACCAAGTGGTAGAAAGACAGAGCTTAGAAGGTCTTTTTGCTCGCTCTCTCTCTCTCTTATTTATAGTAGCAACTGTTTTTCTCTTTAACTCACTCTTCAGAAGGAATAGTATTTGTGACAGCTGGGGGGGGGCATTTTGGGGGATATTTCTTTTCTGTTTTCCCTCCCTGAGTCAAAGTAAGGAGAGCTGAAAGCTGGTTTTCAGGCTACTAAGAGTTTAAAGCTGGCTGTATTGGTACAACTTACAGACACACCCTCTGAATCAATGAATTCTTCAGAGATAAAGAGTGAGCTATAGAGCTAATATTTATAAAGCTAATAAGTAAATAAATGTGCAGGCCCAAAAGTTGTGAATCAATCATATAGAAGCCATCGGATCTGATATATAATTTATCATTTTCCAATGATTTAACATATGATTTGGCTATTGTTCATTTCAGTGGGTTTCACCTTCAGATTCAAGTTTCCCATTCAGACAGAAGTTGTAAGGGCATTTTGGGAGGAGAATCATATTGCACCTAAGTGTGATTTTATGCAGGGCTTCCCTGCTGCACCCCCCCCCCTTCTATTATAAACTACCTGAGATAAGCCTATGGTAAAGAATCTGTGTCTATTTTGATTTTAAAGTAAAAATCTTTTTTTTTTTTAATGGCACTTACTACTTTAAAAAACAGACTGGCAAAAATCCAATCAATCTAAAATGATTCAGTTTATCACTTTGGGCATTTCAAAAGAGAATGTAAAATGTCAGAGCTGGCTGTGATGAAAGAAAAAAAAAAGCCAGATTTGAAACTGTGCCAACTAAAAAAAGGAAGCATAGTATTTTCTTGTACCTACAGATCTCAACCATTAAAATGACATGATTTTTATACTTACCATGTCTGCATCTTTGCTTATATCATGACCTACTTGAAAAAACAACTTATTTTTACACAGACCTACATAATAGAAGTATTTCCCATGGAAAAACAAAATTCTCCAACTAATAGAATAGATTGATCATATAAAGGTTCATCAAACCTATCGCCTGGCATGTAACAGTGCTCTGAGTCCTCAATGATTGCTTGGAGGCAAAGTAATTAAAAGAGAATTGCCTAAGTAAAATTAAAAATACCCATGTAGAAGGTGGGTTGCTATTTTTATTTTAAACTTCCACAACCTGAACTTTTTTTAAAAAAAGTGTTTTCTTTATAAAGAAGGATAAGTAAGATTATTTAAATGATGTTTCGGAACTCAGCTACTCAGGAAATGATAAATTAAGGCTACTACCTCCTAGATTCTCAAATTAGACATGCACACACACATGCACACATGTAACTGATATGCTGGCAATCTTCACCTTAAATTGTCTAGATTTTCCTGGTTAATCTTACATGTCGACTAATAATATAAAGTGCGATCGCTTACTTTGTACTAATGGTTGATTCCTTGCACACATAATAGTTTTTAGAAAGTCTTACTATTTATAGGGAAAAATGGTTGAAGGAAGAACATTCACTTTTTTCCCTATGTTGGATATACCCTCCTCTCCTAAAAGTGTCCTTTCTAAAAATAAAAACCAAAACCCTAAAGGTGTCTTAAAGTACAATAAATCATACTATAAAATTAAATATCAGTAGGGTATTTGTGGGTTGGGGAAGGGAATGTGTGTAGGGATGGGAAGTGAGGGGAAGGAGTTTAGCTGCTGGTCTTCCTTCAAAGAAATATAGCAGCTTAGTGTGTTTTCATGCTTCCCCAGAGCCTCCAGCTTCTGCTCACCAGCAATCCCAGAACACAGATTCTCCTCCTTGATCCCAACCCTGTCCGGTGCACTTCTATTCTGTGTGTCAACGCAACCAGCCTGGGGTTGTGCCCTAAATACTGGAAAGCCACAAATCACTGGTTCAAATAGACCCGCTTCTTCAAAGGACAGAGCAGGGAGTAGTGAGGGAAGTGGGAGGAGAGATGCTTAAAGTGATTTACGACCCCCCTAGGAGAGGGGTTTTGGCACCTGGGCCATTGTGCTCTGGACAAGGATCTGGCAAGTAACAAGAGACATTGAAATGTACGAGGGGCCGATTAGGATGGTTCAATCTTCCCTGGATTAGTCAGGCATTTGATATAAATAAGTAAACATCAAAATCACCTCTACAGCAGCCCAAACATCTCTTTCTCCACTCTCTCTCTCTTTTTTCCCCCCAAAGAGTGAAAGGGACTAGAGATTAGAAAAAGAGGTCTTGTGTATTCAAAGTGCTAATTCAGAACTTCTTTCTCTAATGCACTCATGAAACATTTTAATTGTCTGACTTTGCATTCAAAAGCCTTGTTTGCAACTCCTAATTGCAGACTGCTTTGAACAAATAATTGAAATGCATGACTTGTGGGGCCTGCTTAAACAATTATAATGTGCTTTGCCGCTAGGTGCTGGTCCCCCTCCCACCCCTGCCCCTTTTTGCATAATGACAAGCAGCCAGCTTGATATTTGCAGCCAAGTTAAAACCTTGCTAATTTGTTGCACTGCAATCTGGGTCTGTGGCAGTGTCCGTACCTGCATTAGTGCTTGCAACAGCAAAAACGGCTCTAATAGTTCAACTGAATGTTAAGAAGACCTTTTCATTTTCTGCTGAGAGAATCCCACTGGGGTTTTGTTTTCAAAATACAAATCTTTCATGTGCCTGTTAGTTTTGCATCTACACACAATTTATGGAGCTATTTCCCTGAAAATTCTCCCCAACCTGATTTTACAGTCCTCAACAAATAGGTTTGTTCCTTTCAAGGGGCTCAGTTTTAGACATGAAAAAAAAAAAAAAGTCCATTTCCTAGTAATGCCCCAAGACTAGCCACAGCCAGCCGCTGAAGACCACACACACAGTTGCTACTTTCTGAAAAGGGGCTGTGACTCTTACTTTTCGAATCTAGAACACGGTGCCAGATGCGCATCCTTCTAGCCTCCTTGTCAGGACTCAGAGCCTTAAAGGAACGAAGGTTGTGTTCACTCATGATCTGAACATTAATATTTTTTTTATTTTTTTAAGTTGTGGCAAAATACAGATAAAATTTACCATTTCAACTATCTAAGTATCCAGTTCAGTGGCATTAAGTACATTCACATTGTCCTGCGACCATCACCACCATCCATCCACAGAACTCTTTTCATCTTGTAAAACTGAAACTCTGTCCCCGTTAAAGAGTAACTACTCATCCCTTTCTCTTCAGTCCCTGACAGCTACCCTTCTACTGTCCCTATGAATTTGATTACTCTTGTTTGAGCCTTTTTTTTTTTAAAAACCCAACCTTACATATTTTAAGATCACTCTTTAAGAATAAACTATTCCTGGGGCGCCTGCCTGGCTCAGTCAGTGGAGCATGCAACTCTTGATCTCTGGGTTGTGAGTTCGAGCCCCAAGTTGGGTAGAGATTACTTAAAAACTCTTTTTTAAAAAAGGAATAAGCTTTATTGGAATCATCTGGCTCAGTAATTAGCAATTCTCACATTACCTTATTTCTGTTTAGGGTGTTGGATGGAAGGAACACTTAGCAGACTGAAAAAAGTAAACTAAAAAAAGTCACTATTTTAAGATCTCAACTCTGCCTGCTAAAAATAGCTCTAAATATATCTTCCTTGTTCCCAGGTGTCTCCCAGATGCAGTCAGTGGTCTTAGCAGGTGGTTACAGTCAGAAAAGAAAACCTCCAGAGGTCTAGGCACTGGGTGTCCAGGCACTGTGTTTTATATTAGTTCTAAGTGCTCATGATGACCCATGAGATAAGAATTGTCTTTTTTACAGTTGGGAAGATGGAGCTCAGGAAAGCTGGGTAAGTGGCTCTAAGTCACACAGTGACTCTGTGGGGAAACTGGGATTCAAGCCAGGTCAGTGGCACTCAAAGCTCTTTTCAAGTCACTGAGCAACACAGCAGGAAGGATCCATAGGAAGTGGTGCTTCAAAGACACTGGCTGTTTGGCAGGGGGAGTGGGGATTAACACAGCTTGTCCCAGGACACAGGTGTAACACGTGTGCCGGGCAAAGGGAGGGGGATTCCCCATCATTGTTATGAATATCCCGCATCCTGCCTGAAGTAGGTTGCACCCAACAGGTGGTATTAGAACCCTCTTTGAGGATCCCCGAACTAGTGTGTCTTGGTCTTAATCTCCAGAGAAGAGCCCAAAGATTCTCTTCATAACCCACTTTTGAGCTAAAAACGCCATTCATCTCAGAAACAATAGCGAGCCTTTATTGAGTGATTACCATGCACCAAGCTTTGTGTATGTCTTTTGCAAACTCAGGCAGCCCTGCCCTCAAGTTCACACATTTAACATTACGCGAGACAAGATCTTCTAACATAAAATACAAGTAAAGCAGCAGAGCCCCATTCAACCCCAAACCTTCTTTGGAGAGCCTGTGCATGTAACCACTGGACTATACTGCCCCAAGTAAAATGCTCTTCTCTATGATGGGTGGACCAAGCCATCTGAAGTATGTATTTAGGTCTTCCAAATTATATATAGCAAATGACTGAAAGCATCAGCTTTGCTTTTCTAGGCAGGTGAAGTCCCTCTGGATATCTACTACAGAGGTGACCCCAGGATTAAAAAAAAAAAAAAAAGATACGAACAGCCTCAATCAAGGAGGGAGAAACTTGTTTTAGTCATCTTGTTGGCTAAAACACCACATCCAATGTTCTTCTGCTCCCTAGAAGCCCAAATTAAAATTCGAAATCTGTGCTATGGAAATTAAATGATGCAGACATCTGTCACAGATTTCTCCAGAAAATATTTATTCATTCACAGAAGAGTAGTTAAGAGCTCCGACTTTGGAAACTCAGGTTTGAATTCTATGTCTGTCATTTATTGGCTGTGTGATCTTGGGCAAGTTACTTACTTAACTTTCCTGTTCTTCAGTTTTGTCATTTGTAAAATGGGAATAACAAAAGCACCTATATCAAAGAAATAGATGAAAGGGCTACCTAAGCACTGAATAAATGGTACCTACTATTATTATTTTAAGTTGAGAGGTAATTTGGCTTTCGAAATAATTTTGTAAAAAACATTTCACCCGAATTTAACCAAGCTTTTGCTCCTACTTGTAGGTTTTAGAACATACAAGGGATAGAAGAACAAGATAAATGATACTACAAGGGAAAAATAGCAGACACTTCCAGAACTGTGATACATTCTATAGGACAATTGGTCAGAAGCCCCCTACTGATTATTAACTAACAATGAGTCTTCCAATTAGTCTAACATTTCCATGTCTGCCCTATGGCCACTAGTCTATCATCACAAGGCTAGGCATTGCAGGCCTCAGGCCCATATTATCACTGGAGAACCAGTACCATGTCCAGTGCAGATAGCTAGTTGTTCTGCCTTAGCCATACAGCTAATAAGTACTGAAGGAAGATTAAAGTATCCTTTCCCCAACACCTGTTTTTCTCAACTCCCCTTGCCCTCCACCCCTACTACACCTCAAATGCTGAGATCATTTTGATCTGGCTTTTGTAACTGCAGTTAGCAGAACAGCTGAAACAGAACAAACACAGAAAAACTGAAACCTACCCCACATCTCGGTTCTGATTTACCTTTTTGTACATTTGAGTCATTGGCTACCATCTGCTGAACTAGCTACCTGACTGCATCCTCAGGGGCCACAACTGACTCAATCCGCCCCATTTGCTTGGTGAGAGAGGGCACATTCAAAGGTAAACTAGCTCACTCTGCAGTTTGCTCTTGATTATTCACTAAGACTTTCAGGACGTACCTATGAAGTGTTAATGGAAGAACCCAGGTCTGTGAACGTGACCTTCTTTGCCCAACATCTAGCCCAAACCGGATACAGGCAAGTTCTTAGATATGTTTTCTGCAGAGGATCTCTTTTCATCATTCATCTTCAACTACTGACCTGACTTGAAGGGGAACCCACAAAGCTGTGACAGCTTAAGCATCAAAATGAACAGCAGACTGTAATGGAATGAAGCACCTTGAATATCTAAATATCCATGAGCCCATCATGATGCTCAAAAAAGAGCAAGCAAGCAAACAAATAAATCTTCACTTATTATCAGTGGAGTTGGCCAATATACCAACTCCTTACTCTGAAAATTAGTAAAGAATTGGGGCACCTGGGTGGCTCAGTCATTTAAGCATCAGACTCTCGATTTTGGCTAGGGTTGGGATCTCAGGGTCGTGAGATCAAGCCCCACATCGGGTCCTGTGTTGGGTGTGGAGCCTGCTTGGAATTCTCTCTTTTAACCTCTCCTTCCCCTACATCCCCTCCCTATGAAAGAAAGAAAAGAAAAGAAAAGAAAAGAAAAGAAAAGAAAAGAGAAAAGAAAAGAAAAGGAGAGAGAGAGGAGGAAAGGAAAGGAAAGGAAAGGAAAGGAAAGGAAAGGAAAGGAAAGGAAAGGAAAGGAAAAGAAAGGAAAGGAGGGAAGGAAAGAAAGAAAACTGGTAAAGAACTGTTTCAGGATAACCACTAAGCCCCAGTTCATGAAGTAAGATCTTCTTTATGGATGAATACTGGGTAATAAATATATAAGAAATTATAAAATTAGAAAATAATGATTTTGCAATCCATAAAAAAAATAACAGATATAAGAAAGGATCATCTATGGATATTAGGGGGAATCTTGACAGGGAATTAGATTTACTTGGTATCAAAGTACAACCTCCCCCCAACCAGATTTCTCACCAGTCACAGGGTAAACCATGTTGGGCATCAGTCTATGTGATATAAACCCAAGATCAGTCTTAGCACTACAAATGTAGGACAACCAAGACATTAAATTCTCTTGATGAGGGTCATATAAAGTACATAGCACCACCTATAAAATATTCTCATCAAAAATATTTCATCCAAATCTAGTCAAGGCTTTAGATACCACTTCAAAGTTACAGTAAAGAGAGGAGGTAGAAAAATAAGATAAACGACATCACAAGAGGAAAAAAATATCAAGCAATTCAAAATGTGATATATTCTATAGGACAACTGGTCTTGTATCCTCAATAAATCAGTATCATGAAAATGGAGAGGAAACAAAGAGATGGATCCTAGCGTAGATAATCCACAAGAATTAAAATTATGGAATTCTATCATTTTCTGGAAGCTGACTTTCTTCCTAGAAAAGTGCCCAGGGCAAGAACTAGGCCATACTGAGCACTCAATACACATTTGTTAAATGAAAGAATGAGTAGACGAGATCAAAGAGGCTCAGAGGGCTTAGAGCACTGCTCAATGGCAAGCAGCTGTTCAGTGGTAAAGCTAGGACTAAAATTTGATCTATTGATTCCTAACCTTGCATTTGTTCCACAAGTCTCTGGTTTTGCTTTTTCCTGTATAATTTAGCTCTAGATTTAAGCAGCCTTAAGAGACATAACAACCGAAAATAATGTGTGGTTCCTGGTTGGATCTTGGTTTGAACAAAGCAGCTGTAAAAGACATTTTGAGGACAACTGAGAAATTGAACAGGGACTGGCTAATAGATGACACTGAGGCATCTCTGACAATTCTGTCAGGTGAGAGAACAGTATTGTGGTTACACAGGAAGTGGTCTGTCCTTATTTTCTAGAGAACTAAAAATTTTAGAGGTAAAAGTTATGAGATTGGTAATTTTCTTGAATATTCAGCATAGGGCACCTGGGTGGCTCAGTCGGTTAAGCATCTGCCTTCAGCTCAGGTCATGATGCCAGGGTCCTGCGATAGAGCCCTGCATTGGGCTCTCTGCTCAGCAGGGAGTCTGCTTCTCCCTCTCCCTCTGCCTGCTGTTCCCCCTGATTGTGCTTTCTCAATCTGTCAAATAAATAAATAAAATCTTTTTTTAAAAATTAAAAAAATAAAATACTCAGCACAGGGGTACCTGGCTGGCTCTCTGTAGAGCATGTGACCCTTGATCTCTGGGATGTGAGTTTGAGCCCAACTTTGAGTATAGAGATTATTCAAAAAATTTTTTTAAATTAAGAAAAAATTATCCAGCACAAAGAATTTGGTGGACAAGTTACGGTAACATGTTGATAATTATTAAATCTGTGATATGGGTACATGTGTATTTATTAGCCTATTTTTTCTTTGTTTAAAAAATGTTCATAATAGGGCACCTGGGTGGCTCAGTTGGTTAAGTTTCTGACTCTTGATCTCAGCCTCAGGTCTTGATTTAAGGGTCATGAGTGCAAGCCCTGCTTTGGGCACCACACTAGGCAGGGAGCCTACTTTTAAAAATATATATATTTTATTTATTTATTTTAGAGAG